>NC_054377.1:75228791-75583791 GCF_017654675.1 Xenopus laevis
GTGAAATGAGAATACTTTCTCAAAGGGGCCTTCAGCTACTAAAGCTATGCTTCCTGCTAATATTTTTTTCCATGACAAAAAAATAAAAAGCTCAACAGATTTTAGGTGCCATGGGTTCTGTTCATGATATATAGAATGTGTTGTACCTCATTCTTATACATTATTGTAACAATCAGTACTCCTCTTCATCCACACTGCCAGTCTCTTAGGGCGTGTGCATTTCCGCAATTTGTATGCGCATTGACACTGGCGTGCTTACTTGCTTATGGCTCGTAATTCAAATGATTTAAAAGGCGCATTCAGGCTGTAGATCATTGCCTGTTATAGGATTTGTTCCTCATGAGTCTCCTGGTGCCTCTGTGCTGTATAGCTTTTTGGACGATTCTGACTTCTGTATCCTGACCCTTGCCTGGTAACCGACTCCTTTTGTACTCTGCCTGCCCTGACCCGGCCTGATTTGACTACGCTTTCTGCCTACGCCTTGTACCGCGACCTTCTGCCCAAAGACTTTGCATTACCGTCGTGCCCCTTTGCTCATTGAAAACCTCTCTTAATAAGACCTGGCGGCATCAGATTAGCCGAAGTGAAGGCGGCTGTTAAAGGCAGAAGCAAGAGCCGAGAACAGGGTGCTTAGCATTGTTTCTGAATATAGGGGGCCGACCGTGACATTTATAAGCTGTCTGTCCTCAGACACATGTTATTTGCCAAGCAGGGCTCTGAGATATCATTAGGTCCCTCCAGACAGGGATGGGGGCTCTCTGGACACTCGCCAATGTGAATCCATGTTGAAAACTGCTGAACACAGAATCCAGTGCTGATAGTTATGTTATTGCCTCCAGATCCCAGCACAATCAAGTAAAGGGGTAATTGAAAGGCTTCTGATTGGAAAGGTACACATATATAAGCACACACTTCTTTTTGTGAAATGGAATTGCTCAACTTTAAAAAAGTTAGATGCAAAATTACATCAAAATTACTAAAGGGTTTTCTTTATTCAAGCAAAAAAAAAAAACAAAGTTTTTTTGAACACTGAAATGATGAGAGACAGATCCTATAAATACAGTAGTAGCTAGGTCACCCAGACATAAAAACCAAACCTTCTTGCCATGAACTAAACACCAATTAAGCCTCACTGAACCAGAACATAATAGATTTACTAGCAGAATAGAAATGGCAGCATGCCATATTACTCTGGGAACATTTCCCATTCAGATTTTAAAGCTTCATTTTATGCATCACACGGTATTATCTTTGGAAACCTCTGAGTATCTCTCTAATCCAAGAATGTCCAAGATAAAGAATCAAGCCCAAGGGCTGGACAGCTGTTTATCCTAATTACTGCTTTCAAGGCACCAAACAGGTCTTGCAACATTGAAAGTGTTAACTTTACTGAGGAACAGACTATCACCCCAGCTACCAGCTCACATATCGACCACCTTTTTTGTAATATTCCTTTAATTTAATAAATTCTATTTTCACTTACATGCTGCTAAATCCTACACCCATTTGCTAGTACAAATTAAGAGCTGTTGCTAAAATAAGCCTTGTACTTGCATAGTCTCTGTAAAGTAATTTTTAACATTATCTTTTGTATTTGTATATATTAACAGGGAAAAGATTATTATGTACCTTCCTTTTCATCTTCCAGGCTTTCCTAATCTCCTTCCCAGAAGTTAACAGGGGGCATAGCCTAGGAGCTCACAGGGTGTAGTGCAGCATCACACAGGCAATGGTTTTCAGTTTTCAACTCTTTAAATGTGTAGCAGCCTTTTACACACTTGCCCATGAATTATATAGCTAGGAGTCAACCTTCAACCTGTAGTCAACCCATAGACCCTTTCAAATACCAAAAAGCCACATATTTTTCTGTGCACTTCCTAGCCAAAAGACAGGGTTTTCCAAACACACTGTCACAACATTTTTATTAAAACAATAGAGCAATTTATTTTACACCCTAACCTTATTTATTGGCCTCTTGTTGAACAGGAGATTTACAGGACTAAACTTAAGTAGTTTGCTTTATGTTAAATATTTGTTTTTTATAGAATGTCCTATTCTTAATGCTATTTTAACTGGTCTTCATTTTTAATTTTTATAGTTTTTGAATAGCTTACTTTCTTCTTCTGGACTTTCTGGTTTTGAAATGGGGTCACTGACCCTCAAAAGCCAAAATAATATGCTTTGTGATGCTACAATTTTATGTTGTTATGTTTTATTACTTATTTTTCTATTCAGAGCATCTCTTATTTATATTTTGGTTTTTAGTTGCTGGGTCAGTTTAAACATAGCAACCATATAGCTGGTGAAATTACAAAGAGCTGATGAACACAATGCTAAACAATGTAAAAAAAATATAGAACAATTGCAAACTGTTTCGCTGAGAACAACCCCTTGAAAATAATAAAATTCTACACATATCCCTATTATTTTGAAGTATTTGATGTGCTGGGTAGTCAGAACTAGGGGCGATTGCTGGGGGGGTCCAGTGAATTAATAAAAGATGCACAGTTTAAATATATGCAATAGATATTCATAGAGTTATGGGAGCCTATATAGATTCTGCTGTTATTTACATGTAATTAACACTTTTCAGAAGAGAATCCAAGTTTACAATAAGCAAACATTTATATTTCAAACCTAATGCAATAAATAGTTTTGAAATTACAACATAGAGTTTATTCTGTTTGAATAAAACAAAAGTCCAAAATGTTCATGCTTGAGGCACTAAACAAGAAGATAACCTAAATTTAAAAATGTGCTATTGACTTGTATATATATACATATATATATATATATATATGCCTAACCATAATATGGAAAAATACTAAGGGGTTAAGTTACTGAATTCTGAATGCAAAAATCACGAAAAATTCTTGATTTTTTTTTAATAAAATCTGGCTTTTAAAAAATCACAAATTTTTCGGAATTTATTAAACCCCAAGGATGGAAAAGTCAGAATCTGTAAACCAGGCATCTCGGACCTGTCGAGGTTGCATATAAGTTAATGGGAGATGTCCCAATGATTTTTTTGATGTGAGCTGGGTTTCGGCAATACCCCAAAAATTTTACCGAAAAAATCGTGAAACTCAGGTGAAAAAGTCCGTAAAATTTGCGAAAATCTGATTATGTTTCCCGCAAAGCTAATTTTCGGGAAAATGTAATACTAAAAAAAGCATAAAAAATCCGAGCAGATTTGATCAGAGTATGTAGCAGAAAATATTGAGATAAATTCGGACTGATAAATAACCCCCTTAATGTATTAGCAAGTTTTATATTTTATTTTAACATTTCCCGGCTGTTCATCAGCAAGGACTGTGTCTTAATATAAAAGGAAGAATGTGCAAAATACAAGGAAATACTGCAAGAGATCCTGTTTCCACTCACTAAAAATTTTATTGTGGTGTGACTTACACCATTAAAGCTCTGCATATAAATCCCATGAGTGTTCCGTGTTCTTTATGCTGATATTACTTTTTGCGGCAGCACCTGGTTTTTTTTGCCTTTTTCTAGGGGGGGGGGTGTGGTGTGTGTGTGTACATACATGTTTGTGTGTGTGTACATAATTATTATTATACATGTCTTTTTAAATATATATGTGTGTTTATATGTATCAACAGAGAGTAGCGTATATTTTTTTTTCCTAATGTGGGTCAGTGATGCTTTAAAGGAGAAGGAAAGCTACGAAGGCATTTTATTGCCAATAGATTATCTGCAATAGGGCAAGCTGGAATGCTATATTTATTCTGTAGAATGTTTTACCATACCTGAGTAAAAAGCTCTAGAAACTCTCTGTTTGTTTAGAATAGCAGCTGCAGTATTAATGTGGTGTGACATCACTTCCTGCCTGAGTCTCTCCCTGCTCTGGGCTCAGATTACAGTAGAGAAGGGAGGGGTGGGGGGAGAGGAGCAAACTGAGCATGCTCTTGCCCAGGGCAATGAGGTTTAAGCTGAAGGCAGGAAGTCTGATACAGAAGCCCATGAGTACACAATAGAAGGAAAGAAATGCAGTATTTCTTTTGACAGAGGACATTACTTGGGGGGTTTACTGGTATATTTAGATGGACCTTGCTGATAAGGCTTACTTAGTTTTAGCCTTTCCTTCTCCTTTAAGGATCACATGGATGGATTGAACTTGACGGAAAGTGCCTATTTTCGATCGAAATGAACTATGCAGCTACTGTATGTAATTCATGCTTGTGTTGTACAGACATACTTCAGTTATTTCTATTATTCTTGGTACTATGTCCACAATTTATTTCCTTAAGCTTAACATTTAATACTGATGCCTATCCATATGGAAAATGCATGCACATCCATTTGGTATTATTTGCTGGTTATACCTGATTACTGGGAGGAAAATATAAATCCCCAGAAATGTAGAGCTTGGTTCAGCTAACCTTCAGGCTTAAACCCTCAGCCCAAGCATAATCCACAACTGAGTTAATCTTTTAATGTCAGTTTCAAGGTTGTTTTAATGTACATTCTACTTTCCTGTTTACTACCCCCTTGGGCAGCTGTGCACAGAAATACTCTAGTGTCATATCATGATCTCTTCTTCTGGGATTTCAACTTTCAAAACATATTCAAAAAATGAAATATTTATAAAAGTATAGCTGCACAGTATGTACAGCACGGTATATGTTATGTTTGGATCTGCGTGACTACATTTCCCACAAATTATTAGATTTGTTTCTTGGCATTAACACAGAAAAGCTACATCAACCTGTGGCTTGCCAGTTTTTCCATATTACATGCCCCAGCATCATAAGCTACACACAACTACTTTTATGATCTGAGGAAGGAGACCTGGGCATTAACGTTATAGAGGCACTGGAGTAACTATAGAGGCAGACCCCATTCTTGTAGGGAGCCCAGACCCACTAAAAAGTGCCCATTATTCGATCAGCCTACCTGATCACTAGCTATCACTAAAGAATCCCCAGGGCTGTAGGAAGACAATCAAGATATCACTAACAACAAACTTCTAGTATAAAACATAATTTCCTAACTATACAACAGTATAATCTGTGCTAGAAATGGCATGTACATTATCCTGTAACTTGGGCTTCCATAAGAGGTATAACACAAAGATGGAATTTTTTCCTAATCTGAAATAATTTCAGGCCCTGTGCTGACAGAATTCATCAAAATTAATCACTGTACAGGCTGTCACACACTAGAGTCATGAATGCTTCATATAAATTGATTCACAAGACAGAAATGTAAAATGATCAGAAAGTGCCACACAATGTTCTGCACACAGTGAATATCCAAGACCACCACATTCCTTTCCTGTTCTCACAATTTTTTACTTTGCTTTTAGTGACCTTTGTGTATGTAGAATATTTTTATAATTCCAATTTGTCTAGGGTACATTTAACTGTTTTAATGACATTTAGGGGCCCATTTATTAAACCTCAATTTTTTCTGGTCAAGGATTTTAGGGGGAAAACTGTTTTTGTGGAAAATAAAAACTCACATTTTTAGAGATTTATCAAACCCCAAAGCTGCTAAAATCCGAATATACACCATCTCAAATCTATCAAGGTCATGTAGAAGTCAATGGCAGATGTCCCTGAAATTGTTTCTTGACATTGTGATCTGCGCAGGATAATCCAATAAAGTCTGGGTTTTTGTCTGATTATCCGAAAAAGTCGAGTTTTTGGCGTGAAAATGCAATAAAATCTTCAGAGTGTGAATCGTACCATATGAATTGATGCTCGATTTTGTTGTGCTGTTTTGTCGCTCCAATTTTTTTGAGACAAATTATTTGTAAATGATTTAAATTCGTGGAAGGTTTTTGAGTTTGATCGACTTTGTTTTCATAAAAAAAGAGATTCATTCGAGTTTATTATATAACCCCCTGATAATGCATTTAGATGCACACATAACTCATATGAAACTAACTGTTGACACTGCAGCATTTCTGTGACAATTTTCTTATGCCTCTCTCTTATATGTTTTCTTTGTTGCAGAAGAGCCATCCAAACCATTTATGCTTACATAACTAGGCAAGACTGAACATTCATAGGGTTGACTTGGAGAAATAAGAAACTATGGGTCACAGGCCAGAGGGCAAAAGTCAAACAGGCCAACACAAACCAGAGAGGAACAGACAATACCTATAACCAGGACCAGGATCAGACCAGAATTTATACAGTGGGAGAAACTTGCTGCAATTGTCTTATTTGTAACACCTGAAGAGCGACCAGCTTCATGTAGATAATGAGCTGCATTACAATCCATAAAGCAATTAGAAAAGAGTGAGAAGGAATCCACAACCAGTTTCTGCTGTTTGCCTTTCTTGCACAGTGGTAAAGACTGCATAATTCACACCTAGTAGGTTTTTCCAAGCCTTCAAACCTAGAACACACACACCAGCATACTTTCCCATTTTTCTACTATTGTGTGGCATCCAGCTGGTCTCACTGGGTACCAAAAAGTAATGCAGATGAAGTCCAATTTTGCATAGCCCCATCTGAAGGCCTGTGCCCAGGGTCATTTGAGATGCAACACAGAACTCCTACAACCCAGTTAACGCCAGCCCAGAACACAAGTGCAACATTCTTTCTTCTATATTGTTACTCAGTGTCCCCTACTTTCTGTCACTGTCTCTCACTCCAATATTTGGGAAGATTTTAGAGGGGCTGTTCAACCAAAAGATGCTTTAGGGCAATGAAAGAAATTTTAAGCAACTCTATACCGTGCTGCATTCTGTTAATTAAAACATAACAGTGGTTTTAAAATGTTAATGTAATTGAACAACAATCACCTTTTGCGTTACCTCTTTCTGTTCTTTGTTTCTAACACAAGAAATAATGTAGTGTGTTCCCCTCCAGGTCCGGTAATCTATTGACTTCTGCTACATGGTTTCAGGAGTCATAAAACATGTAGAAACAATGCCATTCAGTGAAGAGCCAGAATAACTCTCAAGTAATGTACCTAATCCTCTATGAATGTACAACTGTACAAGTTTATGAGCTGACAGCAAGCTGGTTCTATTATTTTTATCATGTTAAATTGACCAGTTAATGTTCCTACTAACTGTAATTTCTCTGTATCAGATTGCAAAATAATCATCACTCAGAAAAAGAGTTTGGTTGCAGACATAATAAAATGCCTAACAATTGGAAGTTTATTGATACAGGTATGGGGCCTGTTATCCAGAATGCTCGGGACGTGGGATTTTCCGGATAATGGATCTTTCTGTAATTTGGATCTTCATACCTTAAGTCTACAAGAAAATCATGTAAATATTAAATAAACCCAGTAGGCTGGTATTGCCTCCAAAAATGATTAATTATATCTTAGTGTGGATCAAGTCCAATGTATTATTAATACAGAGAAAAAAGAAAGCATTTTTAAGAAATCTGATTATTTGGATAACATGGAGTCTATGGGAAACAACCATTCAGTAATTTGGAGCTTTCTGGACAACAGGTTTCTGCATAACAGATCCCATACCTCTAATAACAAAAAATAAAATAAATGTTATTCTGTCACTTCACTGAATTCCATGGTTCCTACATGCAACTATTTTCTCTTCTAAAGGAAGCCCATGTCGATAACAATAATTACATCTCATCTACAGACACACAGAGGTCATAACACTCCAGACTGGTAGTAAGCAGGTTTAAAACACGTTTACTTGTACTCACTGCAGTTTTTGTTTTACACAAAACACATCATAAACCTCCTGAAACATCAATATGAACAACCAATTTTGTGGATGTGTCTCCTGGTGCTAGTGAAACTGTGTCACACTGAGAAAACTATATTACCAATGAGACAGTTCTCCAGTGTGTTGGGGGTACTACACTTGCCATTAAGCACATAGCAGTTGTACGGCTACAGGTTAGATACCTTCAGCATGTTGGTTTGGGCCCTTCCTATTCCCACCTCACAGATTTTGACTTCTGATGCATAGCAGGCAACAGCTGTTCTAGGGTAATCCCAAAACATCTTTCAGTATAATAAATAATGCATTTAATGATCTCGGCACAGCTCGCTTCCTATATAAGTGTCTTAATGTACCACAAAATTGGATAAGACACAATATTCTGCTTTCCTGCTCATTTAAACTGTGATTTCTTCAGAATATATGCTGTTAACTCCCTCCACTATTTCAGCTAAAACATATTTTTGTCTCAATATCTAAATATATTAAAACCAGTTAAAAACCATACCTTATACTGTATAATGAAGTTTCTTGTACTGGGATATACATTGGGTAATGGTTACCTATATATATATAATGCTAAAGAAACACAAGTCAGACATTCAGGAACATTACCATATTTCAAGATGTGGAGAGACCAATTATTGCAAATTGTAACAAATGCATTTTCTCTGCAAGAAGAGACCCAATTTCCAACAATGTCCCATGATCATGTCTTTTTCAGATTGAAAATAAATTGAAAAATCTTGACATTCCTTGCACGCTCAGTATTGCATACATTACGAAGAGAAGATCCAGCAAGTTACATAATGGCAAAGCCAACTGTATGCTAAACAGCCACCACCTATCTGACTGGGCAGCAAACACTATTATTGGTTGCCATTTAAAGAAGAATCACAATAACATTTACTTTTTTTCTTAATTATTTCCACCTGTTTTCCCAATGTATATTTAGAAAAGCAGTCCATAGAAATGATTGCTTATTTATATAGAATTTCTTCGTTTTAATCATTCTGTCTCGGCCTACTGTTTGAGTCTGACATTACAGGATCTAAAGTCACAAATATTCCATAATAACATGTCCGTGAACAACTTTTTCCATTAGAGGGAGTCTACAAAGTTTGAGCAGGAGATTTGAAAGTTCTGCTTATACATTATTTTACATAGGTTATAAAATGTCCTTTAATTTTCCTTTCTCCCCTCAATTTATACATTCTTTCTGGACCAAGAGGAAAGGAAATTCGCAATTTGATTGATTGAGCCTTTTTCTGGAATTACATGCAGTAACATACCTAAAAGTGTTTTTAAACCTTCTAAATAGCTTTCTCGCTGCACCTGTAATTTTCTAATTTAGAAGAGAATTACAGATGCAGGAATATTAATGAATGGGAATGCTGTTTACCTATGCCAGACATCTTTCTGTTATATTTCATTCAAATATCATTGTATTATTGTGCCTTTATTAGACTGTAATCATTACACTGCCATCTTTCGCATCTTCTGTCTTCTCTTGTAAGCACCACTGACTGAGCTATTTGGTGCATGCGCAGCTGGAGCCAGACTGCTATTTGTGCAAACTGCGCATGCGCTAAAATGTTCAGAAAATTAGGAAGAGGATCTGAAGAAGACCGAAGATGTGGAAGATGGTGCCCATGAGCTCCGCTGCGCTAGTCTGCATGGATAAGTGAGCATAATATTCAGGGACATGTTTTGGAATAATGTGCTCTGTGGGGAGGAAGCAGGGAGAGGGGACTATCTAGATTAGTGGATGGGGCTTTTCTTATTGGGGGGGATTAGTTCTCCTTTAAAGTATACAACCTTGGACTAAGGCTCCCAGCATGCATAAGCAACTGCTAAAATGTTGGTGCATACTGTGATTTAAAGGTATGTAAAATGTGGATGAGAAAACATTGTTTACATTCCCTTTAACATGGCTGAAAGGAACTTTCAGACATGTTTCCTCAAAATTCATATGGAAGTAATAGCATGTAATAACATGAAAAGTTTGGTCAAGGACTAGTAACCCATAGTAACAGATGTTTGTTCAAGTAACTGTAACCTGCTTATTGGTTGCTATAGGTTATTAGAAGTGGAGCAAACCTTGCATGTCTTATTATAGGGCCCTGACAGTGCTTAGATCAAGGACTATTTATAGAAAATGTATGTCACAAATTAATATCGTTTGCAGTTAAATTGGCACATTAAAAGGTAAAGAAATAGCAGTAGATTGTGTCATGGTTTATCTCATTAACATATCAGAATTCTGTCTAGATCATATAAGTAATATTCAGGTACTGTAAAAGGAGAAGATGATTGTTCTTACTTGATCCTCAAAGGAGAGAGCCTGAGCTACATCTCGAGGAAATCCATCTATAACGATGCCTTCAGAGTCTGGCATTTGCATTAGTTTTTGCTTTATTTCAGTAATGGTAGTTTCCTTTCACATGGAAGAGAAAGAAGAGAAAAGCCATTCATTATCTGCCAGTGTCTTTATTGAGTTAAGGTTAAGTGAACTGTATAAATGACTGGGCTGTACCTGCGGTGCTAATTCGCCTGTTGTTATTATCTTAGCAATTAGGCTCCATTTTCTGTTGCTGCTTGTGCTGTGGATCTTCTTTCTTAACAACTCGCCCACTGATATATATTCAAAGCCATATCGCTCTGCTATTTTCAGGCTCTGAGTTCCCTTTCCACTGCCAGGACCACCTACAGTCAACGAAATGATGGTGTCATGTTTTGTAGACTTTCTAATTAAACAGATGCATTTTTTAATAGTCATGACAATATAGTTTGCATTACTCAAGCTTATTTGATGGTGTAATCAATCATGTGACAACAGATGCAAAACAGTTGTAAAGAATTATATATTTTTGAACCCAAGTGGTTCTGTGTAGGCTAAATCCAGCTATATGTTATTTCTTTTGATTATGCAAGACAGGCATTAAAGCTAAGGCCAAAAGGGTAAAGGGAAACAAATCTAAAAAACACTCCTCATTGTGGAGAAAATGCTATATTTTATTTTTGGGAAACTGACTGTTAACCTACTGGCACAAAAGTGGCATTTGTCTTCAGCGCATAAGCATCCACTTCTTTATTTTTTTAGAGTTGAAGTTAATCCGTATGTCAGAAACAGTTTTAACCATTTATATTGAGGCTGCTTATTAATTAGTGCTCTACTCATTCCTCTACGTTGCAGGGCTCCCTGCAGTTGCAGGATTTGCGTCCTGTGTAGTTATACCCAGGCTATACTCTCCTTAGCTTAAGGAATACAAAGTTTGATTTCAGGCTCGAATTTGAGCACAATCATGCCACAAAGGCCCGGGCCTAGGGTGGCATGATTTTAGGGGGCGGCATGCTGCCCAACACCCACATTGGTTCTGAAACACTGGGGAGGCACAGGAGGTCCAGTGCTCTGGTCCCAATGATGAAAATTTGATTGAATAAAAGGAAGGGGACAGGCCGATGAACAATAGCATGCCTAGGAGTGCCTGCTATGTAAATCTGGCCCTGGTTGTTTTATAAAACAATGTAAAAATATCTTATCTGAGAATTATGCTAACAACCCAAATTCTGCTATAAACAGGAGCATTGCTCATAAATTAAACACTAGCATTATTAATGTATAATGTGTCAGAAATATCCCATAGACTTGGTTTTGTTAATTTGGTGAAGAGGCAAACAATGACAGGTACATAGAAACCTGTTTTAAGACACAGAACTATGGTAGTAAGAGCTAGCAATCTAGTATAGAAGCAGTGTGACTGATTTTGGCATCCATACAGGAAACTTCCGTTCTCAGCATTTTAATCATTGCTCTGCAAATGTGTTTAATTGCAGTAGTTCGCATCTACATGGACAATTTTAGAAAAGGCTTTATTTATACATTTTTGTACTATGGCAACAGTGCAGGTAGAAGTGAGGGGAGGGGTAGATGCATTACCATTTTATCTGCCTTATTTACAAGCATCAGTGCTTTTCAAAACAATAATAAGCATCTCACAGCATCCAGCTTTCTTAGCACTCTCTGTACCTTGAAATAGACCCATGCATGGTGTAATGTAAAAGGTGTGTGCAACCTGTTATCTAATGCACAATACAGTTACAGACTGCCTATTAGTAATACTGTTGCAGTATTTTAAGTATTATCAGTGATGGGCGAACCTGTGGCGTTCGCAAAATTCGCAAAACTTTGAAAAATTTGTGAAAAGCAATGAAGTCATAACTATTTTGATGCGTGACAATTTTGATGCGAGCGCCAATTTTTATAGGCGTGACTATTTGGTCCAAATTCATTAAAGTCAATGGCCGTCCAAATAATTTTGCTGCGCAACAATTTTATGCTCGCAACTATTCTGACGTGCAACAATTTTTATATATAGCATACATACAAACATTATTTGCATGCAGAAAGAATAAAAGACAATACAAGACATTAAAAAGCAGCCCTGGAGACCAGGTGAGTGATGTTGACACAGTTTAATTATTCTTTATGATGGGAAGTAATACCTCCGCATCAGCCATTTATCCTAAAACAGTCATCTCATTGTTTATATAGATTATAATCGTAATTGCTGATTTGGATTATATCTATGAGTCGATTTCTGATTTCTAATTTGGGGGCCTTATTTTGCCTTGAAGATATATTAGAGCTCACGCTTTAAAAATAACCAGAAATCCTATAACTTTTAATGCAGGACTTGTGCTGGGGTCAGTTATTTTGTTAGATTTTGTTTGTACTAGAATCAGTTATTTGGATTTGGAACTGCTAGGAAAGGGAGCCCCCCTCCAAAAAATTATGCATTAACCCTACCACTCAATCAAAAGCTGACATGAAGAGAGATAAATTGCTGAGATGGAGATAGTAAAGAGTAACTTGATTATTTTAGAAAGGGGGCAACATTTTTAATTGATTGTATTTATAAAGATTTTTATGAGATGAAGCTTGTATTAAATTTTCATTTCTGAGATAGCTTCCCTTTAAATTAGCTGCTAAAGGCAAACTGATTTGTTAGCAGTTGCAGAAGACAAATCCATTGACAAATCTATCCGTCCTTGAAACTGTAACTCAGAAAAAAATCCTGAATGTTCAAAAAAGAAATACTGACTTATGTATTTCCACCATACCTATGACAAGTATTATTTTTGGGTGAGGCCTGGAAGGATCAAAGACTTCATATTCTTCAATCAGCTCTGCAGTTTCTGAGAGGTCTGTATCACTTTCTATGGAGAACTGATGAATTGGTGGCAATCGATCATAGCGACGGTAAGGGAAATTACCTCCTTCCGGCAAAACTGAAAAAGAATGAAAATCACTAAATTACAAAAGAAGCAAGTAATATATGTTTTATTTATCAATATTTTAATCTATTTCTCCTGTTATTATGCTAAACCCATATTCAGTTAAAGGAAGGCTACAATTAGTAGGGTGTATTATCTGTGGATACAGTTTTAATGTCTTAGTGATTTAACTCAGTATTTTTTTTTGTGTTTGCAATAATCCCCTCTGCTTTAAAGTAAATCTCTCAAGAGATTAGTTTAATCCTATTTGTAAAATGTTACAACTTTAGTCCCCTGACGTGTCAGTACAGAAGCCACTCATTAGTGCTTTGGAACACAATGTTTTGATTACTGCTAGCAAACAGCAACAATGAAAATGAACACAATTACAATGTGTATTGAAGTGTGGGATTTGGGCACTTATCTGACAGTTTGAAAACCCTGGTGGAGAATATAGCTCGTATTCCATCACCCTTAATATTTCCATTATGCAATTCCATATGGAGAATAAAAAAGGTGTAGTGGAGCTTTAACAGGACCAGCTGTTATTGATTAGTTGATCTAATGTAAAGTCAAGATTTAAAGGTATCAAATGTTAATTTTGCTTAATCCTTTACTTGTTTAGATTAAGAGGTTTTTGAAGGGATGCCAAATCATCTATTTAACACATTCCTTATTAAAATGATTAGTACAGCAACTGCAGTATGGGAAACCTTTCATTCATCCACTTGAACAACTGCAGCCAAGTATACTAGTAAGACTTAAGTGAAACTCTCTTCGAGTGGTAAAAGGCTTACTTAGTCAAAGCATCTCTTATACTTTGAAATAAATTTCTTTTACTCACCATAATTAGTTATGTACAGAGGTGTTAAAATATGTGACCGCTCTTTTGCACCATTCTTGAAATTGGCCAAATCCCAGGTCAGTACTGCCTATTCCTTTGGAAATTCCATTGTTACTGCTCTACAGGGTCTGCTAGGTTTGGTCTTGCCTTGGTCCAGGCAACTTAGGTGTCTTTGTTTCTAAAGCTACCAATAGATACAATGGTTCTAGCCTTATTTAGACATTCAAGATGTAGACCAAAAAGGCGTATTTGAATGTTTAGCCTTTGTACCAATTATAACATAATACATATATCCATTACAATGAGGGCGTATGAATTGCAGTCATCCTTCTAATGTTTTCTCAGCCCTAGACACAACATGTCTTCTGCTAGACCAGAACAATGTGTGCCTACTGCTTGTCCATCATAGTGTTAAAGACAGCTGTTAATTTTAGTTTGTCTATGGAAAAGAAGAAGTAGGTTCTTTAAAGGTATTGGTCTTCTTGGGGAGTTGATCAATTAGTACTTTTTAGCCATTGGCCAGTAGGAGGAGAAAATGCCCTGCCTATGGCAGATAGTTGCACTACTTGCATGTAATAACTTTGAAAAGCTGATTTGGATGTTCCCAACACCACTGTCTGCCATACATTCCAGGCAGAATAATCACCCCCTTAATGTACACCTTTCCACACACACAATCTGCAGTGGAATGGAAAATCTTGAACTACTGTATGCTACAAGTAACATTTAATAACATACTATGTTAGAGCCCTTATAGAAATATAAAATATCTGCCCTTAAAAGGGCCATAAAACTCTATCAGTGACCAATTTTAATTAAAAATATTATAATCGTATATTCATCAATGTCACCTTTAATGTGCACTGTATCACTTGAGGAGAGAAGAAATAATATTGTTTTTATAGTTTTTGGAGGATATCAGTATAGAACTATTCTACAATATATACTGAACATTAATGTGAGAAACTAAATAGCATAGTTCACATTCTTCTTACAGTAAGGGGCAGATTTACTAAGCTCGAGTGAATGTTCGAATTTCAAAAAGTTTGAATTTCTAAGTAAATTTTTGGGTACTTCAACCATCGAATAGGTTATATTCGACCATTTGACTTTGATTAGAGCGATTCGAAGTAAAAAATCAAAGTACCGTCTCTTTAAAAAAAAACTTTGACTTCATACTTAAAGCTACCGAAGTGCAATGTTAGCCTATGGGGACCTTCCACAGCACTTTTCTTTGGTCTTTTTTTTTTTTTTTGGTCGAATAGAAATCCTTTGATCGATCGCTAAAAAATCAGTCGAATCGTTTGATTCGAACTATTTAATCGTTCGATCGCACAATATTTATTCGACTGCAGGATTGCCAAATTTGTTGAAAGAATTTCGAATTTGATATTTTTAATTTTTAATTCGATGGTCGAATTTCAAGGTTTTTTTAACTTCGAAATTCGACCCTTGATAAATCTGCCCCTAAGGGTTAATTTCTTCAACAATATTTGTGTTCATGATATTGATTTACTATTTAGTGGCATTCATCCACTAAATGCCTAACTTTCCAAGGCATATAAACATCATTTAAAACTATTTTAACTCACCAAAGAACTGCTGAGTTCGTTTATAATCTGTAAGCGATATCTTCTAGCCTTTTAACTCCCTTGTACCTTGTTATTTTCTAAAGTCAATTATTCATTGTACTCCATGCTATGCTGCAGGGTGTCTTCAGTATTTATCAAATATCAGTGGCCATATTTAAAAGGCACTTTGTAAAAGTCCCAGCTCAAAGTTGCATTTAATTAATGCTCATAACTATTCAGTCCACACTGCGGCTGCTTGCTAATATTAAACACATAAAATGGCAATTCAAACACACATGACATGCAGAGAACTTGGTCACCACATGCTTTAGTTCTATATCAGCCCCCTGGCTTAGAGTTTAGCCATTTCACTACCTAGATTTTATTGCAATTTGTAAAGGGCAAGTTTCCCAAAGCACCAACAAGGGCATCAATGTGTATCACAAATAGAAAACAGGAATGTGTCTGGAGGGATGAAAAAGTGGAAATAACAGGAGATATTACTAGAATAGGTAAGAGAGATGTGGCCAGAGACAGGAGACCTGATCCAGCATTTCCAGTGAGAAAAACACAATATGAAGTAGTGCCAACCAAGGTAAGACAACATATATAATAGGGGTCAGAATAGAGAACAGACTAGACAGCACTAGAAAAAAGAGCAAACACACAAGACAAGAATAAGACAATGAGACAAGACAATATATCAAAAAGCCAAAACGCTAAAACAAACTCAGAATGCCTGAAGTGTCCAACTCCTGAATGGAACTTAGTGATATTTAAGCAATGCTTAATGTGCCTTGAGAACAACTAACTTCCTCTTTACAGTAAATGCACAATTGAGTCCAATAAGCAGAAGCTGACAGTGTGGCTAGATGATACAGGCAACTGTTGTCTGCCTCTGTAACCTAATGGTAAAGAGAAAACTGACTGCAACTCACAACAAAGCTATGCTGCTGTTGCACATTTTTGATTTGTTTACTAGTTATCCTCTACTTACCGTAAACAGACAATAAACATATATGGACACCATGGATGCTGCTTTTGTACCTTACCATTTCTGAAAAAGGATCGTCTAGTTTGTCCACCATTGAGTGGGGGTAAATTCCTCTTGTCAGGGCCTACAAAAGTGTCCCATCTTACTTTCTCTGTGCCTCCCAATTCCTTCACTTTCTGCAAACAGTTTTCCAAATAATCTACTGGATCATCTGGTCTATAATACATTAATCCATTCAAAAGTCCCTGTAACATAAAAAAGATGGACTTAGCGAGAACATAAAAGTTTTTTTTGTGGATTTAGTAGAAAAAAGCACCATCTCTTATATTACAATTTAGTTTATCCATATAACGGTATATCAATTCAAAATTAATTCTGCCCAGGTCCCTTACTGCGTATTTGCATTTATATGCTTAAGTGACTGCAGCCATGCATAAAGTCTGAAATGAAATTTTTAAATGGAGCATCTTTCAGACTTGGGAATACCCTTTACTTAGAATAATAAGTCAGTGTACACAGTGCTGTCAAGGGGGTCACAGCTATTGCAAGGAATTGTAGTTAAAATTAGCTACAGATTATTCTAACAAAATATAACTGAGCTGCTGGCAGTAGTTCCAATTGTTGGCAAGAAAATATAATGAATATGTGGTTCCATAGGTAATAAAACAATTCTTCTGACCCCCTTCAACTTTTACACACACAGACACACACATAGTATAAAATTAGTAAAAAAGTATAAGATTGTAACAATTGCTCAGCAACAGATGTTGCTTTAGTTTTCCGATTTCAATTATAAAAACGTATAAGTAGTTATACAGTAGAAGACTGATTTTTTATGTCCCCCAAATAGCTTTTTCCCAGATAATTTGCCAACTATTTGCTGTCCCGCTCTCATACGCTGCATTTGTTTCTTCCTGAAATGTATGTTTTCTCGAATTTAAGATTCATTTTGCTCAGCCCCTTGGGTGATGTAAAAGCAGGGTTCTACTCTAATTAAAAAACATAATTACAAAACGGGACACTGGTAAAAAATATTGTGTTTGATGGAAGGTTTTAGAATTCAGAACAGAAAGCTGCTGTTGACAAAAAGCAACAACTAGGGGCCGATTCACCAAGGGTCGAATATCGAGGGTTAATTAACCCTCGATATTCGACTGGGAATTAAAATCCTTCGACTTCGAATATGGAAGTCAAAGGATTTAGCGCAGATTATTCCTTCGATCAAACGATTTTAATCCAACGATCGAAGGAATATCCTTCAATCAAAAAAACTTAGGAAAGCCTATGGGGACCTTCCCCATAGGCTAACATTGAGTTTGGTAGGTTTTAGATGGCGAACTAAAAAAGTTTTTTTTAAAGAGACAGTACTTCGATTATCGAATGGTCGAATAGTCGAACGATTTTTAGTTTGAATCCTTCGATTCATAGTCGAACTCGTAGTCGAAGGTCGAAGTAGCCCATTCGATGGTCGAAGTAGCCCAAAAAACACTTCGAAATTCGAAGTTTTTTTACTTCGAATCCTTCACTCGAAGTTAGCGAATCCGCCCCCTAATGTACAAGTTATGTCACTGAAACAGTTTAGGGAGTGAATTTATCAAAACATGAACATTCTTTTTTATTTTTCATGGTGAATATACTGTATAGGGACACCATTAAATTTATCAAGATGGAAACCATAGATGTAGTTTCTAGTTGCCTTTTTTCATTCTCCACTATCTATCATTTGTTCCAATAGATTTTAATGTTGACTTAATTAACTTGAGAACTCTGGAGAACTTTTTGTTAAGTGGGGTAATAGAAAGCAGTCCTTTCAAACAAAAGCTTATTAAAGTCGCAAAGAGAAAAACAATTTGCTCCAATAAGAATAAAAATCCACATTTTGCAATGTAATATTGTTACTATTGCATTGCGAATTTTAATTGCGCATTGCGAATTTCAATTGCACACTCTTAAAAAGTGCTCGAAGGTGTCATATTCTTTAGGAGCAAACATAACGACTTTTTCAGTAAGTTTTATTACATTTACTGCACATTAGCGCTAACTATAAAATGTGCAAATGGTTTTCCACTGTCGGAAGTGGTTGCTTAACAGTTTCCGGGTTCACAAAAGCTATATTAAGCTCACGCAAAGCAAAATTTGTTTGTGCAAAGGCATAACTTTTCGCATTGCGAATAGTTTTTCCGTTACTGACTTTATTACATTCCCCTATATGTGCCCTGTTGTTTAATGTGTCATGGCAGATTTGAGATTGTGGATTTTTCCTCATTTAACATATGAAAAATGTATAATTTCTTAATAATTTCCACCTAAAGGAGATAAGCCATTTTGCAGTCAAGATTGTACAATTTTTTTTTTAAATTAAGCTCTACGTTTTGTGAAAGTGAACTACCCTTTAATGATCAGTTGCTTGTCCTTATTCTTGTGTGCTTAGCTTTAAGATGCTGGAACATACTGTATACAAGCAGGCAATAATTTGTAAGACTTTTAAGTTGAGTATATAAAGGTAAGGAGGGATGCATATGTGTTCACAAGGTAAAGGGAGCTACTTACTACTACAGAGCTAAATATACATGGAGATGACCAGTGACCAGGGAGACCGCAGGATGGAATACATACACATTTAGAATGGTAGACCTGTATGCAAAGCAGAGATCTAGGCAAATTGGCTGATTCCAACAGCATTGATACTTATAATATATGAAATGGCATCACAATAGAATTATGCGCAAATATTTTTTGAAAGGAAAAGGTCTCTTTTTAATTGCAGCAAACAAAAGACAGTGCCTTCCAGCATGCAGTATTTCTTAATACTGATTATACTGACTAGGATTCTATGCAAAAAATAGTAAATTTACAATATCTGGATTGTGCCATTATCATTACATGCCCTGCTAAACTGGATTTGTCAATCCATTAGGGGTGTGCAGAATGCAGAATTTCAATAATCTTAACTCTCAATAATTGCTTTTAGCATGGATAATAAACATAAAGCATAATGCAAATTGATCTGGCTCCTGTTTTTAGCATGAGCTATAACTAAGGCACACACTGATCTCTCCATTATTCTGCCATTATGAAACTATTGGGTACAAACAGTTATTTAGTCAAAATAAGGCACTTTGTTTCAAGTATAGAGATATTTTTGCTTCAAATATGCTGTTACATCATCGCTGCATGTTTTTTCATCTTGCTTAATAGAAAAGTACTAGAAAAACAGATACTTTTCCATTTACTTCTAAAGAAAGCATTCCTGAGCTAGTTGGAGGAAAATGCACAATGTGATACAGCTATAGAGAATGTGTGCCAGCAGTCAGCACTTGAATAAGCTGGGGAACAAGTAATGATGCGGGAAGGTGTCAGGAATGGATAGACAAATAAAACAGTGTCAGATGGCATTCTGTGGTCTCCTATCTATTTTTCTAAATGTGATTTAAATTGAAAACACATGCCTTTTAAATTAGTCAATTATATTGTTAATGCTAAATATTAAAGTTTTGTTAAACAGCATGGCCTGGGCAAACACAGAACATTATCTTTACTGGCCCTGTTATAGTGGCCCATCATCATACTTTTTTTTATTAAGTGCTGAAAACTTTTATAGTGCACTGCAATAATATAGTACATATAATAGATTTACAACAATTTAACAAAAACAGTCTACTGAGTTAAACCAGTTATCTTTAATTATCTTGCACCCTGATGTTCCTCCAAAGAGTTTACCCCCCAGTGTAGGTTTTGCTGTTGAGCAATGTGCATACTGCACAAATCTCTTACGTCTTAACTCTCTTCAACTTAATATTTATTTCTTAATATTAATTGTACTTTTTGTAAAGCAACTCTAATGAATTCAAATATACTCGAAATTCAATTGGGGTTATTTTAAAAAAAAATTTAATATCTAAAACTTGCACAAATTTTACAGACTCAATTGAATTAGACTAAATTCGATTTGAGTTTTTATTCTCTGAAAAAATTGGTCCCTGGACCTCTCGCATTGACTGATACATATACTCGGCAAGTTTTAGGTGGCAAATAATCCAATTAGAATTTTTAAAGGGCTAGAGTTTGCTAAATCCCGAAATTTGAATTTGAATTAAAATTTGAGAATCGAGTTTGAATAATTCACAATTTGAGAGTTTGACCATAAAAAAATTATAAAATTCAAATTAGAATTTTCAATTTGACCCTTAATAAATCTGCCTCTTAATATACCCTTTAAACATTGTCCAGCTGTTACCTGGCATCCTATAGAAAGAAAATTGCCTCCAGGCACACTGGTCAAATTGGTAATGCAAGAAAATAAAACTATTAACACTAGTTGCAAACACACCAAGAGCAATATTTTAAGTAACTTAAAAGAGTAACTCTTATGTTCACTGCAAAACAACATTTAACTAAGAAGAACAAGTGAGCATAACAAGTGAACACAAATTATATATAGAAGATTCTAGAACAATACATGATAGAACAATACATGTTTTAGCCATTGTTAATACTATCTTAAATATACAAGGCTAAACAACAATAAGCTTGAAACCTGACGAAAAACAAATATGAACAAATTTATTTTACACTAATTTGATAACTGAGCTAAATATGGACACTAGGCTAGAAGAAAATAACATTGCACAACACAGATGAAGGCCCTGGTCACATAGAATGGAGAGAACGGCAGCCAATGCTCTGTGGGATGAGGGAAGATTAGGGGAAGGCAGAGAGCCATATCTAAAATAAATAAGGCTCTGTGCCTTGCACTTTGCTTAGCTCCTTTCTTCCATCCTATTGTTACACACCCACAAAGAACCCTGACGTTTTAGCAAGTAGGAGTGCCAGTAAAAATCAGTGAGTACACTATGCCATATAGTAATCCCTGCATCATTCCTAAATTTAAAGACAGCAGTTGACAGCAGTATCCAGTGTCAGACTGTGTCTCCTAGGGCCCACCAGAGAAGCTGACACCCTGGGCACATACTCTGAGCAATTAGTTGCCAGATGGTTTAGGTTTTAATTCATGTCCATGTTGAATTAAAGATGGGATGTAAATTCTCCTAGGCTGGAGAACCCTAGGGCTGGGCCAGTCGACCCTGGAATTGTGCTAATAAAACAAATTCCCTTCTGCTAATCCCCTATTTTACAGGTTTTAGTTATGCACTTTCAAACATGGGAGGGGGTGGGAGTGAGTGGGGATTAGGAGAGGGATACAGCAATTTGGGTACAGTGCATGAATACAGCAGTAATTAGAAGTCTTTAAAGGGATACTGTCATGGGAAAAAAATTTTTTTTCAAAATGAATCTGCTGCTCCAGCAGAATTCTGCACTGAAATCCATTTCTCAAAAGAGCAAACAGATTTTTTTATATTCAATTGATAAACTTCAATCACTCTTTACTGCTGTACTGCAAGTTGGAGTGATATCACCCCCCTTCCTTTTCCCCCCAGCAGCCAAACAAAAGAACAATGGGAAGGTAACCAGATAACAGCTCCCTAACACAAGATAACAGCTGCCTGGTAGATCTAAGAACAACACTCAATAGTAAAATCCCATGTCCCACTGAGACACATTCAGTTACATTGAATAAGAAAAACAGCAGCCTGCCAGAAAGCATTTCTCTCCTAAAGTGCAGGCACAAGTCACATGACCAGGGGCAGCTGGGAAATTGATAAAAAATGTCTAGCCCCATGTCAGATTTCAAAATTGAATATAAAAAAATCTGTTTGCCCTTTTGAGAAATGGATTTCAGTGCAGCATTCTGCTGGAGCAGCACTATTAACTGATTCATTTTGGAAATTTTTTTTTTCCCATGACAGTATCCCTTTAATGTATGATAAACATATCAAAAATCATCATACAGGGTGTTAATTGCCTTGCCTGGGATGTAGACAAAAATCTCCGGTATCCTAGAATTTCTCATACTTCCCAGGACATCCTCTTGACATATTTGTCAGTTGTATCAGTGGGAGCTTTGATCTGATTGAACCCAGACAGCTCTCTAACTATGGAGTGCTGGCAGACCTCCAGTTAACAACTATAGATTTCCTAGTCATAAA
Organism: Xenopus laevis; assembly: GCF_017654675.1. Classification (NCBI taxonomy): domain Eukaryota; kingdom Metazoa; phylum Chordata; class Amphibia; order Anura; family Pipidae; genus Xenopus; species Xenopus laevis. The sequence continues at coordinate 75,251,203 of NC_054377.1, forward strand.
TAAGAGGGTTCTCCATAGGTCCCTCTGTGTATTGGTTGCCCGTTGCCACAACCTTATCAACAGCTCTCAATAAGCAGATTTTCAATTGAAAGAATTTTGGGGAAGCCTGACTTATTTTGTATACAGTATAATCCATGACTACCTTCCGAAACCTGTGGGCATATCCATATCGCATCCTTTTTTGGTCCCCAAATTTGGGACAACTAAGGTTAATTTTGCTGCTCATGGGGCTAAGACTTAGAGGTGTAATATACAACTAATGCAATATCTTAAATTGTATTGTATCAATCTATCTCTGGCCACTATTAACTAGCAATAGGCCTTATTCTGGATTGTACGTCATTAAAGGGGTTGTTCACCTTAAAACTAATTTTTAGTGTGGTGTAGACCTTCAATGTTAAAATATTTATTGTTTTTTGGTGTGCAGCTCTAAGACTTGGAATTAATTACCCTAGCAAAGAGGAAGCTGTTTAAATTCAAAATGGAAGTGAAATGTGAAAAGCAAAATAAGCAATAAATAAGAATAGCGATAAAACTAAAGCTTCATGTCAGGCTACTGAAGTCATTGACCCTGAAAATTAAACATTTTAAAATAGCACGCTAAAAAATAAAGTGAAAAGTTTCTGAAAAATGTACTTGTTAGCATGCACAAAATCCCAATCACTATGAGGTATATACAGTTTTATACAGTTTTCCAGGGGGAACTCCCCCCTCTATTTAGGGAACCCTGCCAAGGAGCATATTTATCATTGGGCAAAAACTAGAGTTTGCTTTATTTTCAGCATTTGATATTAATGCCCTTTAAAACCTACAGAAGTAAATGAAAGAGGGCTAATAATTTTCCATCTAGTGGATTGTGGGGAGTTCTATTTTCCCCATATACTTTATGTATAGGGGTGAGCTGACTCCTTATATTATATTGTAGCAAAAGTTGGCCATACATCAGAGGATAAAAATTGCTGACTCAGCTCCTCCAGAACTGGCAATTTATTGGCCTGTGTATGCACCCCTTCAGATGGGAATTCTGTTGGGTGAAGACCAAATTTTGCATTGATACCTTCCTCTCCCTCAGGGTCTGCATAGACCAGCCTTAGGATCAGATAAGATCATTGTTCCCCAGGGCCAAAGATTGGATCATCCTGATTTGATGCTGAACACAGGCAAAGATGCTTTCATTTGGTGACCTTCTCAGACAAACAGATCTATTTTTGTATAGCCAGTTTATCACAAAAACAGAATTGTTGCCGAGAGAACTGGCGAGATGTAAAAGTTTAATTTAATCTTATTATATATAAATTATTATTATTATTCATAATACTAGAGTGCAGTTGTATCATACATAACATACCATAACTTTACCTCCCTTAGCCAAAGCATTTCTGTTGTTGAATAGTAAAGGAAGAAAATTATGTTTTAAATTTGCTGCAGCCCCCATCAGTTATTAAAATTTTGGGTAAAAACAAACATATTTGGCCCCTATTATTCTGTAGGACATCTGGATTAGGTATGATCTAGACAGATACCATACCTGGTCTGAATTTATCTAATTCTGGGCCTGCGTTCTTTCTTCTGTGAATTCTGTGCCTTACAGTCAACAACAGAAAAATTATGGCTGAAGAAAATAAGCTTTGGGGCAAATTTCAAAAATCTGTGTTTTAAATTCTACACACAAAAATGCACAGAATTTGGTGTAACGCTATTTATTTATATAGAAGACACATTCTGAAAAAAGAAATGGAAATGCTCTAAATCCCATCTCACTAATTGCGTTACAATAGGATGAACTTTCATACAACTCCATAGATGATTCCATCTATACCATGATCTCTTTCACCTTCTTATAAAATGACCCAACCCATAGCTTGATTTTACTACATCCAGCAGAGAAGGCATTACATCTTTGCCCTCTGCAGGCCTGGAGTGGCAATCTGGGGGAACTGACAAATGCCAGAGTGGCTGCTATAAGGTGCCACAGATTTAGTGGGCTGGTGGGGGTTGTTTGGGTCTCTGTGTACTTGGAATAGCAGAGGCTATTTTGACTCCCAGTCCAGACGTGCTCACATGCATAATAGTACAGTTTTCCATTCTTAGTTGACATTTCTTGACAGTTAAAACTGGTTATTTATATTTAGAATTAAATTCAAATGCAGAAGAAATCTTTACAAATACCTATTTTGCACAGGTGGCACAAGGTGGCACAAGTAACTTGACTTCTCAGACTGGATAACCTCTTGTGCTCCCAAGAGTACGCTTCTAATTCAGATGCAGATACATGTTGTTGGGATTATGTTATTATTGTTTTAATAAATACTGCTGCAGAATTTAATTAGCGTCTATCAATTATTGTTCACTAGTGCCTGCCAATCACTGTGATGTACAAGTAAATGCTGAACTCAATGCAAACTTAAAGAAGATGATTCTAATGCAATGCACATGTAATGCTCATAGTTTTTGTGCATGATCAAGCATTATTTGCCTTTTAATGATGCCATTGACAAATTGCTTGCTTGCAGAGCTAATCCTCTCAGAATTTACTAAGGTGGCATAAATGAAAATTGGTTGCTCATAAAAGTGCATGTGCATTTCATTTTGATCCGTGAACTCACTCCAGCTGCAGTTGATTTTACTTTTTCTGTGAGTTACCTGATCATGTGAAAATAATCTGGGGACACCTTGAAAAGCAACTAAAAGGACAGCACTGACTGCACTTAACTGAAAAAAAAATCAGTCACTATTATGATTTTAAGGTGAACCATTATATTTTGTTCTAAATATTTTTTATAGTTAAAGCAGGGTATCCCACTATTAAAACCATGTTTTTATACATGTGACCTTGTCATGAGCTAAGGTAAGAGCTAAGCATGACTAAATACTTATCTTCTTTAGGAACAGCCTGAAGATGACATGCCTGCAGTCAAAAGTAGTAATAATAATTCAGCAGCACTTGCAACATGGTAAATACTTTATTAAATGACTGTAAGCCCTTCTAAGAAAGGAAATAATTCAAAAACTCTAAAAAAGAAAAAATGAAGGCAAATCAAAAAGTTGCTTATAATTAGCCATTCTATCACATACTAAGGGGTTATTTACTAAACTCTGAATTCAAAATCGTGAAAAAATTTTGATTTTTTTTTAAAATAAAATCGGACATTTAAAAATCATGAATTTTTTCAGAATTTATTAAACCCAGACCTGTCGAGTTTGCATATAAGTCAATGGGAGAAGTCCCAATGATTTTTTGATGTGCGCTGGGTTTCGTGCAATACCCTGAAGTTTTCAGAGTTTTTGGGCAAAAAGCTGAGTTTTCAGATGAAAAATCCGAAAAAATCAAGATTTTTTTCCCACAATATTCGGGAATATGTAATAATAAATAAGCGCAAAAAACCCAAGTAGCAGAAAATATTGAGGTAAATTCGGACTTTGATAAATAACCCCCTAAAAGTTAACTCACAGGGGAAAGTTTTATATAGCCACAGGAAGAGGAGAAGTTAAGGGACACTTTCATACATTACCCATAATGCATAGAACCAGTGCATGACACTAATGTGACATTTTTGCAATATATAGAGCCTTGTTAAGACAAAGATCATCATACCAACTGTTTAGTACTATATTTGCATATTTTTCAAGGAGTCAAAGGCAAGTAATACCCATATATGCTGTAAAAAAAACTGGAATATAGATACTGGATGTTAATAATGTAATAATAATACTGTCATTCTTAAAAGGGTAAACGGACAGTCTATAGCCAGAAGTTTGATCCAATTCTTTTCTAACTGTCTGGAAAATTGTATTCTAGATGCTAATCCCAAGATGGAAAGAACCATATCATTGCTGAAAAGCAATGGTTAAATAGATCATGATCAAAATTATTTTATAGAGCGGTAAAAATCATTAATGCTCAGTAACACTTATCGATCAATGATAAATTGGCCCCTTAGTGTCTCCACTGTGTATTGAACTCACTTAAATATAGCCAAGACAGTTGTGCCAGGCTTAAAGTACCCTCTCAACACTGTGTCTACTTTTGCCTAAAAACCATGACTCATCAGTGTTACTGTTAATTAGCCCACAGAGTTACTGCGTCTCTCTCTCATTGTATTACACAGGCTAACAGTAGTTTTTTTTTTCTGTGCACAGCAACCTGTAATGATATTTATTCTGTGTATTATGTCTCCTTGGGTATAGTGTTGTCCTGTGTCACTGGGTTTTCTAAGTGATAGTGCTGCCAGCAAATAAACGCACATCACTGTTATTCCTGTCATGCACTGTGTGTCTCAGCAGTTATAATTGTTCTCTATGCAGGTATTGGACCTATTATTCAGAAACCCAAAACATGACATTATCATTTCCCACAGATTACTATTTAAACAAGCATTTTTTAATTTTTAAGAGGACATGCTTTTTCTCTGCAATAATTAGACAATACAATGCTCTTGGTTATAAGCGAGCACAAATCCACACTGATGGTAAAACTATCTTTTTAAAATAGCTTTAAGACATGCTACTCCAAATTCCATATCCCGAAAAACCCAGCATTCTGGATAATAGATCCCACACCTGTAATTCAACATCTTAACTTCCTGCACACTTTGTTCCACCCATTCTGTTGTATCTCACCACCATATGCCTGTGCTAGTGATTGTGCTTCAATATTAGCTTTGCTATCCTGTTTTTCATATTCCCAGATAAACTATATACTATATCAGCCCTCTGGATTGTGATCCACATTGTAAGCTATGTCTTATATACTGGTATACTGGGTGTATTAGTAAAATATCTGCTCACTGTAGCAGTTTTCTCTATGTATTTGTTCTTGTTGACATATTTTCACTCTCTGCAGGATCTCCTGTTCTATTTTCCCTGTCTGTTTTGTATTTAGTTCCACAATAATATTTCTTCTTGGGAATTCTATTCATATTTCTGCCCCTGCATAACAGTGTCAGGTCTGTCCCCTGCATCGTATCTCCCACTCACATTTCTGTTCTTTTTATTGGAGTTTCCAGATGTATTAATGTTCTTTGTAATAAGTCTCTCTTTGTAAAATCGCAGTTTTCTGCATTGTGTTCCCCAGTCACATTTCTATCAAATTCTGATTCTCTTGAGTTAAAGATTTGCCACCAGGGATATTCCTTCACAGATGTGTTCCAAAGGGGTGATTCCTAAGTATTGTGTCCCCATCAGTGACAGCTTTGATCTTTATTCTATTAGGCCAGGTGTTGAGTTGCATTTTTACAGATTTGGAGACAATAGAAAAGAAAAAAAACATTTGCAGTCTTTCTGCGCACTGAATACTCTGGCTGCAAATAATATTTTCTGTTAAATGCATCGGAAAGCCTTCTAGCTAAGCCATCTGTTCACAGGCAGCTCTAAGCTAATACAAGTGAGCAGGCTGCTGTGTATAACAGCAGTGCCATTAGCACAAGTAAGGAGAGCTTACCTCAAATAGCTGTGGGATCTCTCTTCTTGCCAGGTATTCCTTGGGATCACCGCTGGTCATGCCTTTACTCTTTGAATGAGCTACAATGGAAATGAAGATGCTGCCACTAACTCCTTGTGTTGCTGGTTGCTTTTAGATTTAACATACTTGTGAGGACGGCTGATATCCAATCCAATGTGTAGGGAGGAGGGAGGATGAAGCAGTGCTGACAACCGATGAAGTATATGGGGAGGGGACAGAAAGGATAATGAGTTGTTTGGAGGGAGCATGTAAAAGTGAGAAATGAATGTTAATCTTAAAATAAGTAGAGTAATGATAGTAACTATTGTGGCTTATTACTTTGTTTATTAATTATAAATAAAATTTGACAGAATGTGGGTAGTTTTCCAGAACCTATATCCTATCACCCTTCAAAGGAAAACTATACCCCCAAAATGAATACTTGAGCAACAGATTTATTTCAAATTAAGTGGCATATTAAGGAATCTTATAAAACTGGAATATATATTTAAGTAAATCTTGCCCTTTTACATCTCTTGCCTTGAGCCACCATTTCATGATGGTCTGTGTGCTGTCTCAGAGATCACCTGACCAGAAATACTACAGCTCTAACTGTAACAGGAAGAAGTGTGGAAGCAAAAGCCAGAACTCTGTCTGTTAATTGACTCATGTGACCTAACAAGTATGATTTGTATGATATGTTTGTGTGCACCGTGTATCATACGATCCCAGGGGGCTGCCCTTGGGGTGGTGCATCTCTGGATACCCTGAGTCAGGCCCGGATTTGCGGCAAGGCCGCATAGGCCCGGGCCTAGGGCGGCAAAAAAATAGGGGCGGCATGCCGCCCAGCCGCACTATGGGGACGCGCGCGTCCCCATTCAATTACAGCAGCTGCGCCGGCGAAAAAACGCCGGCGCGCTGGGAAGGGGAGGTGAGGTGGGCGCTAGGACCGCGCGGCCGCCTGGTCGGACCGCGCGGCCTAGGGGCGCCGAACATTGAAATCCGGCGCTGCCCTGAGTGCAGTCCACAGAGTAGAAATCCAGTAGAGCAAGTGAATCCACAGAACTTCTTCATTTGTTTAATATTTTTCTTTCACTTTTTACTTGATCTGGTATTCTACCTTATCTTTTGGGTCCTGCCACTCATGGAGATGGAAAGTAATAAAAGACAAATCAAAATGTTAAAAAATGTACATTTATTAAAAAAAATTTTTTTAAAATATCAATGCAATTTGATTTTGATAATAGCATATTAGCACAGCTAACAGGACCGTGGTGAGTTAATAAGGTATGGTAATCACAAGTGTCTCACCACTGTGTGCTTATTTTAGTCCAAGAGGCACACAGTATGAAACAATTGTACCAATAGTGTATATCACCAGTTTAATCCCATTTCAGGTGGTTTATAAACTTGTTTAACCATTAGCTGCTACCCATGTGCTCAAACACCACCACCAGGGGTAGGATAGTAAAATTTGAGCACACAGAAAGACTCAGTTAAGTTCAAGTGCTGCTAATTTCACTAATTGGCCAAGCATGAGATGGATCTAAGGCTAGGGGCACACGGCGCGATTTCGCCGCGATTCTGCGCTGGGCGAGTTGTCGCTGTGTTTTTTAAGCCGAAATAGCTTTGCTAACTTTGGCGCTGGCGTCAATGCAAATCGCGGCGAAATCGCTGCGCTAATTCACACGCGGCGATTCTTTTTCTACTGTCGCCCGGAAACGCCCAGCGAGGCAACTTCGGACGACAATAGAAAACGAATCGCCGCGTGTGAATTAGCGCAGCGATTTCGCCGCGATTTGCATTGACGCCAGCGCCAAAGTTAGCAAAGCTATTTCGGCTTAAAAAACGCAGCGACAACTCGCTTAGCGCAGAATCGCGGCGAAATCGTGCCGTGTGCCCCTACCCTAAGAAATTTGCTTATCCATTATGCTTCTAGCACCCTTTGCTGACAATAAGCAATAAAACAAGATAGACATCACTTGATGCAAATTGTAGACACTGTTGTGTTTTTAAATAGATAAGTGGTTATTCTTTGGTCTACCTTTTCCTTATCCAGAAAATTAAAGTAGGAAAATAGTCTTACATTTAAACCAGTAGATACAAAGATTTAGAAAATCAAAAGTCAAGACTTTCATAGATTTATTTAAAGGACAGTTTCCTTGTTTAGAAGCTTAGATGAACCAATGATGTACACCCAAATCCCCGAATGTACATCTGAGACCTTTTTACTATATGATGTGAGAGACTGTTTCCTGTAAAGTATTTCAGTTGTGTCCTTTAACTCCCACATACTTTAATGGGCAGAATGTCAACCGTTGAAACATGCATGGTGATATGGTGCCAATCAATTCACAACAATTTGAACCAATTTACACCATGACTGGATTGTCTTGCAATTGTATTGTCAGATGATATGACTGAACTTCTTAGTTCCACTTTATATTGATATGGATTAACATGGTAAGCACTAGATGGTCATGATAAAAAACATTAGGCACTATTGCCATGCAGTGTTCAGTAACTTTTGATAAACAATCTCCTGTAACCTATTGATAACAGTTTCTGGATGGAGTAACATGGGAAGGACTAAAATAAGCAGCTTCTATAGTATAATGGTTCCAGGAGCCAAATCATACTAGAAGACTAAAAGTAGGTAGTGGATTTACAGATTCATTGAAAGTGGTTGCCGATTAAAAGAGATAAGCAGGTAAACACACGTATTGCTGCCTGACATTAAAGAAGACATTTGTTCTTGAGGTACTTACCTCTACTTTGAGTGTCATTATCTTAAAAAAACAACTAATATTTAATGTAAGACACAGTCAAACAAGGACTGCTTAGTGGGCTCACATTGTTGACTGTTATATACTAAATTGTGTCTTGTCTAAAATTCAATAATGTGCCTTGCTAAATAGAAGCCATTAACCACAGTTTGAATGTAATTGCATTAGAAAATGTCTGTTGTGTCATTATCTTAAGTTGATAATAATGATAGCACAGGATAGAAAATTTACCCTTGTCCAGTGACCCCCTTCAACTGTCAGCAGAAAACTGAATTATTGGTTGCCTTAAAAAACAATGTAAAATAGTTAAATAGGTTACATCATATGTATATGTAACAGATAACATATATTTTACATGAAGATAAGAGATATCATATACTGTTTTGTATAAGATCCCTACCAGCATATGGACTGTAGCCCCAACGAAGTATCCTAAACCCATTGTTGCCTTCATTCTTGTGTAGAGTCACAAGAAGCAATTCTGAACTAGGATATTATATTAATCCATCACTAGCCAGCAATGTGGTTTTAACAACTGTAGCCAGTGTGCTATTGGAGAGAATTGTGGCTAGAGGTTTTTAGATTTGTCTGGAACTCAAATTGTTGGAAGTGAACATACAATGATATCCCCTGGGATTAAAGAGGCACTGTACCCCCTTCTTCAGTACAATGACTTCATTGAATATAGCTTGTGATGAATACACTTTGTGCCTACTGTTTTAATCATAAAACACGTAAGGTTTTTTTTAAATAAAGTACATTTTTTGGTCTTGTGTCTTTCAGCAGGCAGAGATCAGCCACATGTAGCATCAGCCTTTAGGGAGGGTTTATTTACATTGCAAATATCAAACATGGAGTAGCTTTATTCTCCATTTGCCCTGTTTAGCTCAAGAAATAACAATAAACATAGATTGTTCTTGATTAAAAAAATAGGCAAAAGCACGTTCAACCCAAGTCCTATTCCTTAAAGGGCACACTGCCTCTTTAATAGTCCAAAGCAATTGACAGCATATTTTGGGGCTTATTTATCAAAGGTCGAATTTTAGAGCTTTTTGAGCTTTTTTAGGGTAAGTTCACACTGGGCGTTTCGGGAAGATTTAGTCACCTGGCGACTAATCACCTCATCTTTGCGGCGACCAATCTCCCCGAACACCTTCCCTCACTCTTGCGCTGGCTAAAATAAAAAATTGCCGGCGTTAAGCAGACGCAGCAATTTGTTTTCCAAAGTCACCCGAAGTTTCCTTGTGAGGCAACTTTGGGCGACTTTGGAAAACGAATCGCCACGTGTGCTCAGTGACGGCGATTGACTTCTCCTGGTAATTCTGGTTTTGGTTTTATGTCTGCTTCTAGTTCTCTTTAATGCTGCCATTTTAAGGGGCAGATTTACATATGGTCGAATATCGAGGGTTAATTAACCCTCGATATTCGACTGCCAAATGTAAATCCTTCGAAAGATTTACCGCAATTAGTTCGATCGAACAAAAAATCGTTTGATCGAACGATAAAATCCTTAGATCGAACGATAAAATCCTTCGAATGGAACGATTCGAAGGATTTTAATCCATCGATCGAACGATTTTTCTACGACCAAAAAAACATAGGAAAGCCTATGGGGACCTTCCCCAAAGGCTAACGTTGCACCTCGGTAGGTTTTAGGTGGCGAAGTAGGGGGTCTAAGTTTTTTTTAAAGAGACAGTACTTCGACTATCGAATGGTCGAATATTCGAACGATTTTTAGTTCGAATTGTTCGATTCGAAGTCGTAGTTGAAGGTCGAAGTAGCCAATTCGATGGTCGAAGTAGCCAAAAAAAACATTCGAAATTCAAAGTTTTTTTTATTCTATTCCTTCACTCGAGCAAAGTAAATGTGCCCCTTATACTGTAAGTGTTAGCTGGGGAAGGCCCTCATTATTTTAGATTCTATGCCTGTTATTGATCGACTTTGTATTTTTTTCGCTGAAAGTTACTTCACATATGCAATAAACATACTCTGTCTACCTTAAATTAGGTTTGTCTCCAACATTGCTTCATGCATTTCCACTTGGTTCTGCTCCAGACTGCTCCAATTTTACCATAAAGTGGGCCACACAATGGAGCTCATTTATCATCACTGGAGAACTTTACATTATTGAAGTAACCCATATTTGCAACACATCAATAATCGTTGACCTACCTGCTGCAAGTTAGAAGCTGAATTGGTTGCAAAAGGTTACTGTATTTATTACACAGTTGCTCTGTGATAGTAAATGAGGCCCAGAGGGTTGCCTGTAAAACCTCATGAGAGTGTTCACTGTTAGCTCTTGAATATGCTATCATCTTGGCATGTTTTTATTATAATCCCAGAGTGATATCTTGTGGATAACATAGAATATCAAAGAAAATGTACATTTCTAAGAAATGTAGGTTATTCGTCTTTTCTCTTGTAACCAATGCCTAAAACAGGCCTTCTCCAGCTAGTTAAAGGAGAAGGAAACTTAAAAAACGACAGCTACTTCATTGTGTTTGCCATCAGGTCCCCTCCTGAAACGCCACATTAAAAACTGCAATATCGATACTGGTTTTGTGCACCAGCGCTCTGAAGTTTCGCTGTAGTTTAAAGTTTGGTGCTGCCATTTTCCGACCTGCGCTTCCTCGCTACTGCGCATGCGCCTCCTTTGTCACCCGTTGAAGCAAACGTACAAGCGTGCATTGTCTAACTGATGTTTAAATAAAAAATACAGGACGCAGTATCTAGTTAAAATAGTATCGAGTTAAAAGGCATGTTTTTAAATTGCATCTTTTCCATTATTAATCATGTATTACTACAGACCTCAGTCAGACAGACCCGAATGCTGGCTTGATTTACTTGAGCTCTGCTCCTCAGCTTCTGTGCTCGCTGCGCAGGAGCTTCAAAGCTTCCCTGTGTTACCAAGCAATGGGGAAAAAGGAATGCAGAGGACAGCGATGACGAACGGCTGCATCATGTGACAACAACGTCATCGCTTCACAGGGAAGCCACAAGATCCTTGTGCGCATGGGTAGGGCTTGCAGAATTTCTTCTGCGCATGTGCGAGCCCTAATAGAGCTGGTTTTGTTAGCGAGAGGGATGTCTTCTGTATTACATGCACACAGCAAAATTTTTTACTTTGATCTTTGAATACAGCGGAAGGGAAAGACATATAGAGGCACAATTCTTGTAAGTAGTTATCCATTGTGTAAAAAAAAGAGAAAAACGGCTGGTTCCAATCTGACTCAATTAAATTATATCTGAGGTTCTAAAGCACTAACTATAGTTGTGCTTAACATTAGTAGTGACGAAACTACCAGGTAATAGCTCACAGAGTAGAAAAATTGACCTGGGTGTACAACAACCAGGTCCTGCACTTTTGTGTACAACCAATTAGAAGTTTGAACTGTATAATAGTCAGCAGAGCTTACACTCACCAAGTAGACCGGATGGCCCGGGTGCCGTGCCCCGAACCCGTAGCTTGGGTAATGTGTCCAAAGAAAATAATTGTGCACGCACTTCTGCAGCCATATCAGTTAGAGGTAAAATGTGAAGCTTTATTTCATCTTGTTAAAAGAAAAGCGTCCTATATTATATATATATATATATATATATATATATATATATATATATATATATATATATATATATATTAGGACACTTTTCTAATCTATAATTTCATCAACTTTATTTGTTTTTTTACCTTTCCTTCTCCTTTAAGATAGAACAGGGTCACATTGCATTTTCTCACCCATGATGGACCATTTGCTAAATAGAAGAGTGAAGATGAGGGTGTTGTGTAACTATACATATTTGGCTAATGTTTAAGTATACCTTGCTCCCCAACTTTCACCAGGAGGGTTGTCCCTCTAGGGCAGAACAAATTTACTGGGCCATGTTGATCTAAAGCTCCCCCCACATATGAACCTGGATCAACAGATGAAGGCCAAAGAGAAAGTGCCATCCCTTTCCAATCTCTATAAGGTGTGACAGGAAGTGGTCATTATCTCTAACAACCAATAACATAGATAAGCTAATAATAGAAATAAGATACATGGGCTTCTGTACAGTAACTAGGGGAATGAACTAGTAGGGATTGAAAACCATAGGGCTGTCAACACTGTGGGTCCCTACACTTGCTTATGGGTTTCAATCATGTATGTTAAATCTGGTACAAAAGCTGCATTTTGTGCTGTGCAAATTGGGGGAGGGTAAATAGACAGAAACAATTGTCACATTGCGATAGCCTTTAAATCTGTTCTTTGCACTGTACAGCAGAATAAGAGGAGAAATCCATACCTTGTCTACCAAATAATTAATTTTCTGTTCTGTAAATGCTGTCAGTAGCACAGAAGATGATAAACTACCAAAGCTTGGAAGAACAGAAAGTGTTCTAAGGTCTGGCTAGGTGTTAATATATTCTGCTGATCTTATGCAACAACAAATTAGTTCTGATGCAAGATATATTTAAGAGCAGCACTTGAATAAGCTATTCTCATTTTTTTTTTAATTTGTACATGAACAGGCTAAATGCCAGAGTTATTAATCTTTATAACATTAAACAAGAAAGACTATAATGGCAAGTGCAGATGTTTGTCCTGACTCCTGAGGCTGATATTGTGTGGACAAAATGATCCTAGTTCAGCTTCTACTATCAACTGGTTGGATCAACTATACTAGTATACAATCAGGTTGCTACGTTTAAGACCTCATAGCCTGGAAGAATTTATTAGGTTGCAAAGAGCCTGTTTCAACATTTTCCCATTAATTGACTAACTTGCTTACAGTGATTTGCACTTGGTAAGTAAACATTACCTAATTGCCTTGGAGAGAAAAATGCCTACTTACAAATATTCATGTATTTATAGCTGTAACGTTGTAAAGGCTATTCATTTGCTTGCGTAATACATAAGTATAATATTCATGGGAAAACATAGGACATACAGTACATACAATATGTCAAAAGAAATCTGGGGCAAATTGTTGGTTTATTATTAACCATCATAAAATCAGCTTCATTCGTCACAGGATAATTTATTTGCCCCAGAATGTTTCCTTTATCAACAAAACCAGATTTATCTAGGGCAGAATGGTGTTGTTAGTATTGTTTAAATTGGTGACAATGCATTTTTCATGATTGTGCCATGAAAACATTTTTTAAAATATCACTTATTCCATTTCAAGGGAAACTAAAGCATACTTATATCATTGGCTAGGATTGCGTTAATATGTCTAGTGTACAGAAATCTTAAGCATCACTTTTTAGACAATGGAACCTTCATGTCCAGATGTGTTTCCACGTTGCTTCTAAACCCCCCCAATAAAGATCACATCTATGTCAAATTCAGGACCCCTTAAATGCATGCTATGTCCCTGCACACCCCACACCCAAGTATCACTCGTCAGTCGTCAGCCCAGTGACTGGCATCAGGTGACTACTGTACATGAGGGATGACACATTAGAAAATATGTCAGAAAAAGCTTGTCGTAGGCATTAGTTCCCTTTATTTTCATACCATGTTTTTATAACATTAGCTCACAGGTAAAATGGTAAATGCTGCAAAATTCCTACCAGTGTATGTCTCTATTTAATATGGATTGAGGCAAAGGTTCTGTCATTTGCTCCATGTGTATATCATACTTTGTAAATTTTATCTTTAGCTCTAGCCTACACGTTTTCTTTGTTGTTTTTTTATACCAGTAATGGAAATGTAAGTATATGTTCCATATCTGCCATATAATGACACCTGCCAGTTTTCACCCTACTTAGGTTACATAATATTCACTTAATATTCAAATCATTAGCTAACATACCGACTTATAAATTATGTGCAACTCTTTCTTTTTATTCTTTTTTACATTTAACACATCTCTTATTATCTTTATTCCTTTGTTATTTCAGCTGTACAATCATTAGTAGCATCATCTGGTAGCAGCCCAATTATATCATGATTTTATTGGCAAGCTACAAGAATTTAGCAGATTGTAAATGTCATTTGGATGAAACCATAGCAAGAATTTCCTCAGACATACTGTTCTGTCAGACATAATTGAAGTCAAGTTTTATATCCTCGCTGAAATGTAAGGGAACTGCTAGAAAGTTTGCTGTCATTTTATTTTTGGCTTACTTGTTTTTGCCTTAAACTACAGTTAATTAATCAGTAGACTCAAAAAGAGGTATACTTAGTTTTCTTGTATCCTATGGGCATTTTCAGTGTAAAAAACAGCTACATTCTAGTTGCTTTCAGACCTGACTGGATTCTGCCACTTTTATCAGATTCCAGACAGTCTGACTGAAACTGGCCCAAATACACTGACTTGTGCATTAAACCTGATGATGGAAAGAGCAGTCAGATATGATAATGAGATCAACATCCTTAGGCTTTGTAAATGGCCCACCTGCATTTACGTCAGGGCAAATCGCATTACTTTAGATAGAAGAGTACAGTATTTAGTCATTTGTATGTCAAAGTACAGTATTTAGTCATTTGTATGCTAAAAAGAACCAGGAAGCATGAATATAAATTGCAGGATTCCATTTGAAAAAGACAATATAATCATCACCCATTCAACTGAATAATTTCGATTTTATGTTATGACAATGGAGAAATCTACTCCTAAACTCATTTTTTTTTGCTAAATAAATCAAAGGAGTCATTTTCTAACTTTCCCAGAGTATCACAATGCAAATTTCTTCATTATCTGTATCACATTCTACTAAGCAGGTGATTTATTCCTGCACTGGAATATTCCAAAGTAAGCTGAGTTTTTGTTCTAAAATGTTCTCTAAAGTTAGAAAACTGACAATGGACTGGACATCTTATGCCATTTTGACATTTTTAAAATTTTTATACATGTAGTTTCTTATCTGAGCAACTAGCTTTTGAGTGTTTTCCTTTAACATTTTGGTGCAAGAATCTCCTGCATAAACTCTCCATTAAAGATATTTGATTAATTGGTAGCTATTGGTGACTGCACTTGTAGCACATATGTTACTAAAGGTGGCCCGGTGTACCAGATTTAGAATTCCTGGATTATGAATATGTTAGCAGGGTGGATGAAGCTGTGCCTCCAAAATACATTTCAGTGCAAAATAAAGATTATATATATATATATATATATATATATATATATCCTATCGATGACGGCACTCCAAAATCAATCAGGATACACAGGACATCTTAGTCATTCAAAGGTTTTTTAGTGGACCAACGTTTCGATTATGTACTGCAATTTTAGTCAGGGTTCTCACCCTGACAAAGATTCCAGTACGGAATCGAAACGTTGGTCCACTAATAAACCTTTGAATGACTAAGAGTGCCGTTATCGATGGGATATTTTAACAGCTTAATAGACTGGCACCCAGCACTTGGATTATACTTATGGTTGTGCGCTCCTCACTCACTTGGTATATACAACAAACAAGGGAAAGTTGTGCTCACCACTAGTTTTTAAAACCATTAGGCAGGGGTGCAATGAGGGTGTGACCACAAAATACTTATAGACAATTACAAGAGTCCTCTGCACTCAACCCATTATCAATATATTTAAGACAGAGACATTTTGTGCATACTGCTACTGAAAAATGCCTTACCCTTTAAACAAAACAGGGATTGTTTGTCCATATATTGCAATATATTTAAGCTGGCCAACTACGTCAAAGTCATCCCATATCTGGCCAGTCCTATGCTCAATTTTCATCTGATTCATTAAGAATTCTATTGCTTCATTATACATTTTATAAAAGGGACGAATACTAAGTATGATCACATCTGTGACCTGTTTAAATGGCTTTTATATGATCGTGAAACTCCTCTATTACTTATAGTATCCTTATATTTTACAATATACGGTACATTATTCACTTTCAACAAAAAGATAACAGTGGTATATCTTTCATTTCCCAGGAACATATGAGTACTGAGGTGTTTTCTGAACAAAGATTTTTTAATGAAGCAGTATTCAGTTGTATGTGATTAAATCAAATGTGAAAAATTGGCTGTGCAAAAATTTAGGTACCATTGTAATTTTGCTAACTTGAATGTATATAACTGCTCAACCACCAAATTGGTTGGATTAGCTTGTTAAGCCTTGAACTTCATAGTCAGGTGTGTCCAATCATGAGGAAAGGTATTTAAGGTGGCCAATTGTAAGTTGTGCTTTTGTTTGACTCTCTTCTGAAGAGTGACAGCATGGGATCCTCAAAGCAACTCTCAAAAGATCTTAAAACAAAGATTGTTCAGTTTAATGGTTTAGGGGAAGGCTACAAAAATGCGAACAACATCGCATTCCATGAAAAACACCTTTTGATGTATTGATGTAATATCTCTGTTGGGGTGCCCAAATTTATGTATCTGTCTAATTTTGTTATGATGCATAATGCATATTTTCTGTTAATCCAATAAATTTTATGTCACTTCTGAAATAATACTGTTTCCATAAGGTGTTATATATTAAAAGGAAGTTGCTACTTTGAAAGCTCAGCCAATGATAAATAAAACTCCAAAAAATGTAACTTTTTCACATGTAAGCTTTCAGTATCCACAACAGACACTTTCTTCACTTTTAGGGCTCTTACTCACTGGCGTTCTGACCTGCGCTCCCCTGCGTTCCGTTTTTTGGCGTTCAGCCGCAGGGGAGCGCAGGAATAGACGCATGTCATTATTTCAAATGGGGCTGTACTCACTCAGGCGCGTGTAAGCGCCGAACGCAGGTTGAGACGCAACATGCTGCATTTTTCCTGTGTTCGGCGCCTACACGCGCCTGAGTGAGTACAGCCCCATTTGAAATAATGACATGCGTCTATTCCTGCGCTCCCCTGCGGCTGAACGCCAAAAAACGGAACTAGGCCCCTTATGGACTACCAGCAAAAACCCATAAGTTGGAGTGACCCCTGTACTCATGAAAGTTCATTTTGCGGGATTGCTCAGTTGCTCAGTGTCCTGACTTTCCTCAATGTCTCACTCAGACAGACTCTGTCACTTGGTCATGGGCTTCCTCTGCACCTTTCAGTGGCACTTGCAGACATCACCCCCAGCCCCTCAGGGA
Organism: Xenopus laevis; assembly: GCF_017654675.1. Taxonomy (NCBI): domain Eukaryota; kingdom Metazoa; phylum Chordata; class Amphibia; order Anura; family Pipidae; genus Xenopus; species Xenopus laevis. The sequence continues at coordinate 75,268,462 of NC_054377.1, forward strand.
GTTCATTGCAAAGGCAGGTATCCCCCCCTGCTCTGTGCCCTGCTCAGAGAGACCTTCCTAACAGTCTCATTAGAATAAAATACTTTTCCACAGGATAGCCTTCTTGTGGAAAGTGAGCTCCAATATGTGAGCTGGACTACTGGATGTCACGAACGCCGCCCGGAGCAGTTCCAGGAGCTCCGGGCAGGGCGTCTATTCCTTCCGGCGTCGCTCCCAAAATGGCGGCGCCCATGGCCGCCACGTGGGTAGCGGCGCCGGCGCAAACACACCAGCACATCGACGCCGGTGTCAGGACGTCAATGACGTCACCATGGCGCCAAATTCAAACTTAAAAGCGCAAACTAGATGCCAGAATGGCGCCCAAGTATAGGATCCATTTCCTACATGTTTCCTGGGTTTCCTGTGAACTATTAAGATATTATCTTGCTTCTGATCGTTGCCTGACCCCTTGCCTGGACTTTGGACTTCGCTTGTTATTCTGCCTGCCTTTTGAACTCTTGCCTGGACTTTGTTAAATCGTTTGATTACCCTTTGGATACCACGACCTTGATTCCACAGTGGGCTTCCTCCTTGATCCAGACTACCTCCCTGGAGGGAGCTCCCGGCTCCCTGACACTGGATTGGAGTACTTGGCTTGCCTGTTTCTTCCAGAATACTCCATGCAAGTCTTCTCCAGGGCCGGAACTAGGGGTAGGCAGGAGAGGCAGCTGCCTAGGGCGCAAAGATTGGGGGGTGCTGGGCAGCTACCTCTACTTCTTACCCCTAGACTGGACATGGCAATAGATTTCCGCCCGTGAGTGCTTCTGGCATCAATGCACTTGAACGCCGAAGATGTGCACTCAAGCGCCGCTAACTAATGGGCATGCGCACGCGAGCAGCACTAACGCGCACACGAGCGCTGCCAAAGCACATGTGCGGAAGACGGGGATGGGGGGCAGTGCACCCAGCCGGCTAGGCCTGCCTCTGGTCTTCTCTGTTTGTTAACACCTTTCCTGGCCTTTCCTGGTGCCTACATCTCCTACTAGGGAGAAATCAAAGGAGAACTAAACCTTTTTACTCATTTCTTTGGTCACTCTACCACAATGTACTGTATACACATATGCATGTCATATACATTCATATTATATATAAATCCATTCCAATTCCAAAGAGATCCGCACTCACAGGACTTCTTAAAAACGTAAGAAATGTTTCATTACAGAGCTACAGACTGACGTTTCGGCCTCTACTTGGGCCTTTATCAAAGTAACTATATAACACTTAACATGCAACATATACATGATTTGCTGGAAAACAGCAGTCATGATGACCTCAGGTAATCGTCACACTGTTTATATAACTACAGCTCCCAATTAAATAGTTTGCCAGTTACTTGTCTAATTAGAAAAGGGTTAAAACCACATGTTATAAACAAAACACTAAGCAACAGAATTTTCAAAACATATTAAACATTGTATCACAAATTGTGTTACGTATGTTGCTTAGCTGTCATTCTCTGAGGATGTAATCAATTATGGTGTTGCTAATCCTGCCTCTAGACCCTATTCTCACTCTAGTCCCATATTGTCGTGTTTGCATTCCATTAAATGTATTGCCTTCCCTAGTCCTCCAACACCAACTCTTGCCAATATTTTAATTTATTATGTCCCTAATCTCCCTCACACTTCATCATTTCAGACAGCACTTATCCCCTCACTAAAGTGCCACTTATTCAGTGTATCTGAACAACCCACCTCACCCAGTTTAATATACATTTGTAACTCCACGTGAAAATCCTTTATCATTAACCCCGTATATGTACGTGTGTATACCCCTGAAGGAGTACTATTCCTCAGCTCACTAAATCGTAAACAGTGAAAACTCTCTTGTTATCACTTCAATCAATTAATAACAAGAGGGTTTTCACTGTCCTCAAGCAAATAACAGCCTCACAGTCTAGCAAGAACTATGCATGGGGCTCAGGATTTGAAGCAAATGGCAAACTTAAACAGTTGGACATTGACTTTATTATTATTTGCATGTATACTTTAAATCAGTGATAGCTTAACATTTAAATCTTTGCCAAAGCATGATCAATAGTAAATTGCACACATATGATCTGGTTCTTCAGCAAACACACTGATTCATTTCAGGCAGTGACAAGAATAGAAAAACAGTAGGCTTTGTCTGCAACAGTGTGGTGATATGCATAAACTTACTGACACTTCCAAGGCAACCGCTCGGAATGCAGATTTGTGGAAGCTATACACAAGAATGTCTAGCTTCACAGCTTTAAAAAAGACATTAATGCCTGGAATCACTGATTCATTTTTCATTATTATACAAAGGCATACAATTGAAGAAAGTGAGTTTAGAAAAATAAAATAAATTATCAACTTCCCAGGTCATAAGACTGAGGATTATTGTAAACAATGGTGAAGCCCCATACACCCATCAGGTTACAAGCCCCCACCATGCTCCTTCCCAATTTCTGCCCTAGATCCACCCCAAATCTGGGTGAATCCAGGGTAAACCCATGCCTTTCCTCTGCAGTCCAAGAACCCGTTTCTTTCAGGCTCCTGACAGATGCTTGTTTTCACCCTCTCTGAAACAGGGACATTTTAATAAATTGGCAAAGGGACAGTTTCTCAGGCCCCTCCAGAAACATTCATCTGCTATAACATTTGACTGAAGTATCCCCCAGAAATGGCAGAACCCACTTTCAAATCCGTTGGAAGAGTGCAACATAACTTTTCCATTTCTTATTGTAATTACTTTACCTCTCTATTAGAACAAATATTCATAATGGATATTTTTTTATTAAAGCTGGTATGTGTGATTAAGGTTATTTTCCATCACTGTTGGTCTAGAGTGGCATGCTGGGACCTCACATCTACTTCAGGAAAAACAGACTGTTTCTTTATTTCCTACCTTTGTATATTTTAGTCCTCCTGCTTGACGTTAGTTATATTACTAATTTATTGGGGCAGCTGTGAGGCCCACCAATGAGATATTAGCCTTGGACCCATTAGTAACTTAAAGGAGAAGGAAAGTTGTTTAGCACTTGGGGGTGCCAAATGTTAGGCACCCCCAAGTGAATGTATTTACTTACCTGAAATCCTGGGTTGGTGCTCCTATCAGCAGAAAACTGCACCAGCCCGGGGTTATACCAGTGAGCACTTCTCTTCTGGCTTCGTCTTTCTACAAATTTGCTGGGGCTGATGCATGCCCAGTTGAACTAAATATCTGACTTTTAAGTTAAAAGAAAAGAAAGAAGAAGGTGGAATAGAAGTGATCCGTGGTGCTTGCTGGTATAACCCCCCGGTCTGGTGCAGTTTTCTGCTGATAGGAGCACTGGCCTAACATTTGGCACCTCCAAGTGCTAAACAATTTTCCTTCTCCTTTAAAGTAGTGCTGCCACAATGGCAGCCCTGGAGTTATGCATATAAAAATTTAATTTATTCTTTTGCATGTTTTCCATAAATTGAGAATTCTGTCTGTATTGAGTTCTGCTAGATATCAGTCAGGCTTACAGCAAAATTTCTTCAGGACATAGTTGTGGCCCTCTCCTGGCAAGTCTGTTAAATTAGGTGATATAATGGGGGGGGCAAATGAAGGGATTACTCCAATTTGACTTAGCAATGGTACTGAGATATCACCCAAAGATTTTCTTATTTGGCGTTATAGCTTTTTGCACACACCTCAAAAATCCTCATACTGTATGAGTAAAGTACAGTGATGGCAGCATGTGCTGTTGCTTTTCAGAAGCAGTGTCTGGGCACCATGCTAAATTAGAAGGATGAATTGGTGCTGCAAAATACAGGTGGAATACTGCAAAGAAAGCTGTTTAGGTATACTAAAAACTGGTAGATAATCCAAGTTTCACTAGGATAATTATGAAACACATAATCAATCAGGCCAATGTTCCAGTCAACACCCTGTTTTAGATTGTAAGCTCTTTTGGGCAGGGTCTTCTTTACCTCTCGTATTGATTACTGATTGTTTTTGTATGTTTTCTTGTATGTTTATTGTATACATTCATTTATTGCATTACAACTCTGAGGAATGTGTTGGGCTATTTGGAAACTAAGGTTTAGCACTTTTTTAAAGGGCACAGAGTGAATCTATGTGTTATATGTGTGCACGCATTTTCTCTGCTCTATAATTTGTAGTGTGCTCGGCCCTAAAAACGTACACACAGCAGTGACCAGTTAATAGGGAATATGAGTTGATGAGAAAGATTGAGAAGAGGGTTGTCTTCTTTGATAGCAATGACATCACAGGGCATATTATATATTTTTTTATAATTCAGGTATGTTTTTTATTAGGCATAACTGCAAAATAAAAATCTGAAGGTAAAGGTAGAACAATTATATTAAGCAAACATAATTTAGGGGTTCTCATCAATTTAAGTTACAGATGCCACTTTATCTAAGATTGCATACTGTAGACTTTAAGCTTGTTACATCTTGTACACTGGTCTGGAATGGAAAAAGACATGTGTTGGAGTTGTACAGGAGTGTAATAGGCTCTGTGTTGTAAATGAAATTGGATTATTCTGATCCTGTAACTCATATACACAATTTAATTAAGGAGATCCAAATGCCTCCTGCTGGGAATTACAAGTAGCAGGAGTACAAACAACAAAAAGTAAATTACCGATGAATTTGTGGTACTGGCTCTAGGTTTAGCTTGTGATTTACATGACAGGCAAACACAAGCGTGCTGGCAACCCTATGCACAAGAGAGAAATAGAGAAGAAAAATAAAAAAAAGCATTAAAGTATGATGGTAAATAGCAAGAGACTACTAGAATAATGGCAAGTTTGGGGCAATGCATATAAACCTATGGGAGCTACTAGGACACCAGTACCCTCTGTCTGTAGTGCTGACACCTTGTCTGTAAAAATAAAGCTTGTCATTAATAGGAAAGCAACAAAAGAATACAGGCAGGGCAGTATTTTTTCCAGAAACGGTGACAAAGCTCTCTGCACGGTGGAAACACTGACTAAAAACGAGAAACAAAGAACAGAGACAAAACTGCTAAGGTCTAACAGATTTTACGTCAATAACTGAAATAAAATACTCATGAAATACTGCAACAATAACAGCAGCCCTCAGTAGAGACAGATAGCACGTGACGTGTCTCCAGTCACATGACGCGGAAGTTTTCTTCTGCCGATTCCTGTTGTCATGGCGTTCTGTTGTAGTGCCTGGTTACCGGGAGCCGTACCGGGAGCCGTACTATTACTCCTGGCTGTCATTGACGTGAGGCTGACAGTTAGTGCTCAGCAGCTGGAGGTAAGCATAAGGGAACAGTGTTGGCTACATCTTTAATCTTGTTTTTTATAACAAAGCTCCCATACAGGGCGATGATAGTTCGATTGATTTTTGACTATGGACTCTGGTCATGAGACGTCTTAAGCGCTTTACTTCATTACAGGCATCTTATTAATGAATTACGTTTTAGTCTACTGCAAATCTTTATACGTTAGAGATATACTGTGGGTATTGATGAGTTACATGCGATGTTACGGGAGTTGGTAACATTTGGTAATCCATATTACTCTTATCATGCGATATCACCTAGCAGGGGGACCTTTGCCTCTTATGGCATTGCTCCTTTAATCAGTACTTGTATCAGAACTTTGTAGATCACTCACTGACATTTCTGGATCTCAGTATGCATCAAGCCTTAATTGTGACCCAAGCTAAAATTGTAAGCATATATCAGCTGTATAATATTCCTTATAAGCAATAAAGGAATAATGCAAAATAAATACTAAAGCCAACTTAAAATATGGATTGGTGCAATCTACTGTTCTTTTACAAGATACCCATATTTCCATCCTAGTTTATCAGACAACCAGTTTTTTCGATTTATAGATATAAGAAACAGACCAGGAACAGGCAGTACTTTAGTCTGCAAACACCCTTTATTGGTGTATTCTCACTCACAACCAGTTTTTTTCGTCAGTGAAAAATGAATTATTCATCCTTCTTTATTGGGTGTGTCTTAAGACTCTTCATACAGTATATACACTATGGGGCCGATTCACTAACTTCGAGTGAAGGATTCGAAGTAAAAAAACTTTGAATTTCGAAGTGTTTTTTGGGCTACTTCGACCATCCAATACGACTTCGAATCAAAGGATTCAAACTAAAAATCGTTCGACTATTCGACCATTCGATAGTCGAAGTACTGTCTCTTTAAGAAAGAACTTCGACCCCCTAGTTCGCCATCTAAAACCTACCGAACTCAATGTTTTTTTGGTCGAAGGATAATCCTTCGATCGTTGGATTAAAATCCTTCGAATCGTTCGATTCGAAGGATTTAATCGTTCGATCGAACGATTATTCCTTCGATCGTTCGATCGCAGTTTTTGCGCTAAAATCCTTCGACTTCGATATTCGAAGTCGAAGGATTTTAATTCCCAGTCGAATATCGAGGGTTAATTAACCCTCGATATTCGACCCTTGGTGAATCGGCCCCTTAGTGTTCTTCATCTGTTATGTAATTTACAATAGATGCAATGTATACAACCTTCAGTATGGATTTGAACTGATTAGAAATAACTGTACCTGTTCAAAAAATAATTGATATGTATTTTGCTGGGCAAATGGAAGTTTTTTTTTCTCTATGCATTTTGTTTACCAGACTAAGAGAACGCACACTTTTTTTCTGCTAGTGGTGTGCATTGCATTATTAATACTCAGTCTCACATTTGTTGCAGACTGAGGCAATAAAGAGTGCAGGATTATTTACTTTGTCCATTGTATTTATAAATAGCTGATGTAACCAAAATTGCCCCATAAATTTGATTTTACTTCTTTAACATAATAGAATTTTTTTCTAAAAAGTGTTCTCCTTGCAAAATATCTGGACCGCTGAGACGTTGTCTACTGCAGTTGGTCAAATAGGTCAGTACCATGCATTGGCTAATAAACCAGTCATATTTGCAGGCAAATAGACAACATCCTTTGCACAAATACACTGATCAGTAGTTTTTCAATGCTCCCAGCATTAAAGGGGACCCGTCACCCAAAAAAAATATTCAAAATCCTATTTTATCACATTAGTCAAGCAAAATAAACGTTAATTTCATGATATAAATTATTTGAATCTTGTTTCCTTTAGTCTGGGAATTCATAATTCTAGCAAGCAGGCAGGAGCCATTTTGTGGACACTCTTACTAAGGCAATCCTTGCATCATCTAAGAATATTGTTTGTGCACCAGAATGGGGGACCCAATGTCGATCCCCATGCCCTGGCCACGCAATTAAACGCTGACGAGAACGTGGGAATGTGTGGAGACAGTGACATCTAGGAAGTGCTGAATGGAAAATGAAAGTAATTGTCTGCCCTGCCTCTATGCCTAAGGCTGAGATTTTTAAATGAGCTTACAATAGCTATGAATGCTTTAATAAAAATAGAAATAGGATTTCATGTTTAATTTGAAAAGGACTTTCATTATACAGATTTTTCGATGTTTTTCGATGTTGTACGCACACTCAAGAAACTCCATGGACGCGGTGTAGAGTACATCAGGTAACTAAACGCCTTACATGTTTTGTGTGTCTCCGCACGTAATCATGTAGACACACAAAATGCGTAAGGTGTTCAATTGCCTGATGTGAATAAAGCATTTCTTTTACTCTAAACCACGTCCTAGGAGTTCCTTGAGTGTGCGTCCAACATCGAACGTTGAAGTATTAACTGAAATTGGTATAGAAGCTGAAACACCCCACCCACTACTTTGAGCTCTGTTGGGGGAGGGGGGGTCAACCCCACAGATTGGAAACCAATGACTGGTGTGTGACAAAGAAATGCCAATCCACTTAAGAGGTGAATACAAGTGTATTGCTGATTATTATTAATGCAGAACCTGATGTCTAAGGTGGATGATGTATACTGACACTGGCCACCATCTTGTTTTGCATTTTTATAAAATATTACTACCTGTATAACTATTTGCGCTTTATTGCAGAAGAAAGCTGAGCAATTTTTTCATAGTGGACACACAAACAATTGGGCAGTTTTGGTAAGTATTTGCTTTTAAAAGTTAACATCATGGATTTTAAAAAGTGAAATATTATATATTTTTTCAATTTTGTATTTGTCTAAGAGTATATGTTTTGTATCTGTCTTAAGAGTAATTATTGTTGCATTGCTTTGTTTACGTAGCTCCTATAAATGTGTTAGTAACCCAAATACTTAGGGGTTATTAAAGGGGTTGTTCACCTTCCAAACACCTTAAAGTGGCATAGGGTTGCTACCCCTTGGAAGAAGCAGAGCAGTAGTATGTCAGGATACAAATACGCAATGTCTATATATAAACAAGGTAGCAGGTTAGACATAGATTTGATTACCAATATCCCAGCAAATCTGATTATTAGGAATATTTTTTCAGTAGGAAATGAAATATAGAGCAAAGTCAGATACTAATTTTGCGAGATATAGAAATTACTGTTTGAAATGGAATACCTATTGAATTTTAAAAATATTCATTCAACCCCTTCAAGTTGTTTTGGTAGCATTCCTGTAGACTAAAATATTTGATTAATTCTACAAGTTCAGTAGACTTCTACTGTAAAAAAACATCTTTTTGCTTTTGTTAAGGTTTGTACATCTCGTTTCTGGTTCAATTATTGGCATGTTGCAAATACACTGTCCATGTACCGGAGTGTTAAAAGACTTGGCATTCCTGATAGGTAAGCATTTTTCCAGTAGTTTAATTAAGATCTCACATTTGTTTTGGCTGTAGGCAAGCTGCTGGCAGTGTTGGATTTTAAGAACGGGGAAAAGCAAAGTAAGGATTTTAAAGTTTTTTAGCAGAAGGTACCTGTCTTATATGCAGGCACTTTTCTTCACAGCTTTGTTTGGAGGTCTTTTAAAAATCTAACACTATACAGCACAACACCTCTCTTTAAAATGTTATACTTCGCATGGAAGTAAAAAAAAGTGACCTTAAAGGAGAAGGAAAGGCTAAATGAAGAAAGCTTTATCAGAAATGTCTATATAAATGCACCAGTAAACCCTTAAAGTAATGCTGAAACACATCTTTTCTTCCCTTCTATTGTCTATACATGAACTTCTGTATCAGAATTTTTTCAGCATAAACATCCAGGGCTAGGGCTTGAGCATGCTCAGTTTGCTCTTCTCTCCCACCCTTTCCCCTCCTCCTCTTCTCCCTGCTGCAATCTGAGCCCAGAACTATGAGTGAACAAAGAGAGACTCAGGCAGGCAGTGATGTTACACCAAGCTAAAATACCAGCTGGTATCCTAAACAAACAGAAAGAGCTTCTAGAACTGTTTAATCAGCTATGGTTAAGCATTCTGCAGAATAAGTGTTATAGCTTGCATTATTATTGCAGCTAATCTATTGGCAATAAACTGCATTTGTAGCTTTCCTTCTCCTTTTAAGCAGAACTAACCCCCCCCCGCTGCACAGTCTTATCCCCTCTAGAAATACTGACCGCACATGCAGAGTCCGCTCAGTGGAGCTCACGGGCGCCTCCTTGGCACTTTGGTATTCTTCATAATGTGAGTGCTGTATGGGACACTTTTAAAGTGCCTCAGCCTCCACTGTAGTGCAATTCCTACAAAAAACGTAAAACTAGTCAAATATTGGTCTCACATTCTTTAGGTGGCTTTACTCTGCACTCCCAAACTGCACAGGTGAAAACTTATCATCAACACTTGTACTAGCTTACTGTCCAGCCGCAGTGAACAAAACCCCTGTCATTTTCCATATTTCCTTTGACATATGGAATATTTAGGGAGATACCTTCCCAGCTTGGACATTTTATGGAATGACTAGACATCAAGAACATTTACGTTCACATCCCCATCCAAAATGATAATCAACATTTTCTCCATTTATTTGATGCTAAAGTAGGCTCCCAGAGTATTTATGAATGTGGTTGTGGGCTATGTGAGAAAGCAGTTTTTGTGACAATAACAACCCAATTTATCAACAACAGTTTTGTCAAGTACCCAGATTTGTTATATTTGTAGTGCCCTCTCAGTTTATTCAAATGTTTTTTGAGCCTGTTTAAATTTCAGGTGGTATTAGTTCCCATTTCATAATACTGGTTAAAGACGTTTGCCTGTTTTTTTGTGGCAGTAAAGATTTTGTAAACAACATTACAGTTGTGCTTATTGTTCATAATATAGTATCAAATACTTTGCACACCCGCCACTTCCTACTATGGCCATCTGTTATGTATAATCATGTAACCCTGGAAACAGTTTTCTAATTGCTGAAACAAACTGGTTAATAAATAATTTATACCACATAGCAGCGTGTGCATAGCTGTTCTTGTAGTTCCATGTCATGTTTCTGATTTATTTTTTTGGCTAATGTCTCACACTATTGAACAGGAAAAAACACTGGAGTAAAAATAATGCTAGGGGTTAAACTGAAATACAACACAAAGAATCACCACATAATCTGTATTCGGGAGGCCACAGCTCTCCATAACCCATACCGATAAAAGTTGAGTGAATACATTCTGTTGAATGTTTTATATATTTTTACACCCACACAACCCTGCTTTATTGCACTGCATAGAAGACAAAAATGGAACCGTTATTGTTCCTCTGAGATTTCACTTGAAAAATGAAAAAATAATCGCTCTGCAGCAGCTGGAGGACATTTTACATATTAACTGACATCCTACAGTGTATTCAAAGGTCAGATAGTTCTAAAATTCCATTGAATTCAGAACTAGATTGGTATCAGAGTGCCAATGAAACAGATGCCACTGAAATAATTAGAAATCTTGAACTGATCACTTGACATTTGGGACAGATCTGTTACTGGTTGACAGATTAACTCAGCTTCCTATATATTTTTTTCTCAAAAAAGTATTAAATATAACGACATATCTAATCTACAAATTGCTGGGTTATCTTTCTTTCTATTTTTTCTTTTGTATTATATTGCATACAAACACAAGCAAGATATGAAGAGGCACATTTATCAATGATCAAATTTCGAATTCACTTCCCTAAACTTCAATAAATTTGAAATTCAAACAATCGAAATTTATTAATAAAATCTAATTTTTAAAACTCTGACAGATTCAATCAACCCGAAAACTTGAATTGAATTCGATTAGAATTTAAAAAACTTGGTCATAAAAGCTGCAAACTACTCCAATTTGGTCCCTGGACCTCTCCCATTTACCTAAACGGCAATTTGGCAGGTTTTAGGTGCCGAATAGTCAAATAAAAGGGCCAGAGTATGAAAAATCTTAAAAATCAAATTTGAAAACTCGAATCAAATTTTAATAACCCCCTAGTCGAATTTGACAGTTTTGACCATAAATAGAAAATTTGAATTTTAAATTCGACCCTTGATAAATCAGCCCCGAAGTATCCATATAGGATAAAATCTTATTTAAATAACTGGGTTATCTTTCTTACAAATTTAGAATGCTGCGATAAACAGAAACCAGTAAGGAAAGCCATAAACCAGACAATTCGCTTTGCTTATTCCTGTTTAAAGAGAACTAAACCCTAAAAATAAATACGTTTAAAAATACCATATTTTATATAATGAAATTGTTGCACCAGCCTAAAGTTCTCAATAACAGCAATGATCCAGGACTTGTCGCAGGGGGTCACCATCTTGGAAAGTGTCTGCGACACTCGCATGCTCATTGCGCTCTGAGCAGCTGTTAAGAAGCTAAACTAAGGGTTCATCACAAATTATGAAGCAGAAAATGAGATTGGTATGTAATATAAGCTGATGCTACAGGGCTAATTATTAAATTCTGATGCGAGTTGTACTGGTTTCTGTGCTTATCTTTATTAGTTACTAATCAACCTTATATTGTGACATTTATATTTTATGTGTACTGTATATGTATATGTATATTTTGAGTCTGTCCTTAAGCTCAGTAATTGACAGCAGCACACAGCATATGCAGTGAATCAGAAGAAAACATGAGGGGGAGCTATTGGGTCATCTTCAGAGTTACAGATCTTCACTGCTAAATGGTTGTAATAATGTACAACATTTAGTTACATTTTAGTTCTCCTTTAAGCAATAAAGGATCAAGCCCTCCTTTCTTTTGTCTCTTTGTTTTTGCTTATAGAGTAACAGAGCACACATTAAAGCATATTAGAATGTAGAGTGGATGATGGCAAAATAAGATTAAAAATTAATATTTTAGAGCTGAAAACCTGAAGATGCTTAAGTAAAGTATCTGGTTTAAAAAGCAATGCCTTTTTCTACCCCATTGAAAAAATTGGTGTTCCATACACTAGATACAGTAATTTTTTCTTCATCTATATGTAATATAGCACAGAAAACTAATATGGATTAATAATGTGGAAGAATTAAGGAGATGACCAATGAGAAAAGAGATAAAAATAACTTAAAATTTAAGTTCAAGAATGTATATACCGAGGAAAATTACCCCAGTGTTTTTCATTTTTTTTCTTTTTGAAAAATGTAAATATTGTACCAAACAACAGTTGTTTTAGTAAGCCTTAAATAAATCAGGTATTAGAAGTGATTTCCTGTGTGTTAATAGGATGCTATTGAAAATATTTAAAATAGTAATTTGGCAATTTAGAAGTCTTGTTTTATGCATATCTCATTGTTGCTTGTTGGGTTTCCCCTTATAGTCACATTGTCTTGATGCTGATGATATGGCATGCTATTTACGGAATCCTAAACCAGCAACTGTATTCAGCCATAAAAACATGGAGCTGAATGTCTACGGGGATGATGTTGAAGTTGACTATCGAGGATATGAGGTAATTGTTAAAGGCGTTCTGAGAAAAGTTGCCTTTGGTTTTCATTTATTATTATTTGTGGTTTTTGAGATATATATTTTTTTATTCAGCAAACTCAGTTTGCAATTTCAGCAATCTGGTTGCTACGGTGCAAATTACCATAGCAACCATGCACTGATTTGAATAAAAAACTGTAATATGAATAGGAGAGGGCCTAAATAGAAAGACGACTAATAAAAAGTAGCAATAACAATAAATTTGTAGCCTTTTAGAGCATTTGTTTTTAGATGGGGTCCCCCTTTTAAAACTTGGAAAGAGTCAGAAGGGGCAAATAATTAAAAAACTGTAAAAAATAAATAATGAAGACAATTTGAAAACTTGTTAGAACTGGCCATTGTATAACATATTAAAAGTTAGCTTAATGACAATTCAGTTACCAAAGACCACTTGAGTTAAAAGGCAAAGCTTATTTGACAAGAGCTGTATGGATTCTGAACTCACTAAAGGTCATATTTATTATGCTGTGTAAAACAAAATTGCTGAAAAAAACAGTGTAAAAAGCTGTGTAAACAGTGTATGTAATTGTACACCTTTCAAATGGTGTACAATTCATATTGCTTCCAGCGGTAGTCACTCTTAGAAAAAAAACTCGAAAAATGTTTTTTATACAGCAAAGTCTGACTATGTGTGGTGTACTATCCCGCTGTTTTTTACACAGCATAAAAAATATGACCCTACAAGTTAAGGGGGATCTATGGTCTAAATCTTTCCTAGGCTTTGGGGGAATGATTATAAGGCTATTTGTAATTGCATTATGTTTTTTTTTACGGTTTTGATTCTATAATAGCTGTTACCTTGCCTCTCTTTGTATTCCCCCAGAATCAGCTCAGTTCACTTGTAAAGAAAACCTCATGGCCAGCGGCCATCTCATCTGCCTATCCCACCCACCCACCCACCAATGAAAAAACAGAAGGCGGTCCTCGCTGCAATGCTAGGATGGGCAACATCAGAAAAAGCCGGAAGCATTGCATCGATTGTTACCAAATCAGCACGATCTCCTGCAATCTGAAAATTTCATCTGTAAAAATAACCACCTACTGTTTTTTATTGGTGGGTGGACGGGTTAGGCAGATGAGACGGCCACTGGCTGTGAGGTTTTCTTAAAGGAGAAGGAAAGCTACGGAGGCATTTTATTGCCAATAGATTAGCTGCAATTGAGCAAGCTAGAATGCTATATTTATTCTGTAGAATGTTTTACCATACCTGAGTAAACAGCTCTAGAAACTCTCTGTTTGTTTAGAATAGGAGCTGCAGTATTAATGTGGTGTGACATCACTTCCTGCATGAGTCTCTCCCTGCTCTGGGCTCAGATTACAGTAGAGAAGGGAGGGGTGGGGGGAGAGGAGCAAACTGAGCATGCTCTTGCCCAGGGCAATGAGGTTTAAGCTGAAGGCAGGAAGTCTGATACAGAAGCCCATGAGTACACAATAGAAGGAAAGAAATGTGCTGTTTCTTTTGACAGAGGACTCAGAGCAGCATTACTTTGGGGGTTAACTGGTATATTTAGATGGACCTTCCTGATAAGGCTTATTTAGTTTTAACCTTTCCTTCTCCTTTAACAATTGAACTGAGCTGATTCTGGGGGAATACACAGACAGTACTGTATAGTATGGCCCGCTTGCACACCCTGGCCTTCAGAAAGTAAACACCTGGTACACTATGTTGGAGGGATCAGCACCCTCCCAAACAGACAGGTTCCAAATATACACCGGAACTCACGGCTGATTCAAGCAGGGATAGACCCTTGCGTGTTTATTTTCAAATAAACACGCAAGGGTCTATCCCTGCTTGAATTAACCGTGAGTGCCAGTGTATATTTGGAATACACAGACAGGCAGGGTAACGGCTATTATAGAATCAAAACCGTAAAAAAAAGAAATAATGTATTGCAATTACAAATAGCCTAATAATCATTCCCCAAAGCCAAGGAAAGATTATAGCTTTCAACCATAAATCCCCTTTAATGTAGTGATTTCATGGTCACAGCACAGAAGGACAAGCTAACTACTCCCAGAATGTTACATTGTAGCTCTGAACTCAAGAACATGGTGAAATCTGCCGCTACAGAGCATTTTTTTTTTCTTCACATCAAATATTTGTCCAAGGTTTACAGTTGAAAAAAAAAAAAACAAGAAGCGTCAGTAAATAATACTATTATAAATATATAAGGAATGTGCTTGAAAAAGTTGTGCTTTCACTTTTTCACTTTTTATTGAAAGTGTCTAAAAAAAATCAATCTGTTCCACTATTTGTTGCCATCATTCCCAGGCTATGCAAGGGAGCCAGCGTTACATGATACATTGCATGTAGACTAGGAACCAATTAGTAGCTATGTGAACCTGATAGGGACTGCAGGGCTGTTATTGGCTATGCACTTTCTTGCGTGCCTCTGGCAGATACCATTAGAACAGGCCTACCTCTGATTTGAAACGGACAGGTGCCAAAGAGGTTCTATGGGGAGTTCCAATATAGGGGCCATTTTTAGGTTAATGATCATTTTTAGCCCAGCATGAAACCTGCATCATTTAGTATTTATTATTGCCTAGGGGAGGGTTTCACTTATGTCTCATTCAAAATGTGGGTGCTCCAAACTTTCACAGTCCAATGTTTGCACAGAATTCATCCAAGCACCCAAACAAATAAAATGTAAAACTTTACTACATAGTGCAGGAACTGCATTATTGGCCATATTGTACTGAACATTTCTCTGCATACCAACCAAAAAGAACTAAGTGTCGTCATGATAAATTAGTCATTCAGCAAATACTTTACATTTTTTACTGACTCATGCAACTATGTACATTTTTAACAATTGAACTCTCGATTGTGTGTAGTATACCTAATCCTTCTAGCATGATTGCTGGGTCCACAGATCATATTGAATGTACTTCCTTTTTTGTGTTAGTACACTTCAGTATAGCTAAAAAGAAACCTTGCCAGTGCAAGTCATTCAGAAAACATCACAATGCAGCTCACTATTGATTCTTATGCTGAAAATGTCTGTAGATAATCCTATTTATATTTAAATGGCCCTCTGGCTTACTTAAATTGAAAAAGCTGATCTTGTGGGTATGAATTATTTTCGTCCACCACATCAATGTATTTAGCTGCACTCATAAGCCTACAGTATCCCTGTTAATAGTCTCTTTTCTTTATTTTTCCCATCCTGTAAGTGCCTTTCTCCTTTCTTAATTAGTTGTTTTTTCTTGCTTGGTTTAGCAGCAGTGACAAACCTACACTTTTATAGTTAGAAAACTCTTGCTGTATTTATGTAAATAAATCTACTGGACAGAATAGAAACTATTGAAAAAAAAAAAAAGTTTCCACATTAGTCTACTGATTAAAAAAACAGTAGTACATTTCTGTATTTACAGATTTGTAAACTGTCTGCAAGAAATAATTTTCTAACTAAACTAGTTTTCTGTTTTTTTGTTGTCATCTCACTGTGACTGCAAAAGTACCAGTTTGTTCCTGTTTATGCATAATTATATTAAATTTATATAAAGCTTCACTAAACTCATCAGATAGAAACATAACCCAGGTTGTCAGCATGTAGGAGGTTCTCTCTTCTTGAGACCCTATAAGGGTTTGCTGATTTTATTGCCAGATAGAAGGTACAACCGTAAACAACAGTAACTCTTTGTTAGGGCTGGACTCCACAAGCGTTTTTGGTCGGATGGACGCCCGTCGACGAAACGCACGTGACAAGTCGCATGGAGTCGCACACATGAAGATATAATTGGACTGAATGAAAAGTCAGAGTTAACCACTACATGGTCTGACTGTCGGTTGAAGACGCTGCTTTCTGCGTCCACATCCGACAGTCGTGATGCGTCGGATGTAATGTAGTTGTTATCACTGACTTTTTTATTCAGTCCAATTATATATTCACGCGTGCGACTCCATCCAACTTCCCAAGCTAGGTTAGTGACCCTGTTAAAGAGGGGTGGGGGTGAGACCATATGTAAGGTAAGTTGATGGACTCAAAACTGTTGATTAAAAAAAACTGGTGCCGATCCATAGGGTACATATAAAATGTTCCAGAAATAACTGCTAACTACGCATATAGGAAATATATTTTACTTGGGTCTATTAGAAAAGCAAAAAGGTGCCATATTTTAGCACTGCTCAGACAATCTACTTTGCGCTGTTCATTTCTGATTGGAAGATTAACAGCACAGACAGCTGACAGTCATGCTTTCAGCAGTGGTATTATTGGTGCTTGATCATTTTGAAGTTTTACAGAATTCTTATTTTCCAGTTCTGATGGCATTTAACAAGCTGTGCAACTGCTCAGAAACCAGCAAAGTCTGCAGCAGATTAAACATACAGTGTATGTCTATTTATTATGGGATGATACTGTTCTCACTGGTATGCACTGCTAACTGATACCCAGAAACCATTTTTATTGCTGGTATGGGATCTATTCTGCAGAAATCCGTTATTCAGAAAGCACCAAATTACGGAAAGGCCATCTCCCATAGACTTCATTTTAATAAAATAATTTAAAATTTAAAATGATTTCCTTTTTCTGAATCCAGATACAGAACAATGCTATTGGGTTTCCTATTGGGTGTTTAAATGATTCTTTAATAGACTTATGGGGTTATTTATTAGAGGTCAAAAATATTACAATTCTTTTGGGGTTCTAAAAAAACCTCACTTTTTCCAAGATTTATTATGCCCTGAAGTTGAACATAGCTTGAATCTGAAAATACTCCAGCTAAAAACTGTCAAGGTCACATAGAAGTCCGTGGAACCATTTGAAGATGTTTGTACCCTTCATGATGTTTGGGTTTTTTTTCCCTCGAAAAACTGAAATTCGAGCAATCCGAGTTTTTTTTTCACCAACAACTTGATAAATTTTACTATTTGGGTTTTCCCCCAGAATGCACTCATTCGAGTTTTTTAATAAATAAGAAAACATTTGAGTTGTGAGTTTAGTCGAGGTATAAAAAAACCTTGCAAACTCCACCTTTGATAAATAACCAGCTAAATTATTGAGTTCCAAATTACAGAAAGATCTCTTATCCAGAAAACCCCAAATCAGGAGCATTCTGGATAACAGGTGAAATACCTGTATATACTTTTTTCATTGAACAACACTTTCATCTTTTGCAAGCGTAGTGAAAAATCATTGTTACTGATTGAATGCCAGTATATAGAGATTGGCCTTGGAATGCGATGCTTTAATGTATGTTTTTCCTTTATCAGTTTGTTTTTTGTCAAGTCAATATTAACAGAATGTAAAACCATATATGATCTGTTTGTCACCCTATTATTACCTCTTTGCCAAGGGTGTATTATATTGCTGCATTTTCTCCCTTCAGCACTGCAGCAGAATTATCAATTCTGTGACAGTGTGACCCATGCTGCCATTTATGCTGATATTCGTTGTATTACTACTTATTCCTGTTATTCAGAGCCAGAAAAAACATGTTTATGCCATCCTTAAAATCGTTTTTCATAGATAAGTCTGCTGTGAGTAACACTCAGCAGGAGATGCAAAAGCTCTTTTTTTCTTTATAAGGCCAAAGCTGTCATGAAACATTGCTATTTCTATAATGAATGCACATTTTGTCATTTTTTAATGGCATACCTTCTTTTAAAGCCATTAACTAATGCCCTAAAAACATCACTCATCACCTTGTCTTTTTTATATTTAGAATTTTATGTTATTGCTCGAGACGTAACTGCTTTTATATATATATATATATATATATATATATATATATATATATATATATATATATATATATATATATATTGTAAAGATTATACGAATGATTATAAAAATAATATTATGTATACCAAGTAGTGATGGGCGAATTTATTCGCCAGGCGCGAATTCGCACATTTCGCTGCCAGCGAATAAATTCGCGAAACGCCCGCGAAAATTCGCACAAAAATTCGCCAGCGTCAAAAAAAATTTTTCCGAAAAAACGGACGCCGGCGCAAAAAAACGGGCGCCGGCATCAAAAACGAGATGCCGATGCCGTTTCGCGAATTTTTCGCCGTTTCGCGTGAAATTCGCTAATTTTTCGGCAAAGCGAAACAGCGCAAATTCGCCCATCACTACTACCAAGCAATAACAGTGCTTAATCCTCGGTTAAAGAAAAAAAAAAAACCCAATAAACTGCTAATATTTAACAATCTCTCTGGAAAGGAGTGGCCTAAACTCTTAATCCTCCTATGCAATTTATTTTCCATTTTGCATTGGGGATTAAAGATTTGTAGTGGTGTTAGAGTTAAGTGTTGCTGCTGAGCTCTAACAACTCGCTAAACAGAATGGTGTCCAACTAATCTTTAGTTTAACTCATACTGACACACTAATGTGCTTTGATAAATGTGTCCATTCATTAATACTTTTCCTGGCTGTCTTGAGGGAAAGTAATAAATATTATATTATATTATATAACATTTCTCCAATCTTAACCTAAATTTTACCCCATTGGAGTCCAATTGCTAACATCCATCATCCCTTTTATGCCCTGCTGCACCATTTCAGCTTCCTTACATTTCTGCTTCTCATCACTGTGTCCTTTCAATAATTCTTGTGTGTGAATATTAGCTGGGTTCTTAGAATTCGTTTTAGATCTGAGAAGAGTAGTTGTCCCGAGACCACGTTCTACATAGTAACATAGTAAGTTAGGGTGTTAAAAGACACACATCCATCAAGTTCAACCTTTTGACTTTATTTTAACCCGCCTAACTGCTAGTTGATCCAGAGGAAGGCAACAAAAACCCATTTGAAGCCTCTCCAATTCGCCTCAGAGGGGAAAAATCCCTGTCTCAAAGATGGCAATTGGACTAGTCCCTGGATCAACTTGTACTATGAGCTATCTTCTATAGCCCTGTATTCCCTCACTTGCTAAAAAGCCATCCAAATCCTTCTTAAAGATATCTAATGTATCCGCCAGCATGACTGATTCAGGGAGAGAAATCCACATCTTCACAGCTCTCGCTGTAAAAATATCCCTTCTGAATATTTAGCCGGAACGATGTGTGCCCTCTTGTCAACTGAAAGACCTACTGGTAAAAAAAAAGATTAGAAAGGTTATGGTGTGATCCTCAAAAAGAAAGATCCAATTTTCTTCCTTGTAAATGTACAAATAAAATAGGAGGAAATCCATGATGTAAACAGAGACTATAACAATAACATCCTCCAGCATCTTAAGACGGATATGAGGTGCTGAGAATATTAGTTTGATAGTTACTGGAGTACAGTAGATTGAAGACACTTGATTTTCATTTTGTCAGTAAGCTGGGGTCTTCTCATCTTCCTGCTCTACCATGGGGGCCCTTTTCCTCTGACTCCACCTTTTCTGGTGTTTTTGTTTTGTATTTTTGGAACATATTAAAGTAATATTTCATTTACAGGTACAATGAATTGTTGTTTATCATTGACACCTGTCAAGACGCCTCCATGTATAAGCAATTTTATTCTCCAAATATTATGGCTCTTGCAAGTAGCCAGGTTGGAGAGGACTCGCTGTCTGTAAGTATCTCTTCTGAAATGCTTTAATAAACTTAATGCCTAAAATGGAAATTAAATTGAATACAAAAGTGATTAATTAATCCCGTGTCGGGACTTATCACCAAACATTGTTGATATGTTTTTGTATGCTTGGGAATATGCATATAATATAATTTACAGTTTCTATAAATTGGGAGTTGTCCTAGGCAAAATTGAAGCCATTTCTTTAATTCACAAATTCAAGTTATATTTTTGTATATATTTTTGTAATCAATCGAATTTTTATATTAACATTTTTAAATAAATAAGCCAACATTTGAGTTTATTTGAAGTAGGAAAAACCTCCAAAACCTCAAAAATTCAATTTTTGATAAATACGACAATTAAGGTTTAACCCCACTTTAGCAATTTAAGTACATGCTGTCTATCCAGTTATTAATTATATTCTGGATATTTGCATCAGTGAGATGGAGCATTTTTACAGGAGGTGTGTGCCTGTAAATACATTTGAGTTGTAGCTCGAACAGCCGGAGGAGCAATGTACCTTCCATTTAGGCTCTATATTTTTATAGGACTAGTTTACGCTTCTATCAGTCAAGTAGTATCATTATTAATGGCATGCTTCAGGTTTTAACTTAAGACAGATAGCGAGCTTTTTGATAACTCAGTGTATTACTGAATAAAGCATATTCTAGAAAGGTAAAGTCTACAACCCTGGCACTCTTGTACATCTGTCTCTGTAGATCCTATGGTTAACTCTAAGGGCAAAGAACCATATACAGCAAATTATTATTAACTGCACTCACCAGGTACTAAACAGACTGTCCATCGGGAATGTTTATTATATACCGCAGTATATTTACGGCCAACTGCATTGTTGTCTTTCCCATTTGACCATATGATTCAGCAGTTATAATAATTGTAGGTGCCATTTCTACAGTGATTTGCTGCAACTAGTCACTAGGTTATTTTCATGCAACTTTTATTGAATTGCCCCCTGGCCATTTTGCATGAAAAAAAAAAGTTCATGAGAACTTGAA
Organism: Xenopus laevis; assembly: GCF_017654675.1. Classification (NCBI taxonomy): domain Eukaryota; kingdom Metazoa; phylum Chordata; class Amphibia; order Anura; family Pipidae; genus Xenopus; species Xenopus laevis. Next base: position 75,289,768 of record NC_054377.1, read on the forward strand.
TGCCAGAACGCAATGAACCTTCTCAGAGACCATGCTCTCATCTATGAGGACATGAGTGGGTAGTATTGGTTCAAACAACATGACCTTTGATATCTCTGGGCTTATTTTCATTTCCGTTGCCAAATGCAACAAAACTTTTCAGAGATGGCCATCTCAGTTGAAAGATGTTTGTGCAAAGAAATTCTATAGTGGCAAAAATGGTAAACTAAATGCTACATATTACTCTTGCACAATATAAAGATAAAACTCTTACTTTATTACAAAAAGATAGACTGACCCCAGAAAAATTAAGATGATTATCTTGGGTCAGTCTATTACATGTTGTAAAAGATTTTTTCATTTACATTTTTATATTTATTTATGAAGAGTAATATTTATTTACTCTTTGTAACCATTCTATGTGACCATTCAAATTGCAGCATTACATATGATACAATTAAATGCAACAAAAGGCACTTAGCAGTTTTCAGTTATGCCGAGCTTCAGTAGGCCATCTGTTTACTCCAATCTCGCTCGCCTGACAATCAGATTATGCCATGACATACTGTCAGAAAACTATTGAGCTGCACTACATGCCAAAGGAGAAAATTTTCACTTCACAGGGTCTTCAAGGGTGCTGAGCTTCAATCTACAATTATTTTTTCAAGGAGATGTTGAACTTATTTATACTGTTGATTTGTCCCGAGCATTCTGGATAACAGATCCCATACCCTATATAAGCAGGGTTTTTCAAGGATGCTGAACTTAGGGATACAGTTGATTTGTTTGCAAACCTGATTGTTTTGATAGACTCTGCAGGGTACCAACTCACCTACCTATCTCACCAATCACATGACTACATTTAATATTTTGCAATGCAGAGTGCTTTAAAAAAAAAAAAAAAAGTTATTCTATTTCCCTGGCAACACAGAGTACGTCAGCACTATTCTAGGAATTTTAATGTGTGCATTCAGTTTTTTCTTAAGAAAGGCAAAGCTGTTAGCAACAGTAATACAGTTATCAATAATTCCCCTTTTTAATATGGCACTGCTCAAAAGGGCTCTAATCAGAACTTGGCCTATTAATAGCATTTGGAAATTGCAGCTCATCACTTCTGGCTTGGTGAGAGACTTAATTACTCTGCTTCCTGTTAAAAGTGGCATAAACAAAATGTATTTATTTTTGGGACTAGAATAGGTAAGTTCTATCCATAGCTTGTGTAAAATGTTACACGTGTTCTCTTTTGAGACTGTATGAACAACTTTGCTTCGCATACAACTTTTTAGAAACCACCTACAACTTGGGCAAAGTATGGTGACTTGTATCAAGCAAATAGTGAGTTATGGATCATACTCGCTTGAAATTGCCCCCCTTGCTTTGTATACAATTGTATTTTGATTTAGCGGTATGATACATTTAAGTACCCTAAGACACATCGCAGCACAAATTTATCTATGGAATCCAACTGAACTCACATTTCTTAAAAACAATTGTTTACTTTCTAAAATGCTAGCATTTGGTTTCAGATCTATACAAAAATTCAGCCTTATGGAAGGAAGGGTTATTTTCCTTGTATTGGTCCCTTAAAGAGAAAATATACCCCCTTTTTGACACAAGCACATTAAACTGGGCTTATGTAAAAAAGTGCATACATAGTGTATAACATGTCAGGAGAGAGAGAGAGAGAGAGTGTGTGTGTGTGTGTGTGTATAATTTTTTTTTCTTTACACAAACATACCTTACTGATTACACTTCTTGAAAAAACTTAGGTAAGCAATTCCCTAGATTCACCCTTCCCCCCTTCACCTTGATAAAAGGAATGCACTCTGGGAATGGAAGTTCTTTCTGTTTTTCTGAGATGCATCCCACTCTGCCTCTTCAATGTTCCCATCTGATCTGAAGCTTTACAACCATTCTGCCTACCTCCTTCACCCCCTCTCCTCCTCTTCCCCATCTTGGTAAAACTACAGCTCCAACTCTGTCCTGCCTTCTCTTGTCTCACTTGCTATAATAAGACTGAAGGGACAGGCAGAATATGAGTGATTGAAAAAATGGGTGTCTTCAGAAGGAGGGATAAGAAGCAGAGAAACAGAATGTTTCAAGTAATATTGGTTGTATTGTCTTGGGAAAACATGTTATTTTTTTTTTTTACAAAATGCACCAGTTAATAGCACTCCAGCAGAATCTGCATTGCAATCCATTTTTAAAAAAAAGCAAACAGATTTTTTTATATTTAATTTTGAATCACATATCTAGTGGTAGATATGAGAACAGCACTCAATAGTAAAAATCTAAGTCCAGCTAACCCAAATTGTGACTCCTTCAGCTATATTGAATAGAAGAAAAAATAGCTTATCTGAATGCAGTTCCATTGTGAAGTGCTGGCTCTTTCTGAAAGCTCATGACCAGGCACAACAACCTGAGATGGCTTCCTACATACCAATATTACAAATAAAAAAATAAATTTATTGGTTCAAGAATAACATTTTAAAAGGTAGAATGCATTACTTGCAATATCAACAGTGGCATATAGAAATAACAACTATTTATACAATAAAAATCATGCTAGAATCCCCTTAAAACAACACAGGGACAGGGACTGCATAAACGGGTTGCACTTGGTATGTCTGTATTCAATACATTCTATGCCATTACTGTTGTGCACATGTGTTATGTAGCTTTTTGTTTACTGCGTGATATAACTGTGATCTCTTTTGCATGAATATATTAACATTTGCATATAAATGCAATCACAATTTGGACTGCTTAGTCCCTGTTATTCCTGGTCTTATTCTCATATTGTTACACTGGTTCTTAACATTACTGTGTTATAATGATGTGCGGAGCGGGCAGGTTCAGGCCAACACTCGCACAAAATCTTCAGGCCGCAGTTGCGTTTGTACTGAGCTCCTCCGCCATTGCTGGCATGGGTATATAAGGAAGCATGCAACTGCGGGCTGGGTCAAGTGGGGGTGTTGAGAATTTCTCGACCCACACATCACTAGTGTGTTAGCTTTTATTTATGATACCCTAATCCAGCTCCTGCTTTTGAAATTAATGATTTGAAGTGTATTAGATGAATCACTATAATATGTCTAATGTTTTTTCCCATTACCTCAATATTGCAATATTTATTACTAAGTCACTTTATCAACTGTATTATAAATACATCAGAACATGAACCATATTTTCACATTGGCCTTTTACATTTAAACCCTTTGGGGTATAAGTGATCCACATTTTTGCTAATAAGGCTTGATGCAATAGAATTTAACGTAATTGTTTGGTAGTCAAACTTAAATAAAGACAAATTAAATATTGTACTAACTCGTATAATATTTCACCAAGACAGTTAAAAAAATGCAAAAAGCTCCAGCTAACTATTCCTAGGATTATCCTGAATGGTCTCAATCATAAAATGCGTCTGAAGAAGTCAGGGATCAGAAATGTATTTCTGTTTTTCAGTTGTTGAGGAGCATATTAGAATTTCTGATTTTTCTACAGCAGAGGTTAAGTTTTCTGAAATGTACTATTACTCATGGGTTTAATATTCTTCATCCCCATTGACATTTGTTAAATTGACCTTAAGTGAAAGAGACCAGGGGGACATACAGTAGGGTTGTGGTAGTAGCCAGTGGTCAGAGAGACTCCATGACCAAGGGTCACCAAAATGGGACAACAAGCCCAGAGACAAGGAAAAACATATATGAAATATAGGAAGGATAAGTTGACAGGGATTTACAAACATACTGGGGAGTTGGCAGCCAGCAAAGGATCTCATAAAACCAAACCTGGGTAATGGAGTTAATTTTGTAAGGATATTAGATGGTTTTTTAAACTAAAAATAATAATGGCGGTTCTGTCTTTAGTTCCAGGTATGTCCAAAGAGCCTTTGTGTTTCTACCCCTGGCCATCGAACTGACCTCTTTCAGAGGGATCCAAGTACTGTTCTCATCACAGATTTTTTTGGAAGTGTGAGAAAAGTAGAATTAACCAAAGAAACTGTTACCTGTAGCTTGAAAACCCACATACCACAGACAGAGAAAAGGTAACTATCAATAATGTTGTTTGACAGTGAATTTTGTTAGTATTATTTTTTAGTTATCTATGATATAAACTGGATATGAATTGCATTCTTCCCATTTTACTTTGACAAGCAGAGTTAGGCTGTAACACAAAGCCTATAACGTAATTCATTTGACCTGTTTAATTTAAACTCCATCCTAGTATACACACATTGGTTTTATTTAAAATGGCAGAATGGTCTAAATCCAGTAAATTAAGTCCTTTGATTATATTAAATCTCTAACTATTTTGTACTTTTTGTTGAAGCAGTAACAAATAAAGAAAACTTTTTTGCATATCCACAGTTTGGGTCTATCCACTTCCAGAGTATATTTAACAGTAACTGGAGGAAATATATGCATTTCTAAATCCCCTTTTTTTTAAATAAAAATACATACAAAAATATATTTATTTGTTGCTGTGCTCCCTCTTCTGTTGCAAACTGGCAGTGCTAAATTTTACTTTCAGTAAAACATAGTTCTTTTTTTTACTGTAAGACTGATTTTATTTTACACCTGCTTTACTTAATTTTTTATCACATAATATTTTTATGCTGCTGAAGTAGTTTTTCTTTACCAAAACTAATGATTTTTCCAAAATGCATCTGTAAATCATGAAAGACTGCAAGGTTCAGTAGATAAACAGGATGGTCTATCAACTCAAGTGTGACTAGTGTTTTGATTTTAATTCCAAATAGAATGATGTCCTCCCACTTTCTTACACAAACCATAATTAATTGTCTGGAATTGTTGGAATTGTTGGAATTGCTGAGAGAATGTGTCTAATTAAAAGTTGTGTAATATGTCAGTGATATAAATAATAATTCTGCATCCAATCTAACATACACACACCTTCACTATTATATATAATTATAAACATTATTTGATTATATTGCACTGGCATATTTCACATCAGAGATTGTACATGGTTCATATTTACACACACACTATGGTAAATCAGGAAACCAAGCTGTATGTTTTTGGGTGTGAGAAGAAACCGATTACCGATGTACCCAGAGGAAACCCACATGGGGAAAACAAACAATGTACATGAGTACCTTTGCTGGCATCAAACCTAGGACTCCAGCATTCCAAGACTTAAAGGAAAACTATACCCCCCAAACAATGTAGGTCTCTATAAAAAGAAATTGCATAAAACAGCTCATATGTAAAACCCTGCTTCATGTAAATAAACCATTTTCATAATAATATACTTTTCTAGTAGTATGTGCCATTGGGTAAGTTAGAGTTGTAGTATTTCTGGTCAGGTGATCTCTGAGACAGCACAGAGACCATCACAAAATGGTGGCTCAAGGCAAGAGATGTAAAAGGGCAATATTTACTTAAATATATATTCCAGTTTGGTAAGATTCTTTAATATGCCACTCAATATGATATAAACTATCTGTTGCTTAAGTGTTCATTTTGGGGGTATAGTTTTCCTTTAAGTGCTAACCACTCCACCATGATTTTTTAAAAATGTATTGCTTCCAGTGCTTTACTACAACATTTTTTTTTTGCAAAATAATGTAATGGATGTGGCACCTTTTAAATTAACACCTCTGTTTGCACCATAATTTTACACCCTACCACACTCACAAAATGTTGCCAGATTCTTTTTATAAATATAACATGAAGTTCTTTTAGGGAGACAAAAATATATTGTCGGGCAAAGCTGCAGACATTAAACTGGTATACTACTAAATTCAGATATAAGAGCAAGGTAGGGATGAGAGTTAGTACCTTGCAGTATGTGCACATGGAATCTGTAGTCACAGTTTCTATATAGCCCTAATAGAGTTCAGTATTTTAAACTTTTCTCATTTGCTTTAGGATGTCATTGGAATATAGAGATTAATAAAACAAAACAACTTTGTTTTGTGAAGTTTATCTCTTTAAAAGAGCACTGGACCTATATCCAGTCCATTTGTTTCAGGAGTGAAGCTAGACAAGCAATTGTCTTTTGAGATCTTCCACGGATCAGCAATGAAATCAAATGCAGCAGCAGATCTCGGCACCAGAGGGTGCCCAAGTTCAAGAAATATAGCTACAGACACGATTTTTCTCAGTGATGGTAATGTACAGTTATTTGTTAGCAATTCTAGATAAAACAGAAAAAGTATGAATATTGAATTATGCAGATCCTGTTGAAGGCATATTCAGCTTCTGCCCTTTTTAATTGCTATTTGAATAGTTTATGCTGTTGCTTAACAATAGGTGCATTATGATCAAAACAAATGTGCAACTATACTAATATTCAAACTGCAGAGTCCTAGAGGATTCCAGTTCATCAAAAGTAGTGGACCCTCATTCTGTTTAGCGGGGGAACAAAGTGGCAGCCTTGAGCCTAACACCCTTTGAATAGGTAATGGCTAATGTGAATATAAGTGGGGATTCATGATTCAGATGAATTCTTCTTTTTTTTTTTTTATTTAAAGATTTTTATTATCCGTAAAACTTGAACAAGCATAGTATAAGCACACGTATGAACATGTAAGTTATAAAACAGTTGACATTATCACAGATTGGCAAGCAGAAGTGGAAGACTTGCAACACATGTAGCTCTATACAGCAAATAAACCTTCACAGTTATCTTATAAACTAGTCACTGTCGTTTTTATCTGTATCTCCTTCAAATCAACCTGTGTTACATGGGCGGGATTGCCTAATCCGGTATCGGTGCTTTCCCAAATTTCTTAAAGGGAAAAGAAGCAAGAAAAGAAAGAAAGAAGAACAAAGGTAAACGGGGGGGGGGGGGGGGGGGTCAGAGGGTGAGTGCAAAGGAGCCAGTTCCGTGAGTCAGTTCGCGTCTGTTTGAGCTGTCTCATATTCCGCCCAAGGGAGCCACATCAGACCATTTTGATATTCTTTGCCCTGCAAGTATGCCCTAATCGTCTCCATATTTCTAATCCATTTCACTTTAGCAATTAAAGCCTGCTGGGTTGGGAGAGAGACGCCCTTCCATTTGGAAGCCCTTAACGTTTTTGCAGCCGTTAGAATATGTGTCGCCAATTTTTTAGATTCAGAGGATTTCAATGAGTCAATAGGCAAGCCCAGTAGGAACGACACGGGCTCGGGCTCAATGCGTTGGTTGAAAACAGTTGACAGGGTATGGGCTACCATTTTCCAAAATGCTTTGACTGTCTCGCAGGTCCACCACATGTGATAAAACGTACCCTGTTCTCCACATCCTGCAAAGCATAGCGGGGAGAGAGTGTTTTTTGAGAGACGGGCCAGCTTCGATGGGGTAATGTACCATCTAAATATCAGTTTATAGGCTTTCTCCAATATAACAGTACATACTGATGTCTTACTGGCCTTCTCCCAGATAGTTTGCCATTCTACGTCTTCAATGGACAGCATCACATCTTCTTCCCATCTGGCCATATACGGTTGCGCTAAAGTGGTATTGTCCCCAGACAGCTTATTGTATAAACTTGAGATCAGGTGGGTAGTACGGTCCGAGGAGTGGCACAAGAGTTCAAACTGAGTGGGGGTTGGTGGTGATACACTTCCCTGTAGAAAGGTTTGAGATATAAAGTGGCGTATTTGTAGGTAGCGGAAAAATTGACCATTTGGTATCTGGAGGTTGTCTTTGAGGTCTTGGAAGGCTCGTATCTCTCGCCCTTTGACTAGAGTAGTACACAAATAAGCTTTATTGTCAAGCCAGGGAAGGAAGTCCCGTATTACTGTCCCCGGTGGAAATTTTTTGTTACCCAGGAAAGTGCAACATATGGAGTTGTAAGGCGATAGGCGCAATTTTCCCCTGTATTTGTCCCAGATCTGTATTGAGTGCATCGATGTAGGGGGAAGACGAGCAGGTAGATCTCTGTCTTTTTCCGGGATCCAGACGATCTGAGCCATTGTAAGTGGAGTCAGGCTCACATTTTCGATATCCAGCCACAGCATGGTCGGAGTTCTGTGCATAGCCACCAATTCTGATAGTCTCGCTGCTATATAATACCTAAATATGTGGGGCACCCCTATACCCCCAATGTTCTTCGGTTTTGTCATGATATCCAGTTTAATTCTGGGACATTTATTTTTCCAAATGAACTGCGTGATGGCTTTTTGCAGAGAGTTGGCTGTCTTCTCTGGAAAATTAATTGGAAGAACTCTGAAGAGGTACAGAATCTTAGGGCAGATGAATTCTTCTATTACTGAGAAGAATTCATTAATTCTGTATTTTTGTAGCAAGCAGTAGCCATCATTACCACTCATTAGTAAAAATAGAATACATTAATAATCATGCCATAAAAGGTTGTATAATTTAGTTTTGTACTGCTCTCTAATTTAATGAAGCTTTTTTTGTGTGTATGGAAAATCTGGCAGCTTGATGCCTTTTGTGTATCTTAAAATATATAGATTTCTCAGAAGCTAACACAGTTACACAGCTTGTAACATATTGACAACCTTGATGAGGTCTCTTATTTTACCGGAAAGAAATAGGAGCAAATCATATCCAATTTTTCTAGTTTTATTTTTCTTAAACTATAATTTTTTTATGTGACACTATTATCCCTTATTATCCTTCTTTGTATATTGTCTTCTGACCCTGCACCAGTTCAGCTTCCCTATCACATACACACATACACAAATGTTGCCAATCTTTCACAGAATTTTCTGCAACTTTTTAAGGAAGCATAGAATTGTTATGGATGTCACTGTACACTTTTGCTTTTGGCCTTATGGCTCTAGATGACACATTTTAAATCATCATTTTAGGCTTTTGTATGGCTCAGTATTGCCATTGATGAAAGGACATAAAGGGTTTGTTTGCATATCTTTTAAAGATTCATTGAGTAGATGGCTATGAGCCCCAAAATACCTTGCCCAAAAGCATTCCACCACTGTTTTGGCATGCCATGGCAGTCCTGGTTTGTGCATCCTGAATGATGTATAAAGAGAGGGATGCAATTCTTTTTTTTCCCCATTTTGAGAGCACAAAGATTCACACCTATAGATGTTATTCTCTGATTATGGATAGGCAAGGTGCAGCTATGTGGCTGTTTTTTTTTTTTTACATTTAGTGCCTCAGTTTGTCAACCATTTTTCATATATCTTATTTGTATTGGAAATGAAGTATTAAAAAATAGTCTTTGCATGAATATTCTATATATATATATATATATATATATATATATATATATATATATATATATATATATATATATATATATATATATATATATATATATATGCTGGTACAAAGGAATTATTTGAACTCCCTTGGACATTTCCAGATTGAAAAGTATAATTTACTTGTGGCACTGGTACAGGAAGTAATCGTAGCAGGGGATGCAGGTATATATGGCCCTGGCCTAGCCACACGCCAGTATAAATCTCAGAAAAGAAAGTATTGCCAATACCTGTATTTGATTTCAACGGGGTGCTCCCACTTTTATTCAAGGTGCTTCCAGACACTTAACAATGGATCAAACGTTTCGGGACCGCATGGCCCTTCCTCAGTGATACCCAACCATAGAGCGTGTACATATTTATAGACATTCAAACAGCGACCTCTTGTGGTGGTCGATACAAAATACTTTAAAACAATTAAATAACAGTGTAATAATGTTAAAAGCATCAAAGTGTATCCATTTCACTTTCAAAACCTGTTTCTCAATGTGACTATCATTATAGATACATATAAATGGATTAAAATTACTAAAATACTCCTTTATCATGTGAATCGTGAATTATTATTCTCTATTTAACAATTGGTAACATTAACCCATTAATCCGCAACCTGAGTGATATACTCCATGCTTACAAAAAACACTATTTACACTTTACAACACATAGTTTGTTAACATACTGATATTTGTTACTCACTGACTATAGTACAATTAGCTGGATGATGCATACATCTCACTTCTTATTGAAGATGTTCCTTATTTTAATGCTGTAAGAAAATGTGTACAAATTAATAATGGCACGAACACATTAACATCTAAAGCGCGTTGGTATAGACTTAAAGAAAACAATTTAATCCCCAACTCTCGTTCAGCCCCTTAGGGGCTAGGGTTCCCAGCTTCCATATCCAGAAACACTCCCGCTGTAATAATTTTTTATCAGAATTAGTTTGTCTGGGATTGATTTCTTCTAGCACTTGCCATCTCAATTGCGCAACACCGTGTCTGTGTTCAGACCAATGTTGCCCAACCGAGGTGGCTTTGGTATGCGCATTTCGAATGGAGCTTCGGTGTTCATTTAGGCGTAATCTCACTGGTCTATTTGTCTTCCCTACATATCCCATTCCACAAGGGCATTTTAAGTAGTAGATTACATTTTTGGATAAACAGGTGTGGTACCCCCGTAATTTAATTGATGTTCCTTGTGTGGGATGTGAAACAGTATCCCCCTTTATAATGCTATTACAGTTCTGGCATGAGAGACAAGGAAACGTTCCAATTACTGGTTTACCCAGAAATCTCTGTTTAGCTGTTACTGGGGGTTGCATATCAGTGTGTACCACATAGTCACCCACATTTTTTCCTCTTTTGTAAGCAAACAAGGGAAACTCACTGAAAGACCTTGAGGTTGTAGGGTCATTCATCAGAATAGGCCAGTATTTTCTGACCACTTTTTTAACACGTTTTGAGTGTGTGTCATAAGTGGACACAAAAGGTATCCTTTGGGCCCTTTCCTCTTTTTTCTTTGTGTCTAGCAGTGTTTCTCTTGTGAGCTTATCTACCTCAATTTCTGCCTTCCGTAGGATTGATTTGGGGTATCCCTTCTTTCTGAACACAGTTAGCATTTTTTCTTTACTGTCCTGATAATTTTCAGTGGTTGAGGTAATACGCTTACAACGCATCAATTGGCTCTTCGGGAGACCTGACATCGTGTTAGGAGGGTGGAAGCTGTCAAATCTTAACATACTATTTTTGTCAACTGACTTTCTGTATAAGTTAGTAGACAGTTTATCTTTCACCCTCCTAACCTGAACGTCCAGGAACTCAATTTGTGTCTCATCAAAATGTAGTACAAATTTAATAGTATTGTGCGTCCGATTAATATATTCTCCAAATTGTAACAATTTATCTCTTGAACCTTTCCACACAAAAAAAATGTCGTCCACAAAGCGGCTGTACCAAAAAATGGATTCAGAAAACAATATGTTCTGTAGGATGATTTGCTCCTCTAGATCATACATAAATATGTTGGCGTAATTCGGTGCCATATTAGCTCCCATACTGGTACCTTGTTTTTGTAAGTGATATTGTGTGCCAAACCGAAAATAATTCCTTGTAAGGACAATCTCTAGCAGGGAGCATATCAATTGTACTAAAGGCGAGTCCTGGACATATTCTCTGTGTAACTGTTTTCTTACCGCTTCTACCCCTTCAGTGTGTGGAATACAGGTATATAAACTTGATACATCCATTGTGCATAAAAATACCCGCTCATCTTCACGTAACTTAATATGAGCAATTTTGTTTAAGAAATCTGTTGTGTCTCTAAGACACGTGGGTAATTTCTGCACAATGGGGTTCAAGTAACTGTCTATAAAGACTGCTAGCGGTTGCAACAGTGAATCATTCCCTGAGACTATTGGTCTCCCTGGGGGCTTTGATGGATGTTTGTGGATTTTGGGCAGCAAATAAAAAATGGGAACTCTTGGATGTGTTACTGTCAATGCTATTTTAATTTCAGGTGTTATTATCCCTTCTAGTTCTGCCTCATATAGGAGACTATCAATTTCTGTCTTAAATTTACTAGTGGGATCTTCTGTTAATAATAGGTAGTGTTCCTCATTATTAAGCTGATTAATTGCTTCTTGCACATACATTTCTTTGTCCATAACCACCGTAGCACCTCCTTTGTCTGCCCTTTTTATGACCACATTTTGGTCCTTTCCCAAGGCTGTTAGCGCCAATTGTTCAGACTTAGAAAGGTTACGGTGGGTACTGGGCAAAGGTCTGTTTTCCCAAAGCTTTTGACATTCATTTGTTACCAGACTCTGAAACATATTAAGTGCCTTATTATCTATAGGTGGATCAAATGTACTTTTTTTATACAATTTCTTAGGAGTGACCATTTTTGAAGACTGCTGCACAACATTACAAAAAAGAGTGCTGACACTTTCAGCTTCTCCCAACAAGAGAGAGCAGAGATTTTGTCATCTGTAGGAGAATCCCTCTCAGATGTGCTTGATGTTTCTGTTACTCCTGATAAAGAAGTGAAAAGAAAGATCGAGACATTGGCCAAAAAGGAAATAAGCCTGAGTCTCCATTGCAGTACATTAGCTGAATATGCAAAAGTGGCCAGAATACCCAGAGGCTTGAGATGTACCTTGCTGCCGTTTTTTAATAAGGAAGACAAACAATTTATGGATAAGTGGTATGCTATCCTAAACAGGTGCTCGTTGGACCTGATGATTCACACGATACAAGGGCTGCAAAGTAATATTAAAAGCACTCAGCAGGAACTGGTGACTGCAACAACAGAATTAAAGTCAAGAATCACCTCTGAAAACTTTAACAAGTTCAACATTGAACTACAAGCCTCTCTTGCAGATTTCCGCGCTGATCTGGTGCAGAAGAAACTCCAGAAATATAGGAGAGACACCCTGGACTACGAATCCGATCGTGTATACACCTGGGCGGCAGAAAGGAAGCGCACTAGGACCCAGGAGCGATGGCGCCGAGGTTTGCGCACTCCGATGACGTCAGCCAGCACCAGAGACCAACGCCCGTCTTCCTCCACAGCGTCTTCAGGGAACTCAAGGAGCGGAAAAGCTTTTTTAGCCACAAGTACGCCGCAGAGCGATCAGGAGGACAACAGAAGGGGCAGAATAAACAACGAGGAAGTGCTACAGAGGGAAGAGAGAGAAGGCACGCGCAGTACAGGCAAGACCCAGAGAGCAGCATCAATGGACACCACTGCGCAAACCCCTGTGACTCGGAGGAAACACAAGCAGTAGGTGAGAACTTGATACACAATATCTCCTCAAGGGAACTGTCTCCTGTAGAACAACGTGTTCTTAACAGAGGACTTTCGTTTGTACCCACACACAGTGTTGGTTTTTTTGATTTTCAGGTTGATTTTTTCAAATTTATGCGCAATTTGCGGCTGAAACTTTGGTTTCAAGATAAGGGTAATGTTGTGCAGCAGTCTTCAAAAATGGTCACTCCTAAGAAATTGTATAAAAAAAGTACATTTGATCCACCTATAGATAATAAGGCACTTAATATGTTTCAGAGTCTGGTAACAAATGAATGTCAAAAGCTTTGGGAAAACAGACCTTTGCCCAGTACCCACCGTAACCTTTCTAAGTCTGAACAATTGGCGCTAACAGCCTTGGGAAAGGACCAAAATGTGGTCATAAAAAGGGCAGACAAAGGAGGTGCTACGGTGGTTATGGACAAAGAAATGTATGTGCAAGAAGCAATTAATCAGCTTAATAATGAGGAACACTACCTATTATTAACAGAAGATCCCACTAGTAAATTTAAGACAGAAATTGATAGTCTCCTATATGAGGCAGAACTAGAAGGGATAATAACACCTGAAATTAAAATAGCATTGACAGTAACACATCCAAGAGTTCCCATTTTTTATTTGCTGCCCAAAATCCACAAACATCCATCAAAGCCCCCAGGGAGACCAATAGTCTCAGGGAATGATTCACTGTTGCAACCGCTAGCAGTCTTTATAGACAGTTACTTGAACCCCATTGTGCAGAAATTACCCACGTGTCTTAGAGACACAACAGATTTCTTAAACAAAATTGCTCATATTAAGTTACGTGAAGATGAGCGGGTATTTTTATGCACAATGGATGTATCAAGTTTATATACCTGTATTCCACACACTGAAGGGGTAGAAGCGGTAAGAAAACAGTTACACAGAGAATATGTCCAGGACTCGCCTTTAGTACAATTGATATGCTCCCTGCTAGAGATTGTCCTTACAAGGAATTATTTTCGGTTTGGCACACAATATCACTTACAAAAACAAGGTACCAGTATGGGAGCTAATATGGCACCGAATTACGCCAACATATTTATGTATGATCTAGAGGAGCAAATCATCCTACAGAACATATTGTTTTCTGAATCCATTTTTTGGTACAGCCGCTTTGTGGACGACATTTTTTTGTGTGGAAAGGTTCAAGAGATAAATTGTTACAATTTGGAGAATATATTAATCGGACGCACAATACTATTAAATTTGTACTACATTTTGATGAGACACAAATTGAGTTCCTGGACGTTCAGGTTAGGAGGGTGAAAGATAAACTGTCTACTAACTTATACAGAAAGTCAGTTGACAAAAATAGTATGTTAAGATTTGACAGCTTCCACCCTCCTAACACGATGTCAGGTCTCCCGAAGAGCCAATTGATGCGTTGTAAGCGTATTACCTCAACCACTGAAAATTATCAGGACAGTAAAGAAAAAATGCTAACTGTGTTCAGAAAGAAGGGATACCCCAAATCAATCCTACGGAAGGCAGAAATTGAGGTAGATAAGCTCACAAGAGAAACACTGCTAGACACAAAGAAAAAAGAGGAAAGGGCCCAAAGGATACCTTTTGTGTCCACTTATGACACACACTCAAAACGTGTTAAAAAAGTGGTCAGAAAATACTGGCCTATTCTGATGAATGACCCTACAACCTCAAGGTCTTTCAGTGAGTTTCCCTTGTTTGCTTACAAAAGAGGAAAAAATGTGGGTGACTATGTGGTACACACTGATATGCAACCCCCAGTAACAGCTAAACAGAGATTTCTGGGTAAACCAGTAATTGGAACGTTTCCTTGTCTCTCATGCCAGAACTGTAATAGCATTATAAAGGGGGATACTGTTTCACATCCCACACAAGGAACATCAATTAAATTACGGGGGTACCACACCTGTTTATCCAAAAATGTAATCTACTACTTAAAATGCCCTTGTGGAATGGGATATGTAGGGAAGACAAATAGACCAGTGAGATTACGCCTAAATGAACACCGAAGCTCCATTCGAAATGCGCATACCAAAGCCACCTCGGTTGGGCAACATTGGTCTGAACACAGACACGGTGTTGCGCAATTGAGATGGCAAGTGCTAGAAGAAATCAATCCCAGACAAACTAATTCTGATAAAAAATTATTACAGCGGGAGTGTTTCTGGATATGGAAGCTGGGAACCCTAGCCCCTAAGGGGCTGAACGAGAGTTGGGGATTAAATTATTTTCTTTAAGTCTATACCAACGCGCTTTAGATGTTAATGTGTTCGTGCCATTATTAATTTGTACACATTTTCTTACAGCATTAAAATAAGGAACATCTTCAATAAGAAGTGAGATGTATGCATCATCCAGCTAATTGTACTATAGTCAGTGAGTAACAAATATCAGTATGTTAACAAACTATGTGTTGTAAAGTGTAAATAGTGTTTTTTGTAAGCATGGAGTATATCACTCAGGTTGCGGATTAATGGGTTAATGTTACCAATTGTTAAATAGAGAATAATAATTCACGATTCACATGATAAAGGAGTATTTTAGTAATTTTAATCCATTTATATGTATCTATAATGATAGTCACATTGAGAAACAGGTTTTGAAAGTGAAATGGATACACTTTGATGCTTTTAACATTATTACACTGTTATTTAATTGTTTTAAAGTATTTTGTATCGACCACCACAAGAGGTCGCTGTTTGAATGTCTATAAATATGTACACGCTCTATGGTTGGGTATCACTGAGGAAGGGCCATGCGGTCCCGAAACGTTTGATCCATTGTTAAGTGTCTGGAAGCACCTTGAATAAAAGTGGGAGCACCCCGTTGAAATCAAATACAGGTATTGGCAATACTTTCTTTACTGGTACAGGAAGACCATTTATGAAATAACCTTGCCTTTTAAATACGTAAATTGCATCAACACATGTATTTATATAGGATATGCTGAGGTGATATGAACCTCTAAATTATAATTTAACGTAAGCATCAGCCAGAAAACTGCTTCTATGGAAACTATTATCAATTTAAGGAACAGTTAATCTGTAAATTAACAGGAAAAAACAAGTGGAACCTTAAGGGGCAGATTTATTAAGGTTTGAGTTGTTTTTACCATGAAAATTTGAGTATTCGAGTTGTATTTTGTGATCAAAACTCACATTTTCCGGTTAAAAAAACAAAAAGCTTGAATATTCGAGATATATTATACCTCGACCCTGGAAATAGCTCAAATCCAAAAATACACAACCTAAAAGCTGTCGGGGTTCAGTAGAAGTCAATGGCAGAGGTCCCTTGAACCATTTGAAGAGGTTAACAGCCTGCTTGATGTTCGAGATTTATTCAGGGTGTTTTGCCTGAAAACTCAAATCGAGAACTTGATCCAATCAATTCGAGTTTTTTTCCACCAAAAACTCAATCAGGTCAAGTTTTTGGGAGGTCATTCAAGGTAAAAAAAACTCTAACACTCGACATGTAAAAAAACCAAACTCTACATATCACATTTAAAGGGTAGATACCTGTGTAAAATCACTGTGATTTCCGGTATTGAATGCAATTTTTTGTTGAGTATTATTTGTCACACATTAGTGAATATTTAGGGGGTCATTTATCAAAGGTTGAATTTTAGAGCTTTTTGAGCTTTTTTGACCTCAAATGAACTAACAGCTCGAATGGTTTCTAAAGAAAAAACTCAAATGTAAAAAAAACCTCAAATCCGTGTAGTCAGGGTGAAAAACTTGAATACTCAAATTGACTGAGTTTTCGTCTAAAAAAAAGTATTTGATGGGTCGGGGTGTAATAAATCTAGAAAAATTTAAGTTTTTGTCAAAAATCGATTTTGATTAAACTATACCCTCGAAAACCCCCTAAATTTTTGACCCCCAATTTATATATGATATGGCATCTATTAATTCGGCTTAAAGAACCATTATACACATTGATTGCAGTAGTTAGAAATGTCAGATCTATCTCTATGTACAGGCTTTTGAAAAAAAATATAGGAGTTTATTCCTGATATAGTGATTTCCACTGTGAACCCATTCAGCTAGTTATGCCCTCAGTAATGTCATACCACCCCCCCCCTTTTTTTAAATTTTGGTTAGGGTATTATAATAAGAAAGGTCTGTGGAAGATGCAAGGAATACTATGGCCAGTCAGCCTGATAGATAATTAAAACTTAAGCAAGGCTTTAACTGCAAGCCATTAACTTACAAAATGGAAGGAAGCAAAATAAATATTTCCATTAGGTATATACAGAGAAACCTGAAGATATAATTGCCATTAAAGATGAAGGAAAGGTGAAATCATGTTTAATGGGTACTAATATGGCATAACATTTTAAGGGAACGGAAGAGAGGAAAAAGGAAGGGTAAGGAGGAATTTAGATTTAAGAAATTAAATTCCGCTAGTTTGTCAGCTTACATTGTCCCCTTAACACTTCATCTATGCCTTATTAGTACCCAGTAAAGACTAATGTGGTGTGGATTTTATGCATACAAATACAGATGTTGATGTCGCATCTATTATTTTGAGATTAAATCACCCTGTCAGTAACTTGGCTTGCAAATTAGTTGTGCATGCAAGCTGTAAATGTTACTAGCTTATAATGTTATTTATAATAATTATGTTCTTTGTTCTAATAAAGTAGTAGAACAGCTTGGCATTATATTTCACAGTGACAGACAACTTTTTTTCCTAAGTCCCTTTTTTCTAGCAAGTTAAAATATTACATGTGTTCTTAAAACTATTCATGAGTTTTAGAGGAAAGTGCAATGTTCCCAAACTTACATATTGCTGTGAACAATTCCCAAAGGAATGCATGGTAGCAGATGGTATTATTTAGTTGAATGTTTAAGATCCGTAGCAGTAAAAAAGAACAATCTTATATCAATGGCCTTGTAAATCATAGGCAAGTTCATGATGTTACTAAATTAGTCTATGAGATAGCTATCAGCTATATGCTGGAAAATCAATATCATGAGGCAAAAGATGCATTCGTCCAATTCTCTGTTTATACCTATTTGCTAAGATCCACATCCACTGAGTAGATAGTTACTGCCATGACACTTATCTGATGTGATACCTAATAATGTTTGTTGATTAGAACACTTCTAGTTTCATAACCTATTCCCTTCTGAAATAACCTTCAGCTGTGTTGCTCAGGACATTAATTATGACTGTGTGATTGTTCTATCCATCCTACCAGAGGAGGCAATGGCATTGTTCAGAGTACCAAAACTGCAACCATTGTTTCTGACCAAAGGTGTTAAAATAACAACACAAAGGAACTAGAATGCTGAATATATATATTTATCATAATATAAACCTGAGGCTAGATTGAAGTGTAAGGGCACTTGCAGTAACTTTCCCGACACAGAGACAAAATGACTGGAATATTCTTGTTGAAAACTAAATCTCAAATATTCTAGTTTTTTGTTTTTGGATACTAGATCGATCACATTTTTTTTTTATCCTGGAAATTTGAGTTTTTGAAAACTCAAATCTGTGAGGAAAAAACAACTTGAACCTTAATAAATCTGCCCCTAAGTAATGGGGTGGTTCAGCTTTGAATTAACTTGTAGAAATGGATAATGGATGGACTGAATAGGAAGCTAAAAATTAACAATGAAATTGTAATTGCAATAGAATCTCTGCTTTTGCTGCTGGGATCAGTGACCCCCCATTTGAAAGCTGGAAAGAGGTTGTAAAAGGAAGGCAGATTACTTTAAGTACCACTTTAATAAGACGCAGTTTAGGCAAAGATAAATACCTTTTATTGGTTATTTGTATAAGATTTCATATTTTTCACATTTTGCTGGAATACTGGCAGAACAGTTACTCAGTGGTTAGCACTGCTGCTTGGGGTCCTAAGGATTCTTATCTGGGTGATCGCTAGATGGGGTTTGAGGGTCATACAGACAAGTTAATTGGCTCCGGATGAAATTGACCTGAGAGTATGTGGATCATAGTGACCATAGATTTTAAGCTATACTGGGACAGGGACTTATGTGAATGATGAACAGTCTCTGTAATGCACTCCATAATCATGTCAGTGCTAAATTAATAAAGTTTATCAAATAAAATAGGCTTTTTTTAACCTCTTTTAAAATGATTTTGATAAGCAATGTTAAAATTCCAGAAAGGCTGTTATTTTACATTTTAGGAGTAATACATATTTTACACTTTAAAAGGGTTTAGAACTTGTAAAATATAAATCCAGGCAAATTAAACTTTTATTTTAAAACTAAAGTAAATACTATTCATACAGCAAAAGTCGCCCTGTATTGCTTGGGGTTTGTAGCTGTGAAACCAACAGCACAAATAATTTCGGTTGTCAGTTTGCTGGGTTGTCTTCCTAATGTAATGAGATTTACAACTTGCTGAGCCTGCTTTACTTTAATATTGCCAAAGGCAAGGCACTAAATTACTGCATTGGTTTGGAGCCGTGGCAGTGAAAAAAATCTGTGCCAGGACGTGCATATCCAGCTAAAAATAAATTTACAATAGCTTTCTAACAAATTACAGTAGCCATTAGTTACTCCCTAACTTTCCTGTGGTGGCCAGAAGGCATTAAACTTAAAGCACCTGCAGTTTTGGTAATGTTCTTCACTAATGAGTCAAAAATATTCAAAATTCTACAATAATGTAGAAGGTAGGTAATATAAGTAATTTTTCTAGTGACTATTTTAAGTAGCAGCACATGGATTTATTTTAAACACAAATAGAATAATGATGTACATCTGGAAGCTCCATACAGGTTATAAAAATTATGTAAAAACTCTGTTATCCAAATATATATTGTTTTTCTTAAAGTGAGATTTGCAATATCTTAAAGGAGCAGTTCAGTGTGAACATAAGAAAATGGGTAAATAGATAGCCTGTGCAAAATAAAAAATGTTTCTAATATAATTAGGCAAAAATTTAATGTATAGAGGCTGGAGTGACTGGATTTCATAACCAGAATCCAACTTCCTGCTTTTCAGCTCTTTTTCTCTGAGTTAGTCAGTGACTAAAAGGGGGGGGGGCATAACTGTTCAGTGAGTTTGCAATTGATCCTCAGCATGCAGGTCAGAAACAGTTATAACCCATGTGCCCCCCCTCAAGTCACTGATTGGTCACTGCTTGGTAACGAATCAGTAAAAACCAAGAGAGCCACAAAGCAGGAAGTAGTGTTTTCACTATTATGTTAGACATTCAGTCACAGCCTATCTATTTACCCAGTTTTTATTTTTACACTGAACAATATCTTTAATTACATGGCATCTAGTCACAAGAGATATTCTGACTGAAATTCTTATTCTGGTTATCCAGTTGTGAAAATAACCAGCGTAATATGATTGGATAGGAAAACAAATGCAGTGGTTAGGTCTGACCATCCATGTCCCACTATTTTCTTCATATATTCTTCATATATTTTTTATTATATATTTTCTTATATTCTTTTATATTCATCTTCTGTTGTTTTCTACAGGATTTAGCAAATAAACAGTCATGTACATATATTGGTGCACCATCCTCTTTTCCAGGATAGGCAACAGAAAGGCAATATTCCATACATACTGAACAGTGGGTTATGAAGGATGTTGTCATTTTGAGGGGGATCTGGAAAGGATCTACTTTGCATATGTATGTTGCATTTCATCTAAGCTATACGATTGTTCTGCCTTAGTGACTTCCTACAACCTATCTACTACTGTCTTATAACCAGGAAGGGTATTATACTCACCACTAAACAATTGGAAACCTTTAGGTGGGGGTTCAATAAGGCTGGGACCGCAACATCATACATACATACATACATACATACATACATACAAAGACAAGAAATCTTCTGCACTCGCCCACCTAAAAGTTTAACATTTATTTAGTGGTGAACATACCTTTGCCTTTTTGCTATAGTTTATACAGGAGCAGTGGACAACTCCACGTTGTAGCTGCCATCTTCCCCAGCTACAGTAAGGTGACCAATAAAAGGCCATTTGTGAGTTTTGACCTTGGAAATCAATACTGCAGACGACAGTCCCTGTGAAAAATGTTTAAAGGGGAACTTTCGTGAAAATTTAAATTTTATGTAAGCTTCATCATACTGAAAATAAGAAACTTTCTAAATACAATCAATAAAAAATTCTGAACTGTTTCTGGGTTATACACTACCCCCCTCTCAGCATCTGCCTTTCCATAATGCAGAGCTTTCTGGATAACAAGTTTCTGGATAACAGATCCCATACCTGTACTTGGTAAAATAATAGCAATGGATTTAGATTTACCAGTTAATTTCTCTACAGGAACAGTTAGTGCCAACTTGAAAAATTAATTGTCTGAATCCAATTTCCACCTTATATAGTTTGCATAGGTGAGGAAGGATTTTGACCGCACCGCTGAGCACTACCACTTTATAGGGCAGAATGGCAACCAAAGATATATTTCCAGTCAATTCTCAAAGTTAAAAAATCACTTTTTATTCATCATAAATATTAAAAAAGTAGGCATACAGACCAACCGATACTCCGCGGAGTATCGGTTGGTCTGTATGCCTACTTTTTTAATATTTATGATGAATAAAAAGTGATTTTTTAACTTTGAGAATTGACTGGAAATATATCTTTGAATTTTTGAATTGAGTGCCCTTTGGAGTTGGGGGCTATATTCCAGCATTTGGCCCTTTTTGACAGGCCTATATAGACTGCAGCAGTTGAGTAGTAAAGTTTTTTTTGCAGAACGGCAACCAGCTGCTCAAAGCACAGAGATCCAGTAAATCCATGTTGATTGCCTGATATGATCTATAATACATTTGGCATGTGTGTATATATATATATCTCGACTTATCTGCCCAAAAACACCACATTACTTGTTCTTTACAGTAAAACAATGCGTACTAGTTCATCAATTCAGAGTAATATAGGCAGCTTTCAAATTCTCAAATATACAGGTCTCTACAACAGCTAGTGAAACATCAGCAAAACCTTAGAGAAAATTCTGGATACATCTTTTTGGAGTGTTTGCTATTATACACTGCGCAAGGTGCCTAATTATAACTCAATGCATTCACATAAGCAGTCTCATTAAATTGTGTACTTGAAACCAAACTACATCAATAAAACTGTATAAATCTTTCCCTCATGGTTTATTAGAGAGCATTCTAAATAGAGAACTTAGAATAAACCTGGATTGCCTGGAATTTATTACCTTATTTTCAATGTTTTAAGTAACAATTTTTTGATAATATGATTTATTAGGGTATATAACATTTCTACGTTTATGATGTTTTTTCTTTGCAGATTTCTTTTAACTATTATAAACTGAAAAATACAAACCACGTTCTGCTTATTTCAACAGAACTTCCAGACCAATATGAACACAAAAGAGTAATCTATGTAGTTTTCTTAATTATAAATAATATTGAACCATTTTAAATCCCTATACATTTGGCAGTCAGTCCCGCACAGTATTTCTTTCCTGTCCATGCTTTTTGAGATCTCAATGTTGCACTGCCAATTTAAATGGCAGCAATTTAGCTGAATATGTAAAAGTAAATTTGGAACGCAAGGGACTTAGTTATCATTTTTATGAAGCAGTAAAATAATGACCATATTCCAGCATGGAAAATAAATGTTTGAACCCAAAACGTCTGATACAATTTGATAAAACAGTACAGATAATTGCAGATTCAATTATTTTAATTTCCTTTTCAGTGAAGAGTTAGTACTGTGGCTCAGCAGGAATACTGACCACTAACAACCATCCAGAAAGTACTGTAATTATACAATTGCTTTTTTACCCGCATGTGATGTACATCTGCAATTTTTTATTACATCTCTATTGAAAACGAATGTGTGTAAAACACATTTGGATAAATTGACAATCTATGTGCTCTCATCAGTGTCAACAAACTTATTCAGAAAGTTGGGAAGTTGATAATAAATGAGAAAAAAGGGTTCTCAAGTTTGATCTTTGATAAATAAGCCCCTTAGTTAATTAACTGTTTAACTTAAAAATAGTTGTTCAATTGTTGTTTGTCTTGCAGCAAGACTAACAAGCAAAATTCACCCTGGTTTTTATAGATTTCTTTGGATATGCTGATCCAGACGAAGAACAAAAAATCTAAAAGAAAACTACTAATTAGATTTTACAGGGAGATGTGTACGTCTCTTCCTGACCACAAAAAAATTCCCTCCGATAAGTACTTACCGTATTAAATACTATTGATTGTGTTTAAGGTTAATGTACCAAGAGATCTTTCAGTGGTTTTTGCTGGGATATTTTGTGGAAGCAAGATAACTTATGACGACGGCACCCAACATGCCGCAAAGAGAACCTCGTTCTCGACTCCTTCCACCAGTACACCGGTACCCACAGATCCGGATGGAAGTACAGAGGAACCTACTATGCTGCAGCTGCTTACAGCGATTAATACTAACACAGCAGCGCTCCAAACAAGTACAGCTACGCATTGATGGGATCAAGGTGGACATTTCGTTGCTGCGCCATGACCTCCAAGATGTCAGAGACAGAGTAAAGGAGGTTGAGACACGAGTTGGGGCGGTGGAAGATGAAACCAGACCAATGCGAAATGAAATCCAAACCCTGGTGCAGCAACTAAAACAGACGCAAGCCCATGTAGAGGATTTGGAAAATCGCCAGAGGCGAAACAACATACACATCATAGGCCTCCCAGAGAAGGGTGATGCACCAGAGCAATATGTGGAACAATTGCTGCTGCAACAATTTGGGGCTAACACCTTTTCTTCACAATTGGTCATGGAACGAGCACATCGAGTCCCAGGCCGCCCTCTTCCACCCGGGGCCCCTCCAAGGCCACTCCTTGCCAAACTCTTGAATTTCAGGGATAGAGATGCTGCACTGATGGCAGCCAGGCGAAAAGGGCCTATAGTGCTCCAAAATGCTCCAATATCCTTTTGCCCTGACTTTTCTGCAGCGCTACAGAGGCAGAGAGCTACATTCATTGCTGTAAAGAAGAGCCTGAGAACTCAACAGATGATCTACGCCATGATGTACCCAGCGCGCCTCAGGGTCCAAGATGGAACGACCACGCACTTCTTCACTACACCTGCTGAAGCCAATAACTGGCTGGATGAAAGAGGATCAAGAAGGAGAAGAATTGACGGATAAGGAAGGCTTTCACAAGTATGACCCTTCTCTATTTGGGACCATTTAGGCAACCCCAAATTTGATTGATATTATATGACTTTGCAATGTCTCTTTAACTTGACGGCACAAATTTACGAAGGGATGGGAGCTGCCAGATGGAGATCTGTGTACCCACCCCTCCAAAAGCTTGGAAACTCCCCGGTAGGAGCAACTTGGTTGCCATAAACTTTTTTATGGGTATAGGCCCACCCACGTTTGGGACCGGGCAGGGATGGGAATGTTATGTTCAGTATCTGTATGTTTTTTATTTGATTTATGTCTACCCTACCTCCCCCCCAATCCGCCTGGGGTCACATAATGTATTTCACTATGTACTGTGCATATCAGAATGGAGAGTAATACTATATCTTTAATATCCTGGAATGTGAGGGGGATGAACTCCAAATATAAGAGAGCAGCAATATTTGCGTACCTTAAGAAACACCCACCCACTATACTATGTCTTCAGGAAACCCACTTAATGGGGCAGAAACTACTAGCGCTTAAAAAACATTGGGTTGCGCACAGTTACCATGCCCCATACTCAACATATGCCCGTGGGTTGTCCATATTGGTGCGTAAAGGCATCCCATACCAATGTTTAGAAACAAAAATAGACCCCCAAGGCAGATTTGTTATACTCCACTGCCAAATATACACCACGCTGATCACCTTGTGTGCTCTCTATATTCCTGCCCCTCTCACACTGGGACTACTGGAGTTGGTCATGGGGAAAATTGTTGAAGTTCCACTTGCCCCCATGTGCATAATAGGAGATCTGAACTTAGTAATGAACCCCCTTAAAGGATTCCCCCAGGTCATAGCCCATCCTCCACCTTGGCCGGTTGGGCTGAAGCTATGACCCTTTCGGACCTCTGGAGACTTAAACATCTTCAGGGAAATGAGTTTTCCTGTCACTCGACAACCCACAAGTCACTCTCCAGAATTGACTTAGCCCTAGGGACCCAAGACTTTGTTAACTATGTTGCCGAAGTTAAATTGTTGCCTCAGGCCCTTTCGGACCATTCCCCTCTACTCCTGACACTAGTCCTCCCAGGCCGCCAACATGCCAAACAATGGCGACTCAGTCCAATGTGGCCTTGCCTTCCCGCTATAGCAAAGGGGAGTGATAAAGCAATTACACAATACTGGGAAGAAAACAGGGGTACTGCCTCACCTAATATACTCTGGGATGCTTCTAAGGAAGTCCTCCGGGGTAGCTTAATTCAAACCATAAATGGTATCGTAGATCCCTGCAGGAGGAGGTCTCCCATCTTGAAAATATATGCATAGCTACCCAGAGAACACATGCAGCCGGTCCCACAGATGCCACCTATCAGGAGATGCAGAAGGTGCAGCAGGCCTTGTTGTTAAAGCAGACAGAACTTACTAAGAAAGAATTACTCAACAAAGACTCTTTGATCAGGGAGAAAAGAATAGCAAAGTTTTGTCACGACTCTCCATATTCACCACAGAAACTACAGCAGTACCTAGACTGATACGACAGGACAATACAGAAGTAAATGACCCCGAAGGCATAGCCCAAGAATTTGCCAAATATTATACCACGTTATATGCAACTAGATTAACAGTCCCTAAGGACCAAATTAAAACATACCTTTCAGATATACCCCTCAACTCCCTAGACTCCCGACAGAGGGAATACCTTGACTCACCGATAATGTGATATGATTTAGCTTTAGCAATACATGACCTTTCCCCGAATAAAACGCCGGGGCCAGATGGATTTCCGGCTGACTGTTATCTAGCCAAAGCCAAGGCCTTAATCCCACACTTACATGACACCTTAATAGATGCCCAACACAGGACCCAACTCCCTCAATCGATGCAGGAGGCGACTACAGTGGTCATACCCAAAGAAGCAGGACACCCTGATCAATGTGGAGCATATAGGCCAATATCACTCCTCAATGCAGATGTCAAAATCTTGGCCAAGGTCATGGCCACCAGGTTAGCCAAGGTCATTACCACACTCATAGAGCCGGATCAATCCGGGTTTATGCCTCAAAAAGCAACTGACGTTAACATTAGGAGACTATATGCCAACTTGCAAATCCCGCATGACAATATGGGAAAGAGGGCTATTCTATCATTAGACTGGGAAAAAGCCTTCGACTCAGTTGAGTGGCCATACTTATGGGAGCTACTGGCTAAATATGGGGAAGGGCCTAATTTCATAAAATGGCTCCAAATGATCTACCACAACCCCACAGCCAAAGTCAAAGTAAATGGCATAATGTCCCCTGCTTTACAACTCCAACGGGGAACGAGACAGGGCTGCCCCATGTCCCCCCTCCTCTTCGCAATGGCAATAGAACCCTTAGCTGCTAGAAAAAGGACAACTCCTACCTGTAAGGGCCTACAAGTGGGAGCAGTGGAGGAGAAAATCTCCTTATACGCCGATGATGTCTTGCTGTACATCCAGGACACGGGTCCGTCAATAGATATAGCTATGAGAATTATACAAGAACATGGTAGATACTCTGGCTTGAAAGTCAATTGGTGGAAATCTGTACTGTTCCCTCTGGACCGACCCCTTGCTCAAACGATATCCCCCAGACAAGACTTACAAGTGGTTGACACCTTTAAATACTTGGACCTTAGAATACATAAAAATGTAACTGAGTTTGCAAAATTGAACTTAGACCCAGCAATTCAGCACTTTACTAGGGTGGTGGCTGCATGGCAACACCTGCCACTTACGCTATGGGGAAGAGTGGCCCTATTTAAAATGGTATTTCTTCCAAGATTTTTATATTTATTCCGCAACTGTCCAATTCACATACCAAACAGAGTCTTTCGAAATATAGATAAGGTGAGAACAATATTTATTTGGAATAACAAAGCCCCCAGAATTGCCAAGGAGACACTTTATGCCCCATTAGACAGCGGAGGCCTGGTGCTGCCCAATTTTAAGGCTTACTACTTGGCAGCCCAAGCTGCCTATGTTCATTGGTGGTTGGTGCCTAATGCAGAGAACCCAAATATGCAGTTACAGGCATTGTGTCTAGGATCAATAGAATCTATGCAAAATGCTCCTTATAGAGTGCAAACTGACATCCCCAAGGAACTGCCAGTAATAACAACAAACCACAGGGCCTGGGTCTCTGCACTCCGCATGACAGGGTTGGACCCACCGTTATTCTCTTCAAACCTGCCACTCTGGAGAAACTCTAATCTAATCCACTTTATTGACCTCCCCAATTACCAAAAATGGCCAATAGGGGGTATTAAAAAACTAACAGATGTTTTGGTTGATAACATGTTTATATCCTATATAGCGCTAAGAGACAAGATGTTGGCTCCTAATCTGAGGCTCCATGCATATTTCCAACTGAGAGAGGCTTTTTTGTCACAATTTCGTTCTCAATTACTGGTAACTGAGGAATACCCACTGTTGAAACTTGTAATGACGGAAATGCCAGCCAAATTGATATCCCAAATTTACTGGCTGTTGGTTTGTGCCCCTGTGGCCCCATTCCACCGCACTTACCTTAAATGACGCGACACCCTGGGAGACCTGGAGGAGGACCAATGGGAAGAAGTGACTGACAACCCATATCACTTTTTAGTGATACAGTATAAGTTCCTCCACCAGGTCTACCTGACACCTTCTAAGCTATACAGGTTTGGCAGCAGGGAAAATGGCAATTGCCATAGGTGCCAGGCGGAACAGGCGAACTTTTTTCACATGACGTGGCAATGCCCCCACATACAAGCATTCTGGAGAGCAGTCACAACACACCTTTCAACACAACTGGCTCTCCCCCCATTGCTTAATCCCCAATGCTGCCTGTTGGGAATTCTGGAGGGAGCTATTCATGGAAAATTCCTACACCTTCTCACTAGAGGACTGCTATACTATGCAAAAAAATGTATCATACTGAGGTGGATGGGGCCCAGAACTCCCACATTGAAAATGTGGCGTAAGCAGGTTAACAGTGTCCTCCCCCGGATCAAACTAACCTACCTATCGCGGGGCTGTCCTGACAAGTTTGACAAAATCTGGCAGCCATGGACTGATGCTGAGGGAATAACTGGTATAGTTGAATAAAAAGTTATATCAGATGGGCATAAGCAAAATCTGTATGTAGCACCTTATTAATGCTGGATGGAAATGTAAATGGTCAGTGTCTTCCAGGCGGGACCATACCCTCCCCCTTTTCCCCCCCTCCCCTTGTCCTGTGAATGAAAATCAATAAAAATTGTTGGTTTAAAAAAAAAAAAAAAAATAGGGATTTATTAAAGAAGAAAATTATAAAAAGTCAAAAGAAAAAAATCATTTTAGCCTCATTGAATATAAATGGAATAATATGATTCTTGCTGGCATGCAACTTTTTCTAATACAGGTATGAGATCTGTTATCATGAATACCTGGGACCTGGGATATTCCAGATAATGGATCTTTTTTTGTAAGTTGGAACTACATACATTAAGGGGCAGATTTATGAAAAATTTAGTTGGTATTCATTCTCGATTCAAGAAAAAAGTGAATGCTCGCACAAGAATTCCTCAGATAGTAGAGATTTATTAAAGAAATTTTTTTTTAAAAGTCAACAGAAAAAAAGGATCTTCAGCCTCATTGAAAATAAACAGAACAATACGATTCTTGCTGGCATGCAACTTTTTTACACAAAACAAATTAACTAAACTATTCAGTTAAAGTCTTTTCTTAAATAAGCTACAAATCGATGGAAACAAAAAGCACAAAATGTTGCTGGCTTTTTTTATTACAGAAAAAAAGAAATCATAAATAAACAGAATTATTTGTTTAAAATGGAGTCTATGAGAGATGACCTTTCTGTAATTTGGAGCTTTCTGGATAACAGGTTTCCAGATATGGGATTTTCTACCTGTACAACTCCATTACAATATAGAGTTCTAATCTCTGGTCAAGCTCTGTGTCCCAGTAAAGGTTACAATACATACCTATTGTAACCTTTGTGGTCAATCATCTTATTTGTTAACAAATTGGTTAACAATTGGGCTATGTGACTTTCTGCTTTGTTCTGGGTAATCAAAATCTAGTACCTTCACATAAAAGCTGTCCAGTAGAAAATTGATATATGTGGAAATACCGGCACCCTATCAATGGCGAAACTACAACATACCGCCCCCCCATAAAACAATCTTTAGAGGGGCACAGCATGCACAGTAACCCCTACTCAGCCCCCCCCGCACATGTTCAGATCCCCTGCTCCCCTCCTGGTAGATAGGAGAGCCCCAAGCCAAAAGATCATGTAATAAGATAATAGTATGGCTTTTGGTTGAGGGACATGGTATCGTATTAAACGAAAAAGCAGAAGATGACCATAACCTAACCACTCAGGGTTTTTGCAGTGGAAGTTGTCAAAATGCTTTTGTCTGTTTGTTACTGTTTATAATGTTCTTTTACATCCATCACGCAATTAGACTTAAAATGTATATCTACAATGTCTAAAATTTTAAATAATTATATCTAGCATGCATTCACGATATTGGTATTTGGTTCATCTCCAAATTGGCTTGGAAAAACGCCATTTTAATGTTGCTTTCTGCTCTTATTTATTTGCATTGCAGTACATTTTTTTTAGAACAAGTGAAATAAATGAATGAGGCAGCATACAACAAAATAACTTGATTTCTGTTACATGTACAGTAATTTCACTAATCTTGTCAGAGGGTAATTTTTTGTGTTGAGGTGATTGCACATTGAGGTCTGTGTATAATGAGCACATCTAACAAAATAGTCCCTGAGCAAAGTAAGGTAAGCTAATTGATCTGAAGTCTTTTTAGCCTAGCATGCTTAGTATGATATAGTGTCCACAATCCTTAGCAGCACATAGGTCATTGACGACCTTGGTCAAAACTCCATGTAATCCGGCTATGTGACAATAAATCTGAAACCCTTCACATTCATGTGCTGTTTCTAACTGTAAGGATCTTGTTATCTGTATTATTTGGAAACTGATCATTGAGGGGGTTATTTATCAAAGGTCGGGTTTGTGAGGTTTTTTTTCTACCTCGAATAAACGCACAACCAGAATGCTTGCTTATTTATGAAAAAACCCGATTGATTGTAATCGGAGGACAAACTTGAATACTTGAATTGATCAAGTTATTGGCTAAAAAAAACTTGAATACCTCGAATTGATCGACTTTTCGAATGAAAACCACCGTTAAAAAAACCCAAAAATCATGAGGGCTAAAAAACCTCTTCAAATGGATTAAGGGACCTCTGCCATTGACTTCCACATGCCCTCTACAGGTTTTAGCTGGAGTATTTTTGGATTCCGGCTTTTAGCAGCTTCAGGGCAAAATTTTCTGTCACATGACTTACTGAAATGTGTGCATTATAATAAATAATGTACCTCCTCTTGTAAAATATGAAGGCATTTCATCTCAGAGTTCCACGACCTGTATAAAAGCACTCAGCCTTGTGCCTTTACATGGTGACAAAACTCCTTGTTGACTTGTTAATATCGATATTTTACAATAGGGGGTTGCATTATTCACTATGTAATCACTTGGGGGTGTCGAATATTTAACACTCCCCCCCCCAGTGATTTATGTTTCCTTCTTGACATTTTACATTGTTTACTTTGTTTTGGCTGTTGCCTGTATGTTTATTTTTAAAATGGTTCCTTACAAATATAGTACATCGTTCAGTTTGTAATAAATAAAATTGCTTAGTATCAGTATCAGCCTATGGTCTTTTCATTACAAATAGCTTATGTAATCTTTTTCTACTTTCAATGGCATTTAATGTTTCTAGTGTATAGATTTACTATAACTGCTCTGCGCAAAGCCTTGTAATAGAAATCTGATTTTTCTGGTTCACCCTGTTGCTTGACTCGCAAAAATAAATGTCCTCTGGGTTTTCTGTGATGTTGGGAAATTGTGTGGAACATCTATGCTAAATGGTCTCTTAACCTGTTAGTCCAATCCAGGTGAATATTGAATATCTACAGTGCAGCTGTAATACGTAAGGACATTTGCATACACTGGGCCATACTGGTCCCCATTCTGTTACTTATTTATTTTTGTTACAGTCAAAATGTTTCAGTGCAAAATAGTTAAAACAGATGTGTACTAAAATTTCATTAACAATCCTAGTCTGGATAGGGTCTCAAAAGTGGTTATGTTATTATTAATACACTTATCAGTTGCAAAAATTACATCCTGGCTATATATTTTCTTCTCTTTGGCTGCTCCCTTTATGAGCGTTATTCCCTTTAAAAGTGTATAAATAAACCAATTGAAACTGTACAGTAAAAATACTATTTACTTTGAAGAAGTCAAATATTACCTTAAAAAGTGTATTATAATGATTAATGTAACCAATATTTTATTTCAGACATCCTCCTCATATGGTTCTGGAACCAGTGACTTATGCAAACCAGCTTCCTGTATTAGATATTATACACCAGGTACTGCTTGTTAATTTATAATTTGCCTTTAGCAGCAATACAACACCTGTGCCTTTCTACCATTTTCCAGTTCAGTACACAAAATAACGTATATATTTAATGTACCAATAATATTATTTTTAAGGGGAAATGTAATAAGAGATGAAACATTTGTTAATGGTCTAAACACCTATACCAACCAATCCTCATGTATCATTTACTGGTTTTCTGTTTAAAAGCAAACATTGTTGCTAGATCTTTGCTTTTGTTTTGTAACTGTTCTAGGTAACTGTTTACTGGTTGCTATTGGCAACATCTCCGGTGATGTTTAACTCCAATGTTATTAACTTGCCAACTAATGATGTACCCTGCACCCCTATTTTCTAATTTATTCATCTGTTTACCATGCTGGTGAATGTGAATCAGTGGATTATTTGTCTTCCTGAGCTTTTTAAAATGATTGACAATGGGGGTTTTTTTGACAGCCATAATTCAGGTAAAGTTGTGAAATGTATTTGAAGTTTTTGAAAATCTAAAGGGGAACTATAGGGAAAATGTAATATAAGCTTCATCACACTGAAATAAGAAACTTTGTAAATACAATCAATGAAACATTCTGTATCGTTTCTGAAACAATCAAGTTTATCTTCACTATCCCTCTCTCAGCATCTGTTTTTCTTCATTCTGTCTTCATGCAGCAGTTGGGTGTCAAGACAGTTAGATCCAATATATCTTATGGGGGGCTTCCTTTCCTAGCAGACGAATTAGAGCTTATTCAAATAACTGATTACAGTCAAACAAAATCTAACAAAATAACTGCCTTTTGCACAAATTCTGCATGTAGAGAGTCATGATTTTAATAGAGTGAGCTCTAATACATCTTCTAGGCAAAAGGAGCCCCTATAAGATATATTGGATCTCAGTACTCAACGATTATCTGACACCCAACTCCTGCATGGAGTGAAAATAAAAAGAAACAGATGCTGAGAGAGGAATACTGAAGATGAACTTGATTATTTTAGAAACAGTACAGAATTTTAATTGATTGTATTTAGAAAGTTTCTTATTTCAGTATGCTTATGCTTATATTACATTTTCATTTTCTCGATAGTTCCCCTTTAATATCAATTAAATAATATATCATGTTACTTATAAAGGAGAGCTAACCCCTATTCGAAACTTACTGCACCAGCTTAAAGGCTCAGCATCTCTATAATAGTAATGTTCCACGCCTACAAATTTGTGCACAGGAGCTCCACATCTTGGATTTTGTTAGTGCTCCGTGTACTCCGGGGAGCTGTTGAGAAACTAAGGTTATGGATATTCGCAAATCCTCAAGCAAAAACGAGGTTCTCCTGTGAGAATCTGATGCTACAGGGCTGATTATTAAATTCTCATACAAACTGCACTATTTTCAGAGCTGCCATGAATTAATTACTAATCAACCTTGTATCATGGCTTTTATATAGTATTTTATATGCTCCTGGGGACATATTCAAAAGCAGATATCTTCACTTGTAAAGGGTTGTTATTGCCTTGGACTGGCACAGTCAAAACATAATGTACAGTATGTCTAGCCTTTGTTAAGCTCTAGTTCTTTGACATTTATTTCCTATCAAGATACTAAATAAATTAATTTACTATGTGGTTTCTTAAAAATTAACAGTTTTTGGCTGCTAATTCCAGGCTTTCAGTTGGTCACCCAGTTGCAAAATGTCAGGTTCTGTCAGTGATCTGATATAAATTTTGTGTGTTTACTCATATTGAACATAGGTGTATAATGTCTTTTTTTTTTTGTTCTCCTTGTTGTTTGCAGAGTGTCAGGCCACACCCCCTTTGTCGACATTTTTTGTTGGTTTCTTGTAAGAGAAACATCACATTGGAAGAAGGACTGGGTGTTGTTAAATATTTTATATTAACCCTATTAGCTATTATGCTATTTTGGCGCACTTTGTTTTCAGTGGGTATCCACATAGGATGCATAGAAGGTCCCTGATGAGAGATTCATGTTTGGCATCTGATGAGTAGGTGATTCAGCGTGGTATTTAGATTACCTTACACCTACACGAGTATGTATGGAAAAGATTTGAGCACTTTATTACATAGCCCCCTTAAACTTTTAAGGAAATCAAGCAATAATATTGGCACATATGCACTTTAATTTACTTAAATGAAGGTATTGTTTTTTGAGCTTCCCTACAGATTTGTTGACTTTACTTGGAGAATCTGGCAGAGTGGATCTATTTGGGGAGCTGTAGAGAAGAAATTTTTCCACAATATAGCGCTGAATAAACTTTCTTTTGCTAGGGGTGACTTATACCCAGAAACTGTGAACACAACTGAAAGAGGGAGAGGTTCAAATAACATACGAGTTATACTGCTGTTAGGGCCATGAAAACCTTTAAGTGGCATCCAGTTACAAGGAACTAATGTTTTGACTTCACTAAATATGATTTTTAATGTTAGACACATTTGAAATGTAGACACGCTTTAAGTCATTTATTAATGATTCTGATATGTAAATATACTCTTGCTACAGAATAATAGACAATAAAAAATTCAACATTCTATATTATATCATCATGATTTTATAATATTTATAAATATCCATTATTGCGCCTTCAATTAATTAAAAGAACAGTTCAGAAGGGCTCTTTTTTTATTTATTTATATTAAAAAAATCTATATGGTTTTATTTGATTTATGAAGAGCTGCAAAATGTACAATATGTCTGTAATGTGATCACTTTCCAAAAAATATCTAGTGCGAGAATGTAATGAGAAAGTGTGTGATTTGGTATGATCTGTGTGGGACAATAACTGTGTATCAAAGAATATCTAAAAATGAAAAGTAAATGACCACAACGTGAAGGACATGCTGTGTTTAATCACTTGCGTTAAATTTAGCAAAAAAAGAAATATCTTTGTATGCACTTTCTTTTTATGCAACCATTTCCTTCAAAGGCATAATGCCTTTAACGGGGTTGTATGGGCAAGTAGCAGGTAGAAATTGCCCTACATGAAACATAACTGTAGGTTTTATGCCAACAGATTACCATAGAGAAAAATAACTATATTTATTTATTGCAATATTTGACTCTCTGTCTATTATATGTGTATTGTGTCTTCTACAGACACGATGTATGGACATATCAATTGTTTTGTATTTGATTAAGAGGACTCTTACTGTTCAGATTTACTTTTCAGTATGTAGAGAACATTTGGCAAATGTTTTATTCATGTGCTACACAGTACTCCAGTCAATGTATGCAACTGTTGGTGAATTAGGTTAATTAAGTTTATGTGTGGCCCAAGGCTGATATCCACTGCTTTATTAGCAGAGAGAATGAAAGCTATCAGGAATTTCTATTGCATTAAATGCCCCTTGGTTATTAATTATCACTGAAGATTGTTTATAATACTCCTGGACCCTGAATGTTTTGTCTGAGGAAAGCATTGTTTACTGAAGGTAATGCCAGTTATCGCTGTAAGGTAACATTATCTATCAGGACACACAAATGCACTTTTTTAGTATTATTATGATGATGATTATTATTTGTATATTATTTTATTTTGCTTTAGAGAATTTATGCAAACTAAATTGAAAGACCTTTGATTCAAGTATTATACTGCATAGCCATCATATTAAAATGTTTTTAAAGCAGCATTTTAAAAAGACATACAAATACTATCAGGAAATCTCTCTCTCATTTGTTGAATCATCTTTTGTTCCACACAAGCAATGTTAACCAAATAGATTAAAAATTTGTAGGCACATTTATCAAGGGTCGGATTTCGAATTCATGTGAGTTTTTTTAAACTCCTTTAAATTCAAATATACTTGAAATTCGGCTGTTGGTTATTTATAAAAAAAAATGGAATATCTATAAATCGGACGAATTTTACAGACTCCAGTTCTTAAAGGGCCAGAGTATGATAAATTCTTGAAATTCTAATTTAAACTCAAATCAAGTTTGGATAAATCACAATTCGAATTTGAGAGTTTTGACCAACAAAAAATTGGAAACTTTCAATTCGACCCTAAGTGTGCGTCTGTATGTCCTAGCAACTTTTATTAAATTGTTAAATTAGGCTTTAAATGGAAGGAGATATAGTGAGTGCTATGAATGTTGTACCTTCTTTATTATAGAGTTTGATTATCACAATAACCCAAGGTTAAGGGGCAGATTCATTAAGGGTCGAATTTCGAAGTTAAAAATACTTCGAAATTCGACCCTCGAATTGAAATCCTTCGACTTCGAATATCGAAGTCGAAGGATTTAGCGCTAATCCTGCGATCGATCGATCGAAGGATTTTTCGTTCGATCGAACGATTAAATCCTTCGAATCGAACGATGCGAACGATTTTAATCCAACGATCGAAGGAAAATCCTTCGATCAAAAAAAGGTTAGCAAACCTATGGGGACCTTCCCCATAGGCTAACATTGACTTCGGTAGGTTTTATCTGCCGAAGTAGGGGGTCGAAGTTTTTTTTAAAGGGAAAGTACTTCGACTATCGAATGGTCGAATAGTCGAACGATTTTTACTTCGATTCGTTCGATTTCGTTCGAATTCGAACGAATTTAACCAATTCGATGGTCGAAGTACCCAAAAAATACTTCGAAATTCGAAGTATTTTTCATACGAATCCTTCACTCGAGCTTAGTGAATCGGCCCCTAAGTGTCAGGAAAAATGTGTAATTGCATAAGAAAATATAGTGGCAGACATTTTTCTTTTACTGATGTTGGCGCTCTATAAATACATAATAATAATAATACTGTAAATTAACACGGCGTTGCTTTTAGTTAATCTCTGAGGATCACTGCATGCTAGTTTATTGCTTTGTGACAGCAGTCACTTTTTGGATATAGTGCTTCTGAAGGATAAGTAAGCCTTTTTATTTTAAAATCCCCAAAAGACTCTAAACAATCTTTTCTAAGATAGAAGCTGAAATCATTGACTTCCTTAGCTAGTGTTAAGCTCCGCCCCTTTAGTATACTGAGCTTTCCTTGTAGTTTGAATAGGGAGTCGGTCAAATAGTAATAACACATGTTGCTCTTCGTCACCCACGTTGCGCAATAAAATGCCACTAAATGCCCTTCAATTGCAGTGCATTAAGTAAAGCATGTCAGGAAAAATGTGTAATTGCAAGAAAATATAGTGGCAGACATTTTCCCGACGTGCTTGCGGTGATTTTAATGCATTGCATCAATAGGATAATACCCTAAGGGTAAGGGCACACACAGCACACTGCTTTCCTCTGCCTGTCTACAAAACAGTGGAGGATATGCTGTATGTGCCCTTGCCCTAAAATCTCTGGTCCCCATTATTCTACATCTTTGCTGTCCAACTTCTGTGGTACCGAGGGCTGGATTTTTTTTCACCCATGTAATGGAGGGCCGATAATGGAAGTCTGTGTTGACCATGCCCTATTTTGAAACTACACCCACTTTAAACCACACCCATGTTATCACAAGAAATATTAAAACATACCCTTCAATCCATATGCCCCCTTCTCCTCTATGGATAACACAGCACCACCCAGCACTTGATTAGGGGCCCCCTGACAACAATTTCCAAATGTTTACAAACCCCCCCAACAAACCCCTACCAGGCTCATGTCACACAGGTAGTGTAGGGCAGGCAGAGTATGACACATACAGGGAGCATAGGGCAGGCAGAGTATGGCACAGAGTAGTGATGTGCCGACCGGGCCGATACCTGCGGGACCTGCAGTCGGGGGGAATCCGGCCACTCTAAAATGAACAGTAAATTCTGTGTTACTTACAGCGACACAATGCTGGTGCCCCTCCAGCAGTTTATATCTGATGTGAACAATGTGGGCACTTTCAGTCTGGGTCTCAGGTACAAGGCTTCAGGGGTGCTAACAATAGAAGTGTTACAGATGAACAATGCAGGAGTTTATAGTCTGAATTTGAGTTGTAAACAATGCAAGGGCCAGTTAATCTCAGTTCTGATACATTTGAAAGTTTACACAAGGTAAGCAGTCATAGCAGGCAGATTTTCATGTGGGGGCCATACAAGCATGTAGCCCGCGGGCCACAAGTTGGACAGCACTGTTCACATAATAGATCCCATACTTAATATTTATTTTTATTTAATTTAGAAATGTTCTAGACACATTTTCCTGTTGTACAGTTTATTGCACATAATTTGTGTATTTCTTTTTATATTGCCATAAAATTCTCTTACATATAATATGAATTGGTAAAAAAAACTATTGTGGATTGGAATGTAAAGTAGAAGACCAAATAGAAATGTGCAAAACAGCTTCCCAAAAAATGAATGACATCTAAAAGTTAGTGTTGTATCTGCTGAATAACATGATGCAAATAAAAGCAAATTATTCTTGTTTATTCATACACAAGCACACATCCTTTGGCTGTTTGCTCTAATGGTTCATACTCCATAGCCTTTTTAGAGCTATAAAGTGACCGATAGTCTGCAAATGTCACATTAAGAATTCAGTCTCATGCTGGACGCTCAGGATAAATGAATAAAAACTACAGAGAAGGTAGTGAGCCGATAAACTTTTAACAAATGTGTGCAATGAAACTGTTTGTAAGATGCACACAATAGGTAAAGAGGAATATCACAGAATGGCTCCTCACAAATAAAAGCTAAAATAAAAAATAAAGAAGCAACCTTTTCATTAGTAGCCCACATGAAATGTCAAAGCTGTATTTTTTCAGAGTAATAAAGACTTGTCTTATTTGGTTGCTTCATTATTGGTATAGAAATGTTACTGTCTGTTAATATTTTATCTTTTTGCCTAGAGGATAAAGTTTGCTACTAGGTTTATGTGCCCGTCATTTCATGGTGGTTACCCTTTATGTAAAATAGGAAGTGTTGATCTCTCTGGTAAAGTCACTTCCAACTATAAGCATAGAAGACCATTTTTATTTATGGTGTAATTAAAAATAAAATGATAGTCAAAATACGACTGGCACACTCTGCAGCCTTGATGAGAAAACATTAATTTTCATATCACTTTTATACAACAAAAATATCAAGTTTACAGTTGCAGTTGGAGAGATTATATGAGGAGATGTTTGTGCAATTGTGCATAAAACCTACAGTGAGACATGATGGTGGCCTATTGTGGAGCTAATTGTTTGCATAGGATCACATTAATACAGGCCAAAACAAAGAACCATACTATTCTGCAGAGGCATGCCGGATTCATTTTCCAGCAGAACCATGATCCAAAAAAAATGTATTGAAGATGTGCCAGGCCTGTTTGAAGTCCAAAGATGAGGAAGGAATGCTGACTCAAATGGCATTTCCTCTGCAATTTTTAATTTGAAAAATAAAACAGCATTGCATCATAACATCATAAGACTGTCTGAGATGCAGTAAAAGAGTTCTGGAAAAGTATG
This sequence comes from Xenopus laevis, assembly GCF_017654675.1. Classification (NCBI taxonomy): domain Eukaryota; kingdom Metazoa; phylum Chordata; class Amphibia; order Anura; family Pipidae; genus Xenopus; species Xenopus laevis. The sequence continues at coordinate 75,328,721 of NC_054377.1, forward strand.
TAGTCTCAAATTCTGCAAAATATGAAGAATAAATGCCAGAGTGCAAATTGAAGCAATGAAACTGTCAGTGTACACTACTATTAATTATCTTAGTAATTAGGTTGTAGGGTTCATCAATAATAACTAGACAAGGGGCAGATTTATCAAAATGTCAGATTATGGCCCACCACAGAAATACTCACCCACTTCCTATTCATTCCTTTGGCATTTTTAGAAGTGTATTTATCAAATGGTGAGTTCTAACTTTCTCCCATTTATAAATATGCTACTGAAAATCCCATAGGAATGAATAGAAAGTGGGTGAGTTTTTCTGTGGTGAGCTCTAATTTCACACATACGCAAATCACTTTTTGCATAATTGTGCTCATCAGTGGTTGCGCTGTGCACTAGTATGATAGTTGCATCAACTTTTGCACATGGGACACAAGCCACAGCATGTCTTGATGAGGCTGTAAATACAGAGCTTGCTTTGTGTGATTTTACCTGCAGGAGTCCACTAATGCTAAACATTCAGAAGATTACAGGAACAGAAATAAATTAAAAAATAAAAAGGTGAGAAGTCCTTTTTTCTTAGTTGTTTATGGTGTTACTTTAATTTACAAATTCATAATGGAATATGTGGTGTTAATCCTCAAAGTGCCACAGAACGTAGAATCAACGTTCTGTGGATAAAAGTTCATAAGTGCCACAGAATGCAAATTCTATGTTCTGCAGCACTTCTGGGCGGAGGAGCAGCTTTTAAAGCCGCTTGCGCCTTCACCACTTGATCAGAGGCAAGGATCGTAGCGGGGGGGGGCCCGGTGGCCCCCACTAGTGCAGTACACCTATATATGTCTGCTGCTGCCTTTTTAGTTCTACATAGCTGTTTCTTTCTGTCCTTAAAACCTATTTGGCCAAGCTTAAATACTCAAACTGTTATTTTGACTGCTTATTTCACTAGGCGGAAAAAAAGCATTGATTTTTGTGGTTTATTGAATTTTAGTGATTTAGTGATTTTATTGCATTCTGAATTGTTTTTTGTTACTTATTTTTTGCCCATGGAAATTTTGCCTTCTGTATATCCATTTAGGGGTGTCTCTTTACACAACATAGTTTTGAAAATCTATGCATATTGGGCATGAAACGGTTCAGTAGACCCCTGGCGTGCTTATTTACGTTGTTTTTTGCTGGTATGTTATGAAATGTGGAGCATATATTGGTCAAAATGCAAGCTTTGTGACAATTTTTGGAAAATATATGATTTTCTAGGCTCTCCCTACTGTTAGGGGGTCTTATGGCTCATAATACACATATTGCCATGCTGCAATATTAGCACACCGAGTGCTAATATTGCAGCAGCCAGAGTGTCGGAAGTGAAAATGTTTTCATTTGGGGGTGTCTGTACGCCACAAAGTTAAGTAAATCAGTATATTGGACATCAAAGTGTTCAGTGGACCTCTGGAGTTAATATTTAGGATGTGTTTTTGTGGTACCTAATGCTATGTAGGAGATAAGATGCTGGAAAGTGGAAGCTTTGGGGCGATTTTCAGGTATTTTAGCAAAACTGAAAATTTTGGGAAAATATTATGACTCGGTAGTTTGGAGTGGAAAGACATGGTTACCCATTTTTGTTTTGGATAAATGTGTACTAAGCACCAGATAATTTGGTAATCCTGTGCACAATAGGCATCAAACTGTTCAGTGGATCTGTAGAAGTCAAAAATCTCCATAAAACTAAAAATATCTGGTATTGGCACATTTGAGACTTTCAAAATCAGTTGACTTTTTGAGCATGAAATTAAATATTTTTATGGTATAAATTCCTATATCATGGAAAATAGAAATTTTTAATTTTTTGGTATTTGGAGCTCTAAATCTACAAATGAAAATAAAGTACACAAAAATTCAGATTTAGAAAGCTCAGGTTCTCCTGAAAAAAACAAACAATGTATAGTTTTCCTAGGTAAATAAAAAATCCCCCATAGGAAATGCCCCTAAAGGGAGAGAGCACTTTATGTTCAAAAATATCTGGCACTGAGTGCAAAAGAAACGGGCAATTTTGTTAGAATTTAAAGGGTTATTTCTCTCAGTTTCTGTTCAAAAAGCGTTGGCAGATTGCTGTATTAATTTTGACACTAGAATTGCATATGTGTGTGTTAATCCTACAATCTGTGAACTGGAGGAGTGCACAGACTCCTATAGAGAAGAAAAGAGAAATGTGTTTTCTGGAGATGAATTATTTTTTATGTAACATCTTTATTTTAACTTTAAAATTTAATTTGCCTTAAATTAACTTATATTTCCAGTGAGTGACTCAAATCAAGTACAAAGGGGAGCTTAGTGATTTAGACTTCCACGATATAAACCACATAATTAAAAAGAGTAGATTGCAGGCAGCACAGTGTTCTACTTGAAAGCATTATGTTCCCTCCCATGGCGACCTTTAGATTAACAAAATTAGAAAGACTTTACATAGAAAACTGTGGAATTAATTTTTGCTTAAGCATGGAAGTGTCAAAAGCCTATTATGTTAATTATTTAATTTTGCTTTAACCATTCACACAATAAAAATGGTTACCCAATATAGACCTTCTTAATAGATGTAATTTTCTATTAAACCCAATCAAAGATTCAATGTAATGTATTTTATTGGCGGTGCTTCTTTTATGTCATGTACACCTGAGTTTTGCATTATTCGTTTGCATAAGAAATATGCTTAAAAATGACTATATATATATGTGTATATATATATATATATATATACACACACAAATTAATAAGGAACGCACACCATTAGCCAAAGCGTCAGCCTGGGTGCTAGTGTAGGAAAAGTAAATATCGATGCAGAATAAAACAATACAATAAAACCTACCTTTGTTTAACTGATATCTTCGTTGCAAAGTCCTTGGAGTGCTGTCATTCTGCATCGATTGCTTGTACATGTGCTGAAACGAGTACAAAAATGAATTTAGTGTGTTTATATAAAGTGTTTTTTATGTGTTTATCTGTGTGAGTGGCAGCTTCACCGCAAGTCCATTAATGATTTGACGCAAGTGCCATTACTAAGGGGCCCATTTACCAACAATCAAATTTAATTTTTTCCAAGAATAAGCTAAAATTTTTGGTTTTCCTATTTTTTTTTTTAAACTCTATAAAAAAAAAGTGTAAAAACCTCTAATACAAAACTTTGCCAGGTACAAGTTGTCGAGGTTCTATAGAAGTCAATGGGAGCTGTTTTGATCCTATTGGAATGGTTTAAATCAATTCAGACTTTTAGAGGATTTTTTATTTTTTGAATGACTTTCTAAATTTGGGAAACATTAGGTAAGGTAAAGTAGAATTGAGAAAAATTGTGCCATGAAAACTCAGAATAAGTGAAAGAGACAATATGGACGTATGTGCAAAGTGTCATTTAGAACAGAATCGGAATCTGCATTTCTTTTTTGTTGTTAATCAGCAGATTTGTTGCGCCTGACACAATCGCAGCTGATGGGTCAAAATCGGGAAACTTTTGAACCAGTGCAATTGCCTGGAAAAGTCTGTTTGTTGTAATTTCCAGCACTTGTCTTCAAAATGCCACGTGCATCTTAAGCTTTAAGTCTGTTGCGTCTTTTCACGCTGCCCAAACTGTAAATCCTGGAGCTTCAAGCTTCCCCTGCATCAATAGACACACTTGCATATAATTTGGAACAGGATCCAGGAGGACTGCAACCAATTTAGTGGCCCCACAACTGCACTTGCGGTCGCTAATTGCCCGAAAGCTAAACATTTCTATATTCTAATTCATGTCTGGATTGAGTTCACTATTTAGCAATATGTTTTTATGGAGGTTTTGTTATTTCATCAAAAATTAAATGTTATGTATTTACTGCATCTCTAGTGTGAAGCTTATATGATGCTAATGGAATATTTATGTATAACCTATAAACATGGCTTATTAACTGCCCTTTAGTATTCTGAATAATATATAATATTTGATTAAATACTTCTGTCGGTGGTGACCATTGCACTCACTGCTTTCAGGTCATTTTCTGTTTATATATTAGGTATATTATGTCAAAACTTCATTTATATTTTAATTGTTATTAGTCATTTGGTCATGCATCACGGGCAGTTTCTGTTTGTTAATGGTATTCTGAAGTACAAATAGGTGTTATAGTTTTACAATCAACAATTGTAGCTTGTGTGCCGTGTTCATGTCGCTGCAGAATCCTTTGTACAAATGTCTAATTTCCTTTTTTTGAAACGGAAAATACTATCAATTCTAAAAAACATTTATAAAGAAATACAGTCAAGCTGTAAAAAAATGTCTGCACAGTATATTTTTATGTAGTGAAAAGATTTCCAGCAATTTCAGGTACACCCATGAAGTGCATGCTGTGCATTCACAGATCAAAACAATGTTGTACTGATACAGTTCTAAATTTTAAGAGCAATTTTTATTTCTTTTTGAGGAAAAGAAGGACACACTATGGGTTAGGCTGAATTTATATTGAAGCTTGAACTAAGCAGCTATTCTACCATTTGTGTGACAATTTGGCTGTCAAGGTATCTCTTCCTCTAGAGTGTATTTGTGTGTATATATATATATATAAAATTTTATAATAAATTTTCTTTTCTAAACTGGATTATGAAGTCCTGAAGTGTGTCAATATTGGGGAACTACTACAATATATATATACGTGACAATTGATGGATTGCTCTGAGGAAGAGCAGTATCAAAGCCTATTGATGCTAATTATCTATGCCATTATAGTTTGCTGAACATAAATAAAGTAATTTTAAACTCAGTCCACCATACTGAAAGGATAGGCAAGTTAACACAAAATGTGAACCCCTCCCAGATTCACTCTATCATCAGTTCCCATTGTAAGGATGAGAAAAATAATTATCTTCCTATCTTCATGTGCTGCAGTGCTTGCTTTTTATATTCTCAATATTTTAATAAAGCTGTTACAAGAAATATTACTCAATTAAAGGAGAATGCAAATCGTAACATAAAAAAACCCTACCCCCCTACCCTACGTAAACCCCCCTCAGCTTACCTGGTACCCGGGACAAATGCCCCTAACTTTTTACTTAACCCCGGGAACAGATTCTGTCCTCGGGAGTTCACGGTAGCCATCTTCTTTTCTTCGTTAAACTTCGGAAGCAGACCATAGTTTTCAGGACATGGGATATTCCGGTCCCGAACAACTGCGCATGCGCCAAAAGTCACGGAAATTTCCTATACATTTTCGTGACATTTTTCATGACTTTCAGAAATTTTCGTGACTAAAATTGACTTTCTGGTATAAGGTGCAGAAATAATTATAATTGTTCATATTACAGCCTCTTATTCAAATCAGTGCCTAGCAATCTAATTGCAGAAATTTTCCAAGCCAAAAAAACATAAAAAATGAAAACCAATTGCATATCACTATCTACACTTGCATCATGCTAAAAGTTAACTCAAAGGTGAACAATCCCCTCATGGGAAAAAAGACAATTCAAAAATGAATCAGTTAATAGTGCTGCTCCAGCAGAATTCTGCACTGAAATCCATTTCTCAAAAGAGCAAACAGATTTTTTATATTCAATTTTGAAATCTGACATGGGGCTAGACATATTGTCAATTTCCCAGCTGCCCCAAGTCATGTGACTTGTGCTCTGATAAACTTCAATCACTCTTAACTGCTGTACTGCAAGTTGGAGTGATATCACCCCCCTCCCTTTTCCCCCCAGCAGCCAAACAAAAGAACAATGAGAAGGTAACCAGATAACAGCTCCCTATAACAAGATAACAGCTGCCTGGTAGATCTAAGAACAACACTCAATAGTAAAACCCATGTCCCACTGAGACACATTCAGTTACATTGAGAAGGAAAAACAGCAGCCTGCCAGAAAGCATTTCTCTCCTAAAGTGCAGGCACAAGTCGCATGACCAGGGGCAGCTGGGAAATTGAGAAAATGTCTAGCCCCATGTCAGATTTCAAAATTGAATGTACAAAAATCTGTTTGCTCTTTTGAGAAATGGATTTCAGTGCAGAATTCTGCTGGAGTAGCACTATTAACTGATGCGTTTTGAAAAAAACATGTTTTCTGATGACAGAATCCCTTTAAAAATCTTAATTGCAGACAGTATTGATACATTAGCATCTCTGCAATCATGTAGAATGCAACTTACAGGAGAACTAAAGCGTAACTAAAGAAGTAGCTAGAAATGTTGTACATTATGTTTTGGGCTTTAGTACCAGCCCAAGGCAAACACAGCCCTTTAGGAGTAAAGATCTGTGTCTCCAAATATGCCCCAGTAGCTCCCCATCTTCTTTTCTGCTGATTCACTGCACATGCTCTGTGCTGCTGTCACTTACTGAGCTTAGGGACCCACTCACAATATACAGTACACATAGAATATAAATGTCACAATAAAGGGTGGATTAGTAATTTATACATAAAATTACTAAATGGCAGCACAGAAACCAGTGCAACTAACATCATAATTTAATATTCAGTCTTGTAGCATCAGATACAGGCAAACCTAATTTTTTGCTTGATAATTTGCAACAACCCCTAAGCTTAGCTTCTTAACAGCTGCTTAGAGCCCACTGAGCATGTGAGTGTCACAGACACTTTCCAAGATGGTGACCTGAGGGGATTTGAAATACCTGATCATTGCTGCTATTGATACGCTGAAAATTTAGGCTCGTGCAATAAGGTCATTATATAAAATGGCAGTTTTAGCCATATTAATTTTTAGGTTTTAGTTCTCCTTTAACTAATTGACCATGCAGCATTTTTAGGTACCCTATTCAACCAAATATCTACTGTGTTAACAAGTTTCATTGCTGATTAGAAATTGGTTCAGATTTACAGTGCATGGCTGCATAAAAAGTGGAAGCCCTAAGGGGCAGATTTATCAAGGGTTGAATTGAAAATTCGAAATTCGATTTTTCCAGTTTTTTATGGTCAAAACTGTCAAATTCGCCTAGGGAGTTATTAAAATTTGATTAGCGTTTTTCAAAAAATTTGAATTTCATTTTCGAGATTTATAATAATCTGACCCTTAAGGAACTCAAATTCAACTATTCACCACCTAAAACCTGCCAAATTGCTGTTTAAGTCAATGGGAGACGTCCAGGGATAAATTTGGAGTTGTTTGCAGCCTTCCTGACATTCAAGTTTTTTTTGGAGAAAACAACTTGAGTCAAGTTTTTAAAATTCGAATCAAATTTGATTCAAGTTTTTGGGTCGATACTATTCACCCGAGTTTAAAAAATAATAAATTTTGAAAGTCACATTGGTTAATTTTCAATGAGGCTGATAATCTTGAATGTTTTAATAAACTGCCAAAAATTTCCCTTTAACTTCTATAGTAGTTTGTCATATTCTTCTTACTGAAATTTCTTTATGCAAATGTTCTTTTTCTTTAATAAATCATGAATAGCCAATGTTTCAAAAAAATTTTTTTTTTCTGCCAAGTTTTTCATTGAACCGAGAATGAATCCATTCTGTAAGGATTTGGTCAAATATTCCTACAGAAGCAGCTGGAATTTCAAAATGAATTTTGTATTTGGTGCATCCCTACTTACTTAAGTCAGGGGTAACATTCATGCTTCTCAACAAGATATTGTACGACAGTAATGTAAACACATACTGACACAAGCAGTTCATGAACACATAGGGATTTATAGAAAGAAACAAAATCACATGGTTCAAGTATCTATAGAACAGTACTACTGTGCATACTCATTTTGTCCTTTAAATCACGTCTTTAGCCATTTGCAATTTATGGAGATGGTTTGCATCGTGCCACTCAAAATGTCTGTTTCAGCGTAAGAAAATGAACGAAAGATTATTAATGAAAATATATGTATAGAAACAAGAAATGAACTGCTCACGATTTCCCTGTCGAGCATGAAATTGCTGACATTACACAGCTAAGCACTAAAGAAAATTTCATTTGTGGGCCATGACTAGAAATTGGTTAAATAAAATCAACATGCAGTTGGTGAATAAATTGGAGACATTTTACACGCTTGCCTCAGTTTTGTGCTTTCTTAGATACAATAATGTCTAGGGTTGTACCATCTCTTGGGAAAATTGCAGTTAAATTACAGTTCTATAACTTGAGTCCGGCTGAAATGGAAAATGCACATCATGTGTCTTCACACCTTTGTATATATATTTTATATTCTGTTGTCTAAAAAACTGCAATTGAGAATGCATTTGTAGCAGTTGGACTTATTTACAAAAACATTTTCATCATGAAGGAATAATTTTATTAATACAAAAATATATTCCTATGCTTTTTGCAAAGTAGATGCCCCCGAATAACTATTTCAGAATTCTTTTAGAAACTCGCTTATTGTTTTGCTTCAAATATATTTGAATAATGTGTAACTTGAAAAATGTGATTCTTTATTGAAAAAACTCAATGGGACACAAGCAGATTTCCGTTTACAGGCTTTTCATACTGTTATACTTGCTACAGAATTACCCTTCACAATTGTTATTTACTGCTTAAAATAGTCTTATTTAAAGCATTTTGCCGTGCACTTCTTTTGTGAAATCACTACATGCTTTGACACTATTTTAGACTGAAACCCCTTCTGATGATATCCATGTATTATTCTTCTGCTTCAACAGCTGTGATAGCATATTTTTTCCTGATCCTTTTGGATATATCTGCAGAATATGTGCACAGTTTGTAAATGTCCTTCTCTACAAAAGTATACAGCATCTGCTATACAGATCAGATTGGGAAACTATACCCCTGAACATTGCATATATTCATAAAATCACATAAAACCACCCATATGTAAAACATTGAATAAGACATTTTCATAAAAATATACATTTTAGTAGTACATAGCCACCAGGGCTGCCATTAGAAATCAAAGGGCCCCATACAATGATATTATCAGCCTACTGTACCTACAGTCTAGTGATTAAAATCAAAACAGAGGCCCTAATTATTATCTATTATTATCTTGGACCCCCTGCTGTCAGTGAGCTGGCAGGAGGTTTGGTGCCTATATGTTTTTCCCTTACACAGCTTTCTGTACGCTGGTGGAATTTTGGGCCTTAAGGGGGACCAGCCATACTGCACTTACTTGAATTAGCAGGGCCCCCTGCTGCAAATGAGCTGCAGACATTATAAGAGAGGACAGGAGCTCTGGTGCCTGCTTCTATTTTGCTCTAAGAGCTTTCTGTGCACTCATTTGCTATTGAAGTTTAAGTCCTGGTAGAGCCGCACAGTGATTGGATGGGTGAAGTTTGAAGTTCCCCTTCAGTCTATCCAATCCCCATGTGGCTTTACTGAGACTTAAAGGAGAAGGAAATTCTAAAATCAAGTTAATCTCTAAGTGTTGTCCATGAAAAAATAAAACTTTTACCACAAAGCATTCCCTCATTATTTTTTACATCAATCTTTGTGCTGCAATTGTTTTTAACAAAAGTTTAAACATGTATATAAAGACATACCTATGCTGCAGTCCATAAATCCTCCTCAATAGGGCACACTCATGCGCAGAACTTCTCAGCCGTGCCCTGCGCATGCGCACTAGGCTCCTGTGTCTTCCCTGCAAAGCGATGATGTTGAGGTCACGTGCTACCTCCGTTAGTCATCGCTGACCTCTCTGCCCAGCCTCATTCATTCAAACACCAATCACACTCCTGCTTCCCTGTTGTTTGGAGACACGGGGAAGCTTTGAAGCTCCTGCGCTCGCTCTGGATTTAATTTACAGTTTGTCAGCGAGCGCAGTAGCTGAGGAATGCAGCAAAAATATAAATCAATCAGCGTGCGGGTCTGTCTGAGGTCTGTAGAAATGGTAATTGAAATCATTACAGGTTGCCACAAAATGTAATTGTTGCAGGGCAATGCGCGTCACGGGGGTTCACGAAAGAGGCACATGTGCAGGAAGTGATGTGCATTTTGAAAATGGCAGCGCCAAAATCTTAACAGCACCGAAAGTTCTAAACGGGGTGCACATAAACAGCAAGGATAATAGAGTTCCTAATCCGGCGTTTCAGGAGGGGGCCTGATGGCAAGCCTAATGAAGTAGGTCTAATTTTTTTTGTTTCCTTCTCCTTTAAATTTACATAGCAGATGAGTGCACAGAAAGCTCTTAGAGCAAAATAGAAGTAGACACCGGAGCTCCTGTCCTCTCTTATGATGCCTGCAGCTCACTTGCAGCAGGGGACCCCGCTAATGTCCATTTTAAGTATTAAGGGCTGCCTCCTGGCTCATATGATTCCCTGTGTTCACACACAAACCAAGGGCACACATACATGATAGCAAGTCCAGTTGTTTTAGAATTACTTATATTAGATATACATATTCGGGTACACCAGCCAATGAATGGACAGAGCTCTGTTTTTTTACTCCCGCTCTTCTTCCGGTTACAGTTAGAGCTGCATTATTTTTATTTTACATTACCTTTCCCTCCCTAATACAGATCTTTGGGTCAAGGGGCTGATCTTATTTATTATTAAAAAAGCTTGATTTAATTAGAATAAAATCAAGTGAAAACCCAATTTTTTTAACCCAAGATTTTTGCCCTGAAATAGTGAAATTTTCAGGCTAATTCCAGTGCAGACCACAGAAACACAGAAAGATTTTAGCCATTGGACTTAAATAAATAACCCTCTAATTGTTTCTCTCCATGGAAGGCACCATGTTGTGATCCATATTTACATCTGCCTCAGGAAACAGTGGTCTTGTGTAATTACCCATACATATATTTTGTCCCCCACAGCCATCTACTTTTTCATCCTACCTAACATATCTTAGGTTAACACTGGGTGGTGCTTATTCTTGAGTTCATTCTAAGGCAATGGTGCACCTCCAATATGGAAAGATAGGAAAGATAAAGCACAATATGCCAACTAACACACAAAGCATGACCTTTATTGACTGCCGACTTTATGAAAACCAAGTAATATCGGATAGCACTATAGTACAAGAAAAGGATCCGTTATCTGGAAACCTGTTATCCAGAAAGCTCTGAATTATGGAAAGGCCGTCACATTATAGACTCCATTATAATCAAATCATCTAAATTTTTAAAAATTATTTCCTTTTTCTTTGTAATAATAAAACAGTACCTTGTACTCGATCTCAACAGAGATATAAATATGATTATATAATGATTTTCTAGTAGATTTAAGGTATGAATTATGGAAAGATCCCTTATACAGAAACCACCAGGTCCCAAGGCTTCTGGATAACATGTCCCATACTTGTACTATATGGAATTTTGGGCATTATGATTTTGTATCAGACTGACTTCCAGAATTTAAGGTCTACTATGTATGGAGTAATACAACTACCCACTTTTGTAACGGGGTAAATTATTGTATGATATGCAAGAGCCATGAATATCCTGTAAACTATATCCTTATAAACGGTTCTTGGTGGTGTCATTAATCGGAGCTTAGTGATGTCATTTCTGTCACATGACTCACAGAAACGTGTGTATTCTAATAAATAAAGTGCCCCCTGTTGCAAAATATGAGTATATTAGAATTCCCCTCCGAGTTCCATGACCTGTATAAAAACACTCGGCTTTTGCCTTGTGTTTTTTTATGGTCATGAAACTCCTCGGTAACTTATAATATCCTTATATTTTTCCATAGGGGGTACTATATTGTTCGGAATAGGTAACACACAGTGCTAAACCTTGCTGTGATAATGGGCAGCTACCTCATCTAAGTGTACCCCACTTTTAAATATAATTGGAACCCAACTATCCTGTCTCTCCTGATTCAGTTAGCAATGCAGCTCAAGTACAACATGACTATATAAAGATGCCATTATGGAGCGATGAATGATGGAAGTATTTTGCAGAATACTGACAATTATGAGAAGATTGTACTGACTCTGCTCTTGAATAAAAGTATATCTTAGTTCTCATGGCTTTTAAACCTATTATAGAACTATAAAAGGCTACAGAAAGTGCTCAGAATTATTCATCTGACTTTTTAAAGAGAATCCCTGCTGAAGAAATTAATATTGTGTCCTTCAATTCCACTGACTGCAAATTAAAGTAATTTGTTTACAAGGGTCAGGTGCCACTTTGTGAGAAAGTTTGTCTCAGCGCGTGTGCTAGAAACATTGATTAAATGAGCACTACAGTCTGCAGAAGTTGCACTGGGTTAATTACTGGAATTCATTGGAGACTGTTCCTTTGTGCATGGCTGGACTGTGTGAGCAAGCAGGTTTCAACTTTTATAAGCTGATCCCAACTAACGATATTAAAAACTAATATTTTAATCTACTTGACTGCTTTAATTATTGTATACTATTGAAATGTGTAATCATGTTCATACTATTTGTTCTACAGTACAACAATAATGTCTTTGATATTCAATATATTATAGCAATTGGCACCAGTTATAAGTCGCCTTATAAAGAGTGGGGTGCTCTTATCTCTTAATGCAAAAGGGGGACATTTCTAGGAATTACTCTAATAAAATTGCTAATTTTCTATTTTGCTAATATTGGAGTACTCTGTGCCTCCTTTTTTATTATTTGCAGAGAGATAATTATTTCAGTAATGTGTGATAAGTATCGCATTTAAAGGAATTCACAGCATTCTCTTTTAAGAAGTTGTTTCATTGCTCAGCCCTGCCCCCAATACACCCTTTACTGTTGTCAAGGGAAAGCCACAACATGCTTAGTAAGAAAATCCCTTTATGTGATATAACTTAATTAATGTGTTTTAATATTGGAACATGTATCTTTCTACTCACTAGTGAAAGTTATAACAGCTGGAAATATTGCATTCTGTTTTTTCCCTGTTCTTTCATTGTTAGTGCTCATACTGTAGAAGCAGTGTTCGGAAAGAACAAGATGAAACACCAGATATCTACTAGCTCCAAATTGCGAGTATTATTGATTGACAAGTTCATGGCTCTTATTCTGTACCGTCCTTCAAAAAAAAAAGTTTCTTATATAATTTTTTGTTCCTTATTCAACAAAAGAATACTATTGCAGTATTTCAGTAGTCAGGAACTACTAGAGGATGCACACCAACCTGATGAGAGGAGAAGCTGACCCTTTTGCACAATTACTTTACTATAATATTTAAACTCCATAAAGGAAAGTGAAAGCTTGTCCTCTAAATGCTGATGCTGACATGCTTAAATAGCAAAATTATGTGTATGATGATGTAAATCAATTAGTCCTTGCACTTTTAATAAAGTAAAATATTTGTTGTAATTTTACAGAAACCATAGCAGAAAGAGTGGCACCCTCCTGGAGGATTTATTCTAGGACTATGGACACTAATCCTCGTGATTTTCTTCAAGACATACGGACTAAAGCATATGAAACATGTATTTTAATACTGACTTCTCGATTTCTACTGAAACTTGTGCACTGATAGGCAAAAGCATGCCTGTGTTATTGGCTGACGTTCCAAGGCAGCTCTTTCCAAGAAACCTAATAATGTATTATAATGAAACATGCAATGTGAATTCATAAATTGTTTTAGGTCTATTAAGTTCTAAGTTGTTTTATTGTTCTGTAATAATTTAACCTTATATGGTGATGTTTGCTGAGAATGCTGTGGGTTTTCTTTGGTAAGATTTTAGTGATCTTCCAAATTCCTGACGTAGTAAACTGAGGTCTTGTTCAGCAGAAACAAATATAGAAATATTGATTCATCATGCTTAGTACAACCTTTTAAATCAAGCTGGTACCTGAAGTAATTATATAATAAGCAGCTTTCTTGTTCCAGGTTGCAATACAATGTTATCTTTGGTAAAGTAATGTCTTTAAGCACACATTAATCAGCTTGGGACATTTGAATTAATTTTCCTCATATGTAAAAGTGCCCAAACTCTGTGTAAATAAAATGCCTGCAGCTGATTTTAAAGGGTGGGGGAAAGGTTGTTAGAAAAGATTATGTTTATCATTGTGTTCTTGTGTTTTTTATATCTGTTACAGGGAATACTTTAATACTTTGAAACTGAAACAAGTAAAAATTCAAAAATTATAGCTGTATTGGAGAATTAAATGATTATCACAAGCATTTAGACATAGAGACAGATAGATAGATGCAAAAAGAGACAAACTTACAGTATGTGTAGAGGGCCGAACAAAGGAGAGGTAAATGTTTGGGCACAGAGCAGAAGGAAACTAAAAATTCATATTGGCAGGGTTTGTCATGCATCTCCATAGATGTTTGCATTTCCATACTGATGCAGAGGATTCTTGACTTGCTTTAGATCATTTGCTATTATCTATTATTTATGTTCAGTTGCTTTGATCCCAATCAATTCATAAAATGCCTTTCCTGTGCATAAGCCTTATTTGTGTCACGCTTTGAACCTTGATTTATGCTATTGCATATTTTTGTTGTAAGTCAATTGATCTGGGAACAGAATGCTGCACGTGTGTATATATATATATATATATATATATATATATATATATATATATATATATATATATATATATATATATATATAAACCTTTTTTAACGTAGTCCCACAATGTAATGCAATTTATAATGTATGTTCCTATATAGAAACAAATTATGGCACTCATGGGATTTTCCAACAAAATAAAGTGATCACTTGAGGTTTTATTAGCCCAATTTGTCAGGGAAATCAGAGCAATCGAATTAAAAACACTTAAACTTCCCTAAATGGTACTAAAATCTGTTGCTCAGCAACCAGCTGGCATTCCATACCAAAGGAAACAGGAAGTGTATGAATATTCAGTGTTAAAAATGTGTATGGTATAGTACTGAACGTAGCTGTAATATATGGTGCTCACTGCCCAAATAGGGAAACGGGGGAAAACGATGAGCAGAAAACACAAACCCAGCTCTGTTATTGTGACCAAACAGTGTGCTCTATCAGTGTGCTGTTTTATTACTGTCCTGACTTAGTAGAAATTAAATAAAGAGATTGGGGGTTATGGGTCCTATTTTCCAGAAGCCACCCAAGCATCATCATAATATGAAAAAGGAACAGAATGTTGTGAAAACTTCCTATGATCCTTCCTATAATGAAGGTTTGGGGCGGTGCACCTGGACCTCCTCATATACTGGGGGAGTTTACAATGACCATTGTTCTCCTTGCTATATATCGGTCAGCACTACTTCAGAATTAAATCAATGAAGGCCTTTTTCATAGAGGATTTTTTTTTACTTGTTATTAGCCAGCTAGAAGAAAAGTATCAAGCCTTTCTTGGCCCTAAAATGTATGACAATAGATTGAAGAAGTTTTAAAGGAAATGTAAACCCTCGATACAAATTACTGTAAAATCTCTTCAAGTGTTCTTCTGAGCAGTTACATTTTTGTTCTCGTTTTCAAGATATTAGCGGTTTTTACACTACTAATATAATGAATTTAAAACAGTCACACCACCTGCTGGTCCTTTCGCCAAGTGGACACTATGGGGCAGATTTATCAAAATGTGAGTTTAGAGATGAATAAATAAAAACTCTCCCACCTTCTATCATATTTCTCTGGGATGGTGCATTTGTGTAGGAATAATAACCCTTTTTAGCTAAGCGATGTCCCTAAATTATTAGTATTTCCCAACGCTTCCCTGTGCAGAATTGTAGACTTGCTCACTTTAGTAAAATAGTCTGATTGCACATTTGCCAGCCTAGCTTGACAATGGAACATTAGGAAATACTAATAGCATGGCTTGTAGCTGAAAAGATTCCTGGGCTGGTGCAACTTTTTCCATATAGATGCACTGACCCAAATGCAGCTATGTTTTCCACCCATTTTCATTTCTAACTAACCTACAGCTGTACCTCCAATGCCTTACTCAAGCCCAGCTTTGATTTGCACATACTAATTTGCCCTGGATGTAAAGAAATATAATCAACATTAATATAACTAGAATATATCTGGTCAATAATATCTCAAATGGCTGAATGAAATGATTTTATTTCTCAGCTTTCTATGCCCATATAAAACTAATCTTTAATCTTCTGTCATGTCTGTATTGACCAGAATGTGTGTTTTCTGCGTCTGAGAATTGCAACTTGATTAAAATGTCAGACTGGCTAGTTTCTTTCACTATATGCTGACAAGGAAAAATAAATAGTTCTACTGACTCCATAGTCCTTGCAGAACATCTGGAAAGGAAAATAGTCTGACTCTGTGCTGCAAAATGAGTGCAAAATATCTTAAAATATTTTTTTTTTAACCATCATTTAGGAATCACCGATTGTAAGCAATTGGGGTACTTTATGCTTCCCTTTATATATATATATATTTTACATTTATAATACATTTGACCATATGTAACTGTGCACACATAAATATGGTAGAAAAGAAACTAGTATTGATTTACTCAAAGATGTTTTTTACATTTCTAGAATTTATAATTGGAGGGCCAGATAGATTTGGGGTGTAAATTCACCTTTTAAAAAAAAATAAAAACATAGTTTTAAATAAAATACACCACAAATGACCATTTTTCATTTCTTTCTATTTTTCTAAAATTTAGCTTTGGCGCTGCCCCACTGGGCATATATAGTTGTTTCATTTATATTGATAGTTTGCAATCTTCAATATGGTATTTTTTAACCAGCTCCATCCAACGACACATTTTTTAAGTTCAAGGCTGTGATCCATTTATGCTTAGTTCTGTTTTTCTTTTTACTAAATCAATATTTTTGGATTACAATTTCATCTACCATAAAGATCAGGGAATTAAATCTTACCTGAAGGCTCTTTTTCTTTGCAAGCAAAGTAATCTGCTGAAGTATTTCGCATTTCCTTACTATAAAGTACTGTTTCCCAGTAGCAGCTAAGTAAGCCACATTACTGTCTTTATACATATAGTATTTATGATTCAATGAATTGGTTGATACATTGTGTTGCAGCAGCTTCAGCCCTAATGAGCATGCTCCCCAAGCGTTACTAAAGCCTGCCGCAGAGAGACTATTACAATTTGATGCATGCATGCATTTGTTTGATGATGCTGAGAAGTGTGTAAACTAATGTATCAAATTTTAATTTAAAAAAAAAAAAAAAAAAAAGACCTGTCTCACAGTGTTAATGGGAAAATCTAATTAACTTTTTAAAGTGTTATTGTTATTAAAAGTTTGTAAAGGTGATCTGTGCCTGGGTCATCTTGGCAATCCAAAAATTGTATAAGAATTCATTATCCTTTATTTAATTGATATCATTTAAACAAAGGAGAAAGCGCACCAGACACCGAACTGTTGTTTAAAAAGTTGGGAATCTTTATTTAATCCATATTAAAACACGCTACTGGCTTGATGCGTTTCGGGCACAGCTGCCCTTAATCATAGCAGTTGGGTTTTTTTATACTACACATCTCCCCAACCCTTCCTTTATAAACAGGGGAATGTGCTCCTTCTCTACTTTTCAACAAATAAACCTGTCCCTTCTCTAAGCAGCAGCCTTTGAGCAACTCATTGTCAGGGGCTTCTCAGTAGACAGGTATTTTGTTTTATCAGCCCTTCCATTGCTCTATAGCAGTGATCCCCAACCAGTAGCTCGTGAGCAACATGTTGCTCACCAGCCCCTTGGATGTTGCTCCCAGTGGCCTCAAATCAGGTGATTATTTTTGAATTCCAGGCTTGGAGACAAGTTTTGGTTTCATAAAAACCAGGTGCACTGCCAAATAGAGTCTCACTGTAGATTGACTATCCACATAATTTTTTTTTAGTTTGGTGTGAGAAATAGCAAAATCCTACATAAAAACATATTTCTTCATTAAAGCAATAGGCAAAAATTATGTTTAGCACAAGCCTTGTTCATTCAGCTAAAGTTGAAAATGGTATGTACTGTCCCTTCAAAGGGGTTGATGGAATAGCTGTATTTTAGGCTTTTTTCCTCACTCATTTGGAATCACTTGAAATAACTATTAAAGATTTTCCACTCTGTTGCTGTATTGCTGAAGATCAAAATCCCTTCCTCTAGTAAAAAACATCATTTTGGCTGCTATGAGTTACTGCACCTGGCAAACTTAGTGCCTTTTATTACAAATGGGGACACATTTCTTTGTGCGCAGTTGTTTCTAAGAAAGAAAAGAAAACCTGTTTTATTTTTGTAGAAACATTGAATTTATTAGTAAATCATTTATATCTCTCTCTAACACATCCACACAAAATGTAGGGTATAATACAAAAAAAAAAAAAAACTACTGCAAATTCAAGCTCCTGATCTCTAGCATTTTGGACTGTTGACTTTTTTTTTTTCCAAATCTTTATAAAGGGCAGAAGTATGGATCATTTCTCTGTGGGTTCTAACAATGCTGATTATATGCAGATGACTATATACAGCTATATAAATAAATGATGATGATGATACAGGCTCTAATAATGCATACGATATACCCTAAAAGCAAAGTAAGGATGGCTCTATGATAGGATCACAATGTTGTGCAATTTTATGTACCCATGAAAAACACATTTTCATTAAAAAAAATCTATATTTCATTACAATCCATACAACCAATAAAACAACAATTATATAGTGAAATATAAGAAGTGTGCATCTCATCTGAAAGTGCTCAAATATTTAAGAAATGCAAACTCATACAAAAGAAATCTGTCTGGATGTAGTTACCCAGAGGAAACAGCCTTTTACTTCTTCTAGTGCACAAATCAAGGACCGACTGTTTGTGTTTCCTAATTTACACACACACACACAAGTCATAGAGGGCACATCACAAACAAAACCGAACGGGAAGATAGTTCAATGCAGATTTCCCTGATGCTTACTCTAAAATAATTACTGTTTGTTTTTGCCTATTTTGTTTTTCTTTTAAATTTTCAACATATTCCTCCTTTTGTTTTGGTGGGGGTGTAAGACATTCACTTCTGCCGAGTGCTTGCTTGTGATTTCCTTTAGATGGAAATGTCTTCAGAACATTGGTTTTATGATCATATGCTTTCCAGAATGTGAGTCTGGTTTCCAGTCTGGTTGAAAAAAGTGAATATTAAAGGTCCGTGCCCAGTTAGCAAAGACACGCTTCTCTGTAATAAAACGGTGATGACTTCCTTTTCGTCCGCGCTCGTGTGAGATATACATTGTGCATTCATCTGGTCCCATAGGCTCATAATAATGATAAGGTACCAATGTATGGTTGGGAGCTCTGTGGAAAAACAGCAATACATAAATGAGCGCAAACGGAACTTTCTTAATGTTGCTGAAAATCAGAAAGCTGCAGTCTTCCATCTAAAGGAAAAGCAAATCATTCAACCATTTCAAAGTTAATAGATACGAAAATACTTTGCTTTATATAGATAAATAATATTCTTTTAAGGAATACAAAACTACACATGACATTTTTTTTTGTTTTTTTGTGCTGCTCTCCAACTTTGTATACCTGCCGAGGCTTGCTGGGAATCTATAGCGTGGAGTAATGTTCTTTTGAAATCATCTTGTCTCAACTGAGTCCCCACTTCATTCCAAAGAGAATAAAATTTTACTGCCTTTTTAAAAGGAAACTTTGAAGTGACTGGAAATGGTCTAACAGCCAGAACTCAGATGGGAAAACAGCCTTCTCGGCAATGTGAGATATGTTTTACTTTGCCCTCATAAAGATTATATATAGAGTGTGCCATTGCCATGTAGGTTCTATAAATTAAAAAGAAATCTTTATGACTTCTATTATACCTTAAATAGCAGGTTTGTACGATGTGTCGTTTTTTTTTTTTGTTTCCTCAAATCATTTACATAACAAACTGCGTTACAGTTTTTTACAAAAATTAAGGGCAGTGGATGAAATTACAAATGGACTCCAAATGCAGGGAAAGTAACAAAGCCCAGAGCCATGAATACAGGGCCAGTATGACAGGAGTGTGATTTCCTGCCGTCAGTTCAATAAGTTTATATTGGAGGACGAGTAGGAGGCGGCTGGGTAAGTTAGGCTCCTAGATTACATATAGACAAATATAAGAGGTCCTCTGCACTCAACCCATTATCAATATATTTAAGACATTGTGGCCTCATTGCACCCCAGCCTAATGGTTTTAAAAAATTAGTGATGAGCGCAACTATCTCTTGTTTGCCCTTAGATCCACGGGCCTCCCTTCCAGGCTACTGCTGGGTCTCGATGCTTACAGATCCAGACCTGCATGCACCTGAGCTCTCTATGCTGGGTTGGGTTTGCACACACCAGTGACATCAATGGACACAAGTGCCTTGCCTGCCTTTTTACCCCAGCAGTCAAATAAAAAGAAATATTAAAAGAAATAGTAATTGGAAAAAGCTGGATGGGCCCTTGTTCACACGATAAGCTTTAGCCTGTGCATTAATCCACGCCTTAGAGTTTGGTAGCTGAAAATGTCTATTGTGCCATCAGCATAATGTAAACTGTATATATGGTTCTAAGTTATGCATTTGGGGGAAAAGTCTAACCCTTAGTGCATTTTTTCTGCCCTGGAGAACTACATTTTTAAATTCACTGTTTATACCTAACCAAAAGTCGATTGTGTACAAATACAATACTGGACTGACTTCTGTGTGCCTATATTTTTTATAGAGCATTGTTAGCAGGTGTCAGGGAGCTGTTATCTGATTGGCTTCCCATTGTTTTGTTGATAGGCTTCTGATAGGCTGCTGGGGTGGGGGTGAAGGGGGTGATATCACTCCAACTTGCAGTGCAGCAGTAAAGAGATACTGAAGTTTATCAGAGCACATGTGACATGGCTGAGGGCACATGGGAAACTAAGAACATGCATATAAATG
This sequence comes from Xenopus laevis, assembly GCF_017654675.1. NCBI lineage: Eukaryota > Metazoa > Chordata > Amphibia > Anura > Pipidae > Xenopus > Xenopus laevis. The sequence continues at coordinate 75,349,382 of NC_054377.1, forward strand.
CTAGGTCAGTCACCCTGTTTAATAAAGGGAGACTACTGCACAGTTTTGCATAGCTGATATTACAACCATAATGCATCTTCAGTGGATGTACAGACAAACTGTGTTTAATGATGCCATGATGATTGCAAGATGAAAGAACAGAGAGCTGATCATTGCAACCCAGTGGCCTGTTGGTTCTGAAGAACTGGGAACAGTTTTATCATGTATGAGCAAACTATACATGTGGACTGTAGCTGGCAGTTTAAATTGTGAGCAACACTGTCATGAAAGGTTTCCAAGCCTTTTAAGACATTAGCAGGTGCAGCAATGCTTCAAGTCTGTTCTTGCCTACTAGTCTATTGTTAAAGTGTCCAGTAGACACATAATCAATTACCTCTTGTATTGCATTTGGATTCAGTCTGTTTTAAGGGGTATAACATCTTTACCTGCAAATATCATAATGTGCTCAAGTTTGCAGACATAGAGGGTTATTTATTAAAGGTTGAGTTATGTTTTTCTTGATAAATTTGAGGTATTAGTGTTTTTTCCCCATTTTTATTCAGTCAAGTTTTTCACATTCGGATTTTTTATATAAAAAACATTCAAGGTAGAAAAAACCTCACAAACTCAACCTTTGGTAAATAACCTCCGCAATGTGTAGACTACATTTTATTAAACCACTTAGTTTTGCATGAGATCGTGTCATGGTCTATTTTTCCTGGGCTTGAAGGGTAAATCACCTTTAGATTCGCTTTGAGTATGATGTAGACAGTGATATTCTGAGACTATTTGCGACTGGTTTTTTTTTTTTTAAAAAAATTGGTGGTTTTCCAGTTATCTGGTTGCTACGGTCTTATTTTCCCTGGAAACCAGGTAGTGTTGTGAATGGTAGACTGGAAGATGAGAGGGACTGAAAGAACAAATAATAATAATAACAATAATAAATAGAATAAATAACAAGTAACAATAAACTTGTGTAGTCTCTCAGAGCAATAGTTTGTTAGTTGGCATTTCAAAGCTGAAAAGAGGCAGGCAAAGAATTAAAAAACTGTAAGAAATATATAAGGAATTGCTAGAAATAGGGCATTTTATAACATGCTAAAAGTTAATGTAAAAGTGAACCATTGCTTTGAACAAAACTATGCCTCACAGTTCTTTTTCTGCACACTTTTCTCCTTCCTTTTTCTCTAGTGTGAAATCTGGAGTGCCAAGCATTCATTGAAACAAGTCTTTTAGGTAAGAAAAAAAAACTGCATAATATATTTATTAATCATGAGTTAATAGCGGAATTACCTGCAGAAATCAGGTGGAACCATTCCATAAACATTTATTCTGTCGCAGAGTTCTAATGCAATTGACATAGTAAACCATCCAGTGCTGAGCCAAGTGTTTGAAATCTTCCTGAAAGGAAAACACATCATATATTCAAACAAAATTGAATAAAACAATGACCATTTGACATGTGTATTGACTATGGTGCATTTACCAAGGCCACCAGCCTTAGTAAGGTTCCTGTCTGTACATGGTTCAGTTGTGATGTAATGTTTTAATCTCTCAATTGCTTTCATTGTTATTTATAGTAAACCTGGCTCAGCTACGTAAGTGGATCCCCCACCCCATTGAGACCAAGAGCAGTAGCTGGGGAGACCCAGCCTGAAGGCTGAACGTTCGTTACTCCGCAAATTCACTAAAGTGTGAATTTTACTTAAAGTTACCTCTTTCACCAGAATTTCCTGTGCCAGCTTAGACCTGGCAAACTAATAAAATGAAGCTACATTCTTCTTAATCTTATGTCAGTGACATCATATCCTGTATGCCGAAGTTATAGAATGGCGTTTTTTCATATTTTAAAGCGGAATTGTCTTTGTTGTTGTTGTAACTATTACAAATTTTTGTTTTAACCTTTTTTTTGTTTTTATTTAAACCATTTGAGGGGCATGCCACATTTGTTTTAGGATGGGCTCATGTCTAGGGCATTAGAGGATCGAACATTTTTAATAATAAGTGGCCACTTCCAGCAATTTCACCAATATAAGACAAATATACGACCTATACTGTATGTACCCACCCTATTCAAATTGACCCACAAAAGTGTTAAGTGTACTAACGAAGTATCGCTAGGAAAAAAACGCAAGCGAAAGATTAATATAAAATGCTCGCGCTGACGAATAAATGCCAGCGTTCGGCTGCAAGATGCAACTTCTCATTTTAGTGAATTAGTGTAGTGCCTGCGAACAGTGCCTGCGCCTGGCGATTAGGTGCAAAGTGTGGCAGATACTTTGCAGGCGAAAATTCGCCCTTAAGTGAATTTGCTCCTTTGGGGCAAATTTACTAATCTCCGAAAATTCGGCAGCGACGGCTTTGCTCACAATGCAGCACTTCGCCAGGCGTAGATTCGCCAGGACAATGCTTATTCAATAAAATCCGAAGTTTCATCCATGGTGCTGAATGCTGGCAAATTTGCGCTACCGTTACTGTGCCAAGCAAAGCAAAGTTGCGCTAGCATTGCCTAATTTGCATACGGCGGGAAGTTAAAGTTCAATGGATGTATATGTTGCAGCAAATACAAAAGCTATTAACTCATAGCTACTAAATTTCTGCCTGGAGAATTCGAGTAAGTGCACAGATCAGTGTTCTTATAAGTCTACTTCCATCTACTTGACTGTCAATGAAAATCTCTAATTTGTTATAAAATTACTGCATTACTGCTTACTGACTGAGATAATGTAAATACGCAATGCGTGGGAAACTGCTTTGTCTCACTATCTGACACACAAGAAGACAGGCAGAGTAAAGTCCATATTAATGGAAATTCATTGATAGGATTAGAATTCTTCACTTTCAGGAAATGACTGGAAACTTGGCTGTATTCTACATTCTGATCACAGTTACACATGATTTGGGTCACTCCATGTTTCATATTATTGGGGGTTTCTAGAAAAAGCTAATATATGTCAGTGTTTACATTAGTTCAATGGCCACAAAAGATGCTGACCACTTTGCTGCTGAGTCGTGAGATAATGGGCTCAATAATGTTACAGTACATCTTCAGGAACAAATAATGGGTTAAATGCCGCAATGCTTTAGAATAAAGAGAATCCATTTAGACTTTCATTACGAGTTGGCATCCTTATCTAACTGCATCTGCTTTTTGGGAGAAACTTATTTACTGAAATGACTTTGGACTGTAATGGAATTACCCTGACTGACTCAGTGATCTGTGTTGTATTGTAGGAAAGATGGCCTGTTCTCTTTGTGCAGTGAGCTAATCTGCTAGGTTTTCTGTAATGTGCACTAAATAACAATTAATATCATCCACAAGAGAGATATTTGTATACTTAGTATAAAGAGATCTACAAGATGAAGATTGGTATACTTTGTATATAGTTCATTGAAATAATATGGTTCTGCTTATGAGATGCTTTCTGCTTCTGCAATGATAATGTATTTGATCATTCCAAGATAACAGTTTTTTCTATTGCTTTTAGTCAGCCAAAAACTGTATCTTGCAATTAGGTACAGGTACAGGCAATTAGGTACAGGTGCAGGTATGTGACCTGTTATCCAAAATGATCAGGACCTGGGGCTTTCCAGACAACGGATCTTTCTGTAATTTGGATCTTCATACATTAAGTCTACTAGAAAATCATGTAAACATAAAATAAACTCAATAGGCTGGTTCTGCTTCCAATAAGGATTAATTATATCTTAGTTGGGATTACATACAAGCCAAAGTTTTATTATTACATTGAAAAAGGAAATCATTTGGAGACAGCCCTTCTGTAATTCGGAGTTTTTCAGATAACTGGTTTCCGGCTAACTGATCCCAAACTGATCCCATACCCTGCAACTAAACCTCCCTGAATCTTCGCATATGCCCTTACCCTTAATGTTGAGATCACTTCCACTTTTGTATGAAATAATACAAAAATGTAATAGCACTGCAAAAAAAAAAGATTTCAGCAAAATCTTGGTTACCATAGAAGAAAACAGTTTATTGACCTGTGTATGGAACCAAAATGATCAACTGTCACCAATAACTGATTAGATCTCTATCAGATATCATAAATGGTTGGAAACTCCTGTGGGGTATGGTCAGCATTGGGTCTGCAAATGTAGTACAAAATTTGCCCTGGGGTCCAGACTATCTATATATGTATAACCATATCTATACCTAGTGCTGCTAGGATATACACCACTTTACAATATAAAAAAAATAGACACTGACAACGACATTACAATAAACAAAAGTTTATATTTGGTTGGCCAAATCAGGAAAAGATCTGCTCATTTAGTGACATTACCAAACAACCATATTGAGTTTTGAGCATGTTTTGCAGGAACTACAGTGACAGTTTATAAGATTAAAGGGATAGTTAATTCACTATTTAAAGGAGTTTAAACTGATACACTTTAGCAGCAAAAGACCATTCAGATTAAAAAAAAAATCTCTTTATCCAGAAAAAAGCAGAGCCTTATTTTATGTGCTATTTATGCCGGTCTGTTGGTGGGTGTTATAAAGCAAAGAGTGTGAACACATGGCAACTGCAAATTGCTTTGGAAACAGGTAAGATGATGAACACAATCATTTTCTAAAGCATGAAAGCTCGAATTTAAATTAGGTTAATTTACAAGAAGATTATATTAAACCTGTGCCATCTCCCAAATAGCGAAAATGTAATTTGTTCCTCGATTTTATAGGAAGAAAATAAAGTTGTACCACTGGATATATTGTAGTTGTCAGACATGAACTAAATAAATCAGGTTTAGACTTTATGAGCCAAAAGAACTTTCAGATTAAGTTTTTACTTTTTTTATTGCAGAAATATATGGAAAAGTATCCTCTGTTACATTTGCGAATATTTTTCAAAATTTGTGTAATTTTAGAGTTTCTTCCTACTTTGAGTAAGTTTCAACTGTAAAAAACGAATGTCTCCTTATTTATTCAAAAATTCAAATACCTTTAAAAAAAAAGCTATCGAATAAAGCCGTGAAAAACAATGAATACCTAAAATTCATATTTCATAATTCATTAATGGATCAGATTACGAAAATCTTTTCCATTTGATTACACTTTCCCATAATTGTTTAGATGAATCAAAAAATGATCTTTTAGAAATGTTTTTGTGATATCATATACATCAACATGGGCTTCCCCAGTAGAAGACCTTAGAAGTAAGGGGTAGCTTTATTCTTTTTTTAATTTTTTTCTGTGACTTCTATAACCTACACCTTGGCAGGTTTTAGGTGGTCATTTTTTAATGATTTTAATTTGAAAATTTCATGGCTGTAGAAAATTGCAAGGGTAATTAATTCTGCTTTACCTCGTAGAAGGTTGAGGAATTTCATTAAAATGTTGTGTTGTTCCCACTGGGTAAATATTTTTCACATTTATAAAAGCTTTTCCTAACATTCTAAAAATGTGTATGCCTCCAGAATATAAAAAATCTCTGTCCATTTCAACCTAAAAAACAAAGGCTCCTACGATCATAGTCAACGATCATGAAAAGTTTTCCATTATGGGAAAATTATGATAATGTAAGTCTATGGCGAATTCTTTCCACTCAGTAAAACAATTTAATATTTTATACACTGCAGAAAATGGTAGGAAAGAATGACAAATATAAAACTTGTTTAAAAATTCTAAATTCTAATATTATAGTAACCATAAGTGTCACTTGCAATCCCTTTTTGAGTGTAGCCTATGGCCTCAAAAGTTAATTAAGGACCTCAACCCTTCCCATTAATATTCATACAGCAAAAGAGCTCTAAAGGCAAAGGGCTCTGCTTATTGTAAATAATGCAAGTCACATGCAGCCACATAATACTAAGGACCTCAATCAATAATCATATGGTAAAAATACAAAACAGGTATCAGGAAGTGGCAACCCAAAAATAAGCCCAATCTCATAATGTTGAGGCAGATATATCAAAGGTTGAAGTGAAAATTCAAATTAAAAAAATCAGAATTTCGAGCTAATTTTTGTGTACTTCGACTAGGGAGTAGTACAAATTCGAAAATTAGAAATCGAAATTTATCATGTACTGTCTTGAATCAAATTTGATCGATAACTATGTAACAATGTAACTATGATTAAGCTGTTACTTCGATTCATACGATTTGAATTCAATCAAAAACTGACCTATTAAATAGAAAACAGACCTATTCGATTTTTTAATTCGAATTTCGAAGTTATGGGAGTTCAAAAAAAAACTCTCTTCGAAATTCGACCCTTGATAAATCTGCCCCTAAATGGATTATATAGGAAAGTCTAGAACAGAGAAGCTTCAAGAGGACACATTTGGTAAGTAGTGCTATGAAAACTTACTGGCTGACAGTAGGATCAAGTTAATTGAAACTACCATCATATTATACATGGTATAGGACTAGTAAGCTGGCTATATAGGCAAAACAAGTGCACAGGTCACGTACTGAGCCAGTGGTCTGTTTCTATTATGATGTTTTTTCATTTCATTTCAATTTACTTTTTTGATAAAATCTGCGGCAGCTAGTATTATTTGTACGTTCTGTTCCTTTTCTTTTCATTATAATATGCCACATGATTTGTAGCAATGAAAAGTACCACATGCCATTTTATGTCAAAATCTTTAGTTAAGAAGCAAAATTTCAGAGCTGCCAAGAACACATTATTCTTCTATTTTCCTGACATTTTACTCTCTGACACTAATGGACTTATTTATGAAAATTCCAGTTTGTGTACTGTTTTTTCTACTTCAAATAAACACTAATGTAAAAAAAAATGTTTTCTCTGATCATTGATAATAAAGTCCCCTCAAACATACTACAGGTATAGGATCAGGGTGGGTCTGGGGGGCCCTCCAGGGCTGATGTCCCCCCTGCTGCGCTGCAGTGCACTACGTTTTTTGGGCTGGTGCAGAAGGAAGGAGCGGCAGGAATGACCCTGCAAATCTCAGATCTGGGTGCAGATCTGGGCCGAAGGGGCCCAAAAGAGCCAGGGGCCACAGGGTTTTTTCCCTTTTTCCCACTGGCCCAGTCCAACCCTGTATAGGACCTAATATCTGGAATGATTGGGATCTGGAGTTTTCTGCATAAGGGATCATTCTGTAATTTAGATCACCATACCTTAAATCTGCTAAAAATCATTTCTATGTTAAACAAACCCAATGAGATCGTTCTGCTACAAATATGGATTCATGTGGCTTAGTTAATGTCAAAACGAGGTACTGTTTTATTATTACAAGGAAAAAGGATATCAGTTTTAAAAATGGTTTGAATATCAAATGTATCCCATAATTCTGAGCTTTCTGGATAATGGGGTTCCAAATAAGGGATCCTACACCTGTAGAATAGAGGTTTTCTCTTACATATTATATTTCCAGATGATAGAGAACCCATGCATTGGCAGGCACTGAAATGCTGAAGATCATTGTAGCAAGCTGCTGAAATTAAAATGGTACCTGTCTTTTCCAGTCTCTTTTTTGAAGAGCTCATCAAACTGAAGCATCTTGTGCCGTGTAATTATGTGTACTTTTAATCGAGGTAGTATCTTGTTTATCAGCTGTAGGTTATTATAAAGTAAGCCTTTTCCATCTCTCCGCATGTAGTTGCTTGGGCCCCAAAAGATGAACACAGTCCCCTGACTCATGTTCAAGAGTTCATTGCGATTCCTTAAAATCCGTTGAATGCTGGAGTGTGCAATCACTCGAAGGCTTGTTTTGTTGCCAACATCTTGTCCATAAGCCCTTGTGGGAGCATCATTCATTCGTATTACACACTCCGTCTGGTCAATCTTATTACCCTGTTTGCTTCCCAGCAGGTGCCCAGAGCTGGTTACTAACGCACATATCTTGCAGTGCATTTTCAGGGGCTGTAGAAACAAAAAGTCAATTATTCACACAAAACAATGAATTTTATTTCACAAAGAGACAGTATACATGTTCATATTGTAGAGCCTGCTGTCAATGCTTAATCAAATATAATAACATAAAATAAAATTTTTGGACTTTCAATATTATTTTTAAATGGTATTAGAAACAAATGTACTTTACTGTACCGTGTCATTCACTAAGCAAACAAGGAGTTTTTACTTGCTTTTTAATGGGTGGGAGGATGGCTCTATATAATTTAGATTTTTGGTTTCAATCATGTCTTCTTTGAGACCCACACAGTTTCCTAGCCTTGAGGTTATCATAAGACATTTACATTTCAAGTCATAGCTTCTAGACATACATAGGCAACAACTTATTGTCTATCTATTAATATGCACTCAATCCCAAATCTCCTGTTTTAGTACAACTAGGAGGGGTTACGTAGATCTTAATTTATTTTAACTGTAGCAATAAGCATTTGTGGCTCACAACGTGTTTGCAATGCCAGCATATTTCCATAAGACCGACAGTTGCCATTCAAATCAACGACTTGTGATGTGGCTTGTGTTCTTTAGTCAAATACAAGAGATTCTCTGCACTCAACCCATTATCAATATATTTAAGACATTGAGACATTTTGTGCCTTAAGGTACTAAAAATGCCTTACCCTTTAAACAAAACAGGGATTGTTTGTCCAAATATTGCAATATATTTAAGATGGCCAAGTCATCCCATATATGGCCAGCCCTACACTCAACTTTTATCTGATTCATTAAGAATTCCAATTCTTCATTATACATTTTACAACGGGGACTAAGTTTTACCTGCAACTTACTTGTTGCTTTCAAGGTTAAAACAACCAAACTTGGTTGCCCTTTTATTGGCCACCACTGGGATCACCTGACTATAGCTGGGAAGGGTGGCAGCTACAACATGGAGCTGGAGACTGCTCATATAAACTATAACAAACAAGGGAAAGTTGTGCTCACCACTAATTTTTATTGATAATGGGTTGAGTGCAGGGGACCTCTTGTATTTGTCTTGTTCTTGTATATGAATTTTGTGGTCACAGCCTCATTGCACCCCTGCTTTATGGTATAATTTTTTAAAATTAGTGGTGAGCACAACTTTCCCTTGTTTGTTGTGTTCTTTAGTGGCAGGGACAAATCTACTTGTGTCATTAGCCTTAATTAGCCATAACAGACTTATGTTTGGAAGCAAACTTCTGGTTTACTTTATGTTTTTTCACTTGGATCAACTGGCTGCTACATTATCCCCAAGCTCTCGAAACATATGAAAAGACAAAGAGCATAAGTACAAAAGTAAACTAAAGGATAGTTATGGGGGGAAAAAGCCTAAAATGTACATTTTGCATTGGGTTGTTAGAGAATAGACAAGCTGGTACAAAACACTTGTTTCTAATATAGGAAAGTTTTGTGCAGGAGTCTGTTTAATTGTTTATTGACATAGATACCAATCAGATATTTACTCTCAAATAGGTGACTACAAGCAGATTCTTGTTATTTAGTAACTATTGGTTAGTAACTATTGGTGCTAAGTTTGAGACCCGGCATGAACATAGGATCAAGATGGTGGCAGGAAAAGTTGAAAACTGCCAAAACACCAGTTGTATGCCCTCCAGTCTCTATTGGTTTATTTACAAACCGATAAGGGGATCCAAAGTAAAGGGCCAGTATTCTGAATGAACAATATGCATTCCATTGGGACAAATGAAGTTTCATATAAGAACCCACACTTTCAGGTCCCCCATTCTTAAACACTGTCAGTATTGGTAGCATTTTTATGCAGCTAGAGAACTAATATGATTGGATGCTTGTTTGGCATGCATAAATATCAGCAAAGAAACACACATACCTTTCTCTTTATTATATGTTGTTAAAGGTTATGTGTGGGTGAATCTATTGTGTTTCAGTTTTCAGCATACTCTTTATTTTCTTCTGAGTATCTGCCAAAGCATGTCTGTTGTTAAAAAGAAAAGAATAGCAGAACTCTGGCTCCATAAAGAAACCTTGTTCAGCAGAATGTGTCACTACTAACAAAGATATCACTCTCAAGTTCCTTTCTCACAGCTCTGAAAATGTGCTGCAATTAAAATGTTTTCTTTTCCTTTTACTGAAATTCTTTGCAATCAGCAGGCAATACCGAATATGCTGTGAATTGTATCTATGAATTCCTCTTCGTGACATATTCCCTAATGATCAGCCTAACAGCGCACTGAGGGGTTGATCATTTTTAGCTATTTGTGCTTGCGAGACACACAGGCTAATATTAACCAAGAACTGAGAATTTCTCTTTTTGTCTGGATATACAGGTAGTTCCTTGAGAAACCTCATTAATTGCAATGCTATTTCATTATATAATAATGAGAATTTATTTTTCATGTAAATGGTAGAAAGCATTGTTGAAGTGAAATAGTGCTGCTAGCAAGGACAGGTGGCTGGATTCATGACTTAAGAAATATTTTCTGCAGTGGGTTGGAGATAACATCTTATATATGTGTGTGTGGGCATTTGAATAGATGTTTCTTATTAAGCACTTAGTCTCCTGATTAATTATGCTGTGAAAGGCTAGCTATGCTTCTCCATGGATTTCTAGATCTATATATTACCTTTCAGGCTTCTTCATATGCGGCTGCATTTACTTTATGAAGAAGGATAGTCACAGTCAAATGAATATAGAGCTTCTACCTTTTCTTCCTAATAAATCAGAATTTGTGACACAAAGGGGATCTTTAATTATACAGTAGTTGGTCCAAAAACTTTGCCCTTTAAAGGGATTGTTCACCTTTGAGTTAACTTTTAATATGATGTAGAGTGTGATATTCTGAGGCAGTTGGTTTTAATTTTTTATTAGTTGTGCTTTTTAAATTACTTAGCTTTTTATTCAGCAGCTCTGCAGTTTGCAATTCCAGCAGTTTGGTTGCTAGGGTCCAAATGACCCTAGCAACTATGCATTGATTTGAATAAGAGAATGGAATATGAATAGGTCAGGACCTGAATAGAAAGATGAGTAATAATTAAAAAAAGCAAGGGGGAGAAACCCACAGCTCTGCCTATAGAAGAAGCACTATAGAAATAAAAATATACGTACATATATCACAACATCATTTGAAAAAGTTATGTTAACTTACTGGTCTCCAAACATTTTATTGGGAAGGCCCACTCAGAGGTGCATTTTAGGTGCCTGGCTTAGGAACTGGTTACTATGGCCAGAGGGGAGTGCCAGATCAGTATCAATAGGTTTTTTGTCCACAGAGGAAGACGTTTTGCTTGGATCAGCAATATTTCCAGGACACCAGTCATCGTTAGGGCAGACTGGTCTTGTGTCCTACAGCTAAGGCCACACGATACGGAGAAATGCAGACCGAAAATCCGCTGCTTCTTTTCTAATGCCTGCACCCGCAATCATTACCTCCTCTTGGGTGCAGATATATGAGCCGGATTTTGTCGCCGTAATGCAAGATTTTGCATTGGGTGCAGCGGATCCTCCATCTGCAGAGAATCCGTATCATGTGGCCCTAGCCTGGAGAGCACTTTATATATATGTGTAACATAAGCGACATGAACAACCATGTCTCAGAACTTGTTTTGCCTTTCATTTGAATTTTTGGAATTATTTTCATTATCATTATGAATTACTAATGGATTATTTGTTTAATCCTTACATCACATTTCATTAGATGCACGAGAATGTTTTAATTTCCATTAACAGCCAGTATCGGCACCTACCAACAACAGGATCTCAGATGACTGCTTAGAACTGTTACTTTGAATTATACCAGTAAAAAAACTCTTAAGTTTCCATGACAGGGCTGATTACAAGGTGGCACAAATACTTTGTATAGCACTTGCAATAGATGTAAGGGACAACCCTGCAAATTGCTAGCACATATAAAACTCAGATTTACTGAGCAGATTCCATTCTGCTTCCAATAAATGTGTCCAGTGAGGATGATTATTATCAATCATGGCCCTATTGGAGTGGGAGATAAGATACAATGATAACCTGAAGCAATCAAATAGAGTGATGATGGAGCCCGGAAAGCTGTAAGTAAAGAAAAAAAGGAATATATATGTGTGAAAAAGGGGAAAGCAATGTGCAGGGATACATCATAATGATTAATATGGCTTGTTTTAAGGGACTCTGTCTCATGTGAGCAAAACAAAATCTAAAAGAATAGTTATTGCCTCCTGTTTATCTAATATATGACAGAGACACACATCACACTGCAATGCTTTCCATTGTTCATGGAGTCTATCACCAAAGAGCAATAAAGTCAACTACCAAACAATCTTGATTCTGTACCTCCGTCACTGACCAAGCACAAAGAAAACAAAAAGTAATTTTGAGGTTTTATAGGTCTGTGTGTTTACAGTGGTTTGATTCCCACACAGCTTTTCTTGGAGGAGCAAGGAAAATCAATAAGAACAAGAGTCTGATTTACCGTTGGTCTCTTTAACATTAGTACTATTTGTACTGAATTACCTGCTTTTCTTAGGGAGCTGTTTATATAAAACATTCTCACGTAGTATTCAGTTCTCATTATAAGAGTAATAGTTTATCCAATTAAAACCTTATATGGGAAAAGGCCACTGCCCTATTTGTTAAAGTGGAACTAAAATGGAAGTTTTTTTTTCTCTTCTGGCTCCTGCATACAAGTGGCCTCCCCACTAAAACTTGTTTTTATCCTTTGTCTCTGTCCAAGAACTGACAGTTCACTGTTCTGTGAGTGGGATCAGCATCATCCTTTGGCCCAGTGCTCTGTTTAAAAGCTGTTGTGGACAGGGTCGGACTGGGAGGCCCGGGGCCCACCAGGACTGCTGTCCATTAAAGGGTACACAAAAATGTAAATAAATGGCATAAATGTTCAGGAGGGAATTTTCTGTATATTTATAGCAATTTCTGTTACTTTTTCCACTCAATACAGAATGATTGCCCAGGTGTTGTTACTTTCTGTGGAGAGTGCAGTTGCAATTAGCGATGGGCGAATTTATTCAGCAGGCATTTGTGGCGAATCTTCGTATTTCGCCACATGCAAATTTGTTCGAAACTGCTGCAAAAATACGCAGTGCAAAATTCGCTGCAACATAAAAGTCATGCGTGTAAAAATTGTTGCACGTCAAAATTATTCGGTAACCCATTGACTTTAATGCATTTGGATAAGAAAGTCGCGCATGTAAAAATTGTCATGTGCGTAAAAATTGTTGCGAGTCAAAACTATTTTGATGTCCATGCGTTTCACAAATTTTTCGCCATTTCGCAATTTTTTTTGGGAATTTTGCAAATTTTTCTGTATAGCAAAATGGGACAGATTTGCCCATCACTAATTGTGATCTGTATGCTAAAGAGCCATTTATTATTTAGTACATTTAATACTATAGAATAGTACAATATGCCACTGCAGCCTAATCTTAGCAGTAGCATACCTCCCAATAGTCTGCCGAAACCCTGAGTTCTACAATTTATAAACGAAAGGGATTACAGTCTAAAGACATCCACCATTGTGAATCAATAATTAGGTATTGAAGTCTGTCTAGTCCAAACATTATTACACAATCACATTTCATATTAGGTGAATAACTGGAAGACATGGAAGTGTACCTTAGTGCTATTGATAATGGTTTACAGATGGCACTTCAAAATGCAAAATAGAGCCCATACAGTTCAGCTAAATCTTGTTCCCTTCACGAAAGATTCGGCCGAATACCGAACCGAATCTGAATCCTAATTTACATATGCAAATTAGGGGTGGGAAGGGGAAAACATTTTTTACATCCTTTTTGTGTGAAAAAAATTACGCGATTTCCCTCCCTGCCCCTAATTTGCAATGCAAATTAGAATTCGGTTCCACCTTGCAGAAGGATTCGGCCGAATCTGAATACTGCTGAAAAAGGCTGAAACTTGGCCGAATCCCGAACTGAATCCTGGATTCAGCAAATCCCTAAATACAAAGTTATTACAGAGAAAAAGGAAATCATTTTTAAACATGAGAATTATTTTCTAAAAATGGACTCTATGGGAGATGGCCTTCCCATAATTCAGAGCTTTCTGGATAATGGGTTTCTGAATAAGGGATCCCATACCTGTACTACCTTTTTTTTCATCCATCCTTTTACTGTAGAATAGCACAGCAATGCACTTTTCACCTAAATTAAATCAATGTTCTATATTCTTGGCATTCAGTTACCCCCAATGTAGAATTTAAACTTTTTACATTTTTGTCCACGTCCATTTTATGACAACGCTCCCCAATTACCATGTCCATTTTACTAAATTTGACCGGAACTGTGTGAGTTTTAGGGGTAAATTTACTAACCTCCGAAAATGCGCAAGGGAGGACTTCGCTCACAACGCAACACTTCGTCAGGCGTAGATTTGCCTCGACAACGCTAATTTACTAAAATCTGAAGTTGCGTCCAGGGTGCCAAACGCTGGCGAATTGCATACGGCGGGAAGTTAAAGTACAATGGATGTATATGTTCGAGCAAATACATTACACTACACAAGCCCAGGGAAGCTTAATAAAAGAAAATAGAGTTTTTATATTGCCCTACACATGAGCCCAGTGTATAGTTTATGTGCCATATGTTAGGAAATGTAGGGGGGGGGAGCCGGTTACCCAAAAAAAGGAAAATACACCAGTGTTTTTTCAACTATTTTTTGAAGAACTCCTATCTACTCTATTGCACTTGCCTGCTCTTAGGTGGAGAAGGCAAGTCTGGCGCAAAAGGTAACGTTCATTAAAATCCACATCTTAGTGAATTTGCTTAGTTATGTCCATTTGCCAGTGTGCAAATTGGCTTGGCGTTAGGGAGTGAAGTACCGCTAGAGTCTATCTACTTCGCTAGCGAGAGATGTCATGTTTCATGTGTTATAAGGGTTCTGTTAATGAAGGCGAATTGCCCTTTAAGTTCTCAGTTCTCTCAAGAGATCTCCTTATCTTGAATAGTTACAAATGTATCTAAGGGCAGGTGCTGAGTAGTCTATGCTCTGCCAAAAGCTTATTATTTAAATAAGTTTTAGAAACTTTGTATTTTTTTTTTGGCATCAGTGCATGAGATCAAAGAGAATCTCAGGACATTTCTGTAACAATCCAAGACTGAGGGCTGTGCTGTCAAAATTGGGACTGCCCCGCAGAAAACGGTATGGCAGGGCTGTATAGAATTTCAACACAACTTTGCATAATGCCTGGTATGAAAATATAAATTTTTAAAAAAGAGTGTTTGGTAATTCTGTATTACGCACACTTTATTTCTCCTAAACGCCAACTCCCACTATTATATATTAGGTATCGGGAATTTTAATCTGTTACTGGTCATAAAAGTCAGAAAAAGAAAATCTATATACTACCCTGAAATGGACAGATTGATAGTATAACTGTGAGTGAATGTGATTTTTATTCTCAATGCTGAACAGAGCTACACAAAATAATTCTCTGCAAATTTCTTTGGGATGAAACTCTACTTTATTGATTGTTCTGTAGAGTGCTCTACAAGCAGACAGTGAAGGGTCAGTATATGCCAAAAAGTCACTGACAGTGGTCCTGACTTTTTTCATCTGCAGACTGTAGATTCCAAATGAAGTTAAATCGATACAGACTGACTTTCTATTGTTTCCCAATGAATGAACCATCATGTGCTTGAATCAATAAACAGAAGTGGATGCAGTTTCACAGAATTTAGAAAAATAACATTCAATATAATCCTTGTACAGCAGAGGCCTGTATTTTACTTTATTTGTTCATGCTCTTTGTATCACTTATGAATAAGATTATATACAGTATTTGTATTAAGTATATTTAAATATATAATCTGACAAACTCAGACTTTAGAAGGCCAATTAGATATAATTTGCTGCAGAAGTGTGAAATATTTATGCTAAAAAGAGGTTATGGTATCCCTCTTTACAGATGAATATTATAGGAAACTATAATAATTGTTTGTGATAAACCCAGTGAAATAACATGCTGTATTCACCAAGTTACTCTTTGGGGGTACTATACCATGCTCTTTGCTGGCCTTTTCCTAAGGGCAATATAGCACAATAGGAAGACTATTGGAAATGATAAATTTATGTGGCGAGCCAACCTAAAGGAATGACTAAATAAACAAGGATAAAAGTGCAAGCTGAAGCTATAACACACAGAATAATGGAAAAATAACAATACATTACCTTCTTTTTTTAAACATGTTTTTAATTCAGGTGTTAAAATAAGTAAAACATACAATAGTTATAATACCACATCAAAAGAATGTGTTAAAAGCTTTGTGAGTTACATTATTCCATGAAGGTCACCATTTTATTTTATTATCATGGTATGTTGTTTACAAGGCGTACTTAAATAGGATTAAAGGTGAACTAAAGCTTAACTAAAAAATAGGGCAGAAATCATGTAAATTTGTTTGGGTTTGTATACCACACCCAAAAGAACCACAGCCTATGCCTCCAAATATGCCCCTGTAGCTCTACATCTCTACATTATCTGTGCTGCTGTCAGTAACTAAAATTAGGGACAAAATATACTAAATATATATAATACAAATGTCACAATTTAAGGCTGATTAGTAAATAAGTCAGATCATTTGTACTCAGAAACCAGCACAATTAACATCATCGGAATTTAATAATCAACCCTGTAGCATCAGCTTATATGACAGGCCAACCTAATGTTCTGCTTGATGATTTGCAACGACCCCTAAGTTTAGCTTCTCAACAGCTGCTCAGAGCATGTGTGTGCCACTTGATGGGAAACTCCTGTGATAACTCTGAAGGCCTAAATCATTACTACTATAAAGATGCTGAAACTTTAGGCTGATTCAATATGTTCAGTATATAAAATATGGCATTTCTAACCATATTTATTTTTAGGGTTTAGTTCTCCTTTAAGTCTATAGAGGGTTGAATCACAGTTTCTGAGCCACAAACCTCAAATATCTGTGACTCATACATTCATCAGCCTGATACACTATTTTTGGAGGGGTAAAACCTTGCTTATAAACTTCTTCCAAAGGGCCATGTTTGGGGCGAAGGGCCTTTTACATTAAAAGGATACCCGCTTTTGCATTAAAAGTAGTTGGAGATGAAGCCTTTGCCAAGGATTTAGGGTGGTCACTTTAACCCTCCCAGGCTGTCTTAGATAAAGGAGGCGTGATAATACCTGTACAATACAAAATTTTATTCTGGGGGCCTGACCTGCCAAAAGAAATGTACTGGTTATTTGTCTACTGCTTAAACCACTTTTGAGGGATAAACACTTGGGAATTTGGAAGTTTATATAACCATTGTGTTGAAAAAAACATTTTAATTAGGTTTGCCTGACTAAAGGTGGCCATACACGGGCCAATAAGAGCTGCCGACAGACTGAGTCAACAGCTTATTGGCCCGTGTATGGGGCCCTCCGACGGGCTTCCCCAATCAATTGGGCCCTAGGCCCACGATCGGATCAGCCCGATATTGCCAACCTCATCCACTCAGCTGTTTTATTCTTATATTTGTTGTTGTATAAATATCTATTTAAGTCCAATGACAAACATTGGCATCGTTAAACAACTTCATAACTTCAAAAATGTGCCATGCTCATCAATTTTGCTTAATCCGGGCTGGTGTACTATCATTGTAAAGATACAGCAGCCACTTTTTATTGGATATTATTATCATACGTCTATCCAATGCTAATATATAATATATAATGCTAATATCCCTATTGTCTATTATAAAGTATGGGGCAACTACAGTGGTGCAAATAGGCAAAAAAAAAAAACAGCAACATTTCTGAACATGGCAATGGCGCAATTACAATTTTTAGTAAATATACAATGTTACTGGGAAAATACAACTATTGTATTGGTGAGAACATTGGTATCTTAGAAACAGCACCTGGGTCTCAATGTGATCTGCAGGTAAAGAAAATAAGAATTACTCTATACAGTGCTAGAGGGTGTCACTGAAATATCTGCTGTACCAAGAGAGTGGTTCATGTGAAACAAAGCTCAGTTGTCATGGTAACTTGTTCTGCAGAATACAAAATAAGGAA
Source organism: Xenopus laevis (assembly GCF_017654675.1). NCBI lineage: Eukaryota > Metazoa > Chordata > Amphibia > Anura > Pipidae > Xenopus > Xenopus laevis. The sequence goes on from NC_054377.1 coordinate 75,367,266, forward strand.
CACAATCTGAATTTATCAGCTGCAGGTCTAAAGTCCTTTAATTAGTTTTAGATATTCATTATACTAGAAATAATTCTTCAATGCAGAATGCAATCTTAGAATATTACTTAGCAGTTCTACCAGTTATTATGCGTCAAAGTGATCAGATGCAGTAAGCTGTCACTGCGACTTTGATTACAATTAGATTCAATATTTATTGACATATATGCAGATTCATAAGAGAAATTGTGTGGGAGTTGGAGAGAAGCAGAGAATGAAGGCAAGAGGAAAAGAAAGCAGAAAACAATGGAATGGCTAGGTGGAGCAAACATTAAAAAGGGGGGTAAAGGAAAGCATAAAAGGGTTAATATTTGGCGGGTAGAAAGGGAAAGTATACAAGAAAGGGAAAGTTTACAGGAAAGGAGAATAGGAGCGCATAGCAAAGGGAAAGTGTACAAAGGACAACACATTGGATAACTAGAAAGAGGGGGCATGTGTCTTGTATACCTAGCAATGCAATACCTCCAGAATGTAAGGGTGTTTTGATGCTTCCATCTTGCACTGAAGAGAATGCTACACAAGTTATATACCAGTTTTTTTTATTATTACCTGGCTCTTGGATTTTGAAAGATTTGCACTCCTTACTTATACAGCACTGGAACCCCTGACCTTGTATGTGCTGCTGGTTTCAAATTACTGAGGTCCTTTTTCTAAAAACACTAACACAAAATGTACTATAGGCAGTTTATATAACTTAAAGTCACTAGATAGAATAAAAGAGTATTTAGCCTTATGAGCAAACAAAGGAATTCAGTGATAAAACAGCTTAAGTTTCTAGCTCTATTTCAGGTGGGTGAATGATCAAATGTCAATATGACATTTGATAGAAAGAGAGATCTTTATATATATATATATATATATATATATATATATATATATATATATATATATATATATATATATATTAATGAAACCGAGGGTCCCAGCCACAACAAAGGCTGTCAATGACACCTGGGTGCATTCCACGTTGTAGCAAATTGTATATGCTATCAGAGACCACACTCACAGGACTTAAAATGAATAACTATGCTTTTATTATAGATATTTACAATAAAAGCATAGTTATTCATTGTAAGTCCTGTGAGTGTGATCTCTGATAGCATATATATATATATATATATATATATATATATATATATATATATATATATATATATATATACTGTATATATATATTTGGGAGAATAGACGGCACACCAAGGACACTTCAACAACAAAGTCAGCTTGAAAACATTGTGAAGGTTTATTGGAGCAACCCCTCATATGGAAGTCACTACATAGCCGGCCACTAATTCCTCCTCACCAACCATAAGAAACACCTATTTGGCAGATAAGCATCCATTTCATAACGGCCCCCATAGGCTTCCTGCCAATTTTTTGGTCGAAGAAAAATCATTCGATCGATGGATTAAAATCCTTCGAATCGAATGATTCGTTCGATCTAACTATTTTTGGTAAATCCTTCGACTTCGATATTCGAAGTCGAAGGATTTACATTCGGCAGTCGAATATCGAGGTTTAATTAACCCTCGATATTCGACCACATGTAAATCTGCCCCTAACTGTAACAGGAAGAAGCGTGGAAGCAAAAGCCAGAACTCTGTCTGTTAATTGGCTCATGTGACCTAACAAGTATGGTTTGTTTGTTTTGTTTGTGTGCACTGTGAATCCTACGATCCCAGTGGCAGCCCTTATTTGTTAAATTGAAAATTTTCGATTTATCATTAGCGAATGCCACGCACTACTAAAAAAAGTATATTATTATGAAAAAGGTTTATTTACACGAAGCAGGGTTTTACATTGTTTTATGCAATATATTTTTATAGAGTCCTACATTGTTCGGGTGTATACTTTTCCTTTAAGATGAACCTAAGGCATTTTAAAAATTATGACTGGAAAAAAATATCACCAGGTATTTCAAATAGATCAATAATGTCTGTTGGCAGTAATATTGGACTCTGAAGCCTTGCATGGATGTGCAGAGAAAATATAAATATTGACTGTTCTTTGCTATTGCAATCAGACATGCTTTAGTAGTTTAGTAAACACAACCTTTATTTTAGGTATGCCCTGTTCAAATGGATATAAAATACATTTATTCTTCAGCATTTCACTTGTCTTAACATGTGGTCATTTCACTTGTACCAAAGAGGACAGCAGAAAAGCTCTATAAACTACTTATATCCCTTATATGGTATAATCCCACACTAGAAAAAAATTAAAAATATTCTAGTCGTGCCCACATTTAGAGATTATACCTACTGCAGATCATTAGCTGCGCCTCCTCCCACTCTTTAAAATATGAGAAAGAAGTAGCAACCTTTTGTAAGATATAAAAACAGGATCCCTATTTATCGGAATACTGCAACTCAAATACATTTTTTCACTTGATTGCACTGAATGAACTCTTAAAAGCACTCACCACACTCTTCCCCAATTCCACTTCTGTGTTTATTGGATCTGCTCTTCTACTCTCTTTTGTTGTAATCTTTCTTTTTGCACCCTTCTACATTTTACTTTCTAGTTCCCTTTTTTCTTTTCAGATTACATAGTTAAGTTGGGTGTAAAAAAGACCAAAGTCCATCAAGTTCAACACCTCCAAATGAAACCCAGCATCCATACACACACTTACACTATCTCATCTATATACTCACATAAACTATATAAACACATATCTATACTAACTGTAGATTTTAGTATTCAGGATCCCAGTCTAGGATCGCTGGGGCATTGGTTGACGTGTGGAGCAGGTATACTACAATGGGGAAAATAAAGTTCACTGGGGTGATTTCTAACACATTGCATTTGTAATATGCATGTACATTACATACATGTAATATGGCATACTTAATGATGATTACTTACATTTTAACTTTTAAGATACACTCATAAGTGCATTATTTTTGTGCATTATAATCATGACTTTTACGCTAAGAAATGCACGTTTTCCAGACTTGCAAAACAACAGACTTGCAAAACAAATGCAAAAAATACTTATAAAAAATATTTTTTGCAAAGAGAAAGATTTTCATTATATATGTTTACTCAAGTACTCTTATTACATTCTCCCCAATATTTAGCCAGTTTATGTATTTTAGGGAGCATATTGAGGGCAGAGTATGGCACACACAGGGGGCATAGGGAAGGCAGAGTATGGCAAACCCAAGGACAATAGGGCAGGCAGAGTATGACAAACACAGGGAACATAGGGCAGGCAGAACAGAGCAGGAGACAGGAAAACTATAAGGACCACTAAGATGTACTACATACAGTGACACAGTGCTGGTGCTCCTTCATCATTTTGTATGAGTGTGAACAGGTGAACAATGTGGCCAGTTTCAGTCTGGGTCTCAGGTGTGCACAGAACAGGGATTTAGGATGTGAACAATAGAAGTGTCACAGGTGTGAACAATACAGGGGGATTACAGTCTGAATTTGATTAAACAATGCAGGGGCCAGTTAATCTCTGTAGTGATACCCTTTAACATATACACATGGTAAACAGACACATCAGGCAGACTTTGATGTGGGGGGCCACAGGGGGGAGGTCACCATTTGGACAGCACTTTAGATTGTTACATATGCAGGGAAGAGTCGGGAATTCACAAAATATGGAAGTCCCTTCATAAATTTTCTGACATTGTAGGATATTTTAAAAGATGTCCAGAGTACCAGTTACACAAAAATAAACACAAGAATTTATGCTATGGCACACAGCACATTGTCTAATGCTACCATCTTTCAAAAGAGGGGCCCCTAGACATTGACTATTGCTGCATTCCATTTACAATAGGCACTCCCACACAAACTGCCTCCTATTTTATCCCATTTACTGCAAATGCCCCTAAATGCAATCACCTTTGGCAACATTAGTGGCCCCTAGCAAGTTTTATGCCAATAACCATTGAAAGCCTAAACCCAAAAATTGATGTGTCATAAAATGTAATGTAAGATATAAATTGTAATTTACTTTGCAGTGCTCTATATTTGAATATCAAACAATGCCTACATACCAGACAGCAGGCAGGTTGAGGATCAGCAGCTGTTGTGTCTGTTTGCTGTAAACCCCGGCCACAGAACACAGAAGTTTAATTCCATTTCACACCTACTCTAAGGCGCTTAGATGGGTTTCTAATTGTTTCTATTATGAAATCTCCGAAATCTCATGTGATGACATCATCACTCACGAGTCACACATGAAGTCACAGGTAGTGCTCTTTTACAGGCACTAATCAGCAGCAACCCCCCTCCCCCAAACCAGCACAAGTAAGCGCATTGCTCAGCTCACTTACTTGATTCTTTTTTTAAATAACTTTATTGATTTTTTTTAAAGTGGCTTGTTTTACCACAAATAGTAAGCCTCCCCAAGCCTTAATAAAGATCCGCCCGAGCCTATGTTGCAAAAATGAAAGTTCTTTTCTTCTAGTCTAAAGGATTGGCTGTGGTGTGGTGATCCTTTTTATTGGAAATAACATCTCCCGCTGTCTATAATGCCTTCTAATGTACTTGTAGTTGTTCTCAAACTTCTCTTCCATTCTTTGCCTTAAGTGTTTCTTTTGTTTTGCCAATTCTTAATGATCTTTTCCTCTCTCCTCTAATATTTTCTGTTTTACGTTCTTCTATTCTAGCCTCTCTCCCAATTTGTTCTTGTCAAAGTGTCTACTTCAGCCTCATTAGAATGAAATGAGTGTTTTGACCATGGCCACAGTACATCCCAGCGGTGCCCTGTTACACACAGACTATTACAATAAGTCCACCCCCATGATTCTCCCAATTTAGGTAGTATACAGGAGATTCCAAAAAACATAGGAGGGTTAACACATATTCAACACTCTTTATTCATCTCATCTTTCTGATCCTTTTTTACTTCTAGATGAAAATGTGAATGAATTGATTACAATTTTATGGGAGATGGCCTTCCTGCAATTTGGATATAGGATAATGGATCATATACCTGTACTAAATTCTAAATGATTCTTTTTCTGTTTAATCTAATTGATTTATTAAGCGAATTTCATAGAAAACAGGCCCTGATGTTATAGTAAGTACATGGTTTTCTAAAATTGTGTGATTTTAAAATAGAAATTGCCGTTTTTTTTATGTTCCAAGATCATGAATGTGCATTTTTAAGTAAATGCTTTCTATATAGACAGAATGTACTATAATTTGAACTCATCTAGGGATAACAGGTTATGTATTATATTTATACGTAAACAATTAAAACCTCTGTCTATTCTTACAAAAACACTATTTTCCAGCTCCAACAATTCTGTGATATTTAGTTTTTATTTTGAGGAGCAAATTAGATTTCTGGAATAAAAACAAGTTAGTAGTTATCTCGGCTACCATTCCTGTTTGGCTTGCACGTGATAGCTTTCATCCAAAATGGTTTATTCTGGAATACTGTAAAATCTATTACGAATGCTAAAGTTAGGAACATTGCAATATAATGTGGGTCCTAGGCATTCTGCCTGTATCTTAGCAATACTGCTGTCATTCAAATCATTTCTATAACAAATCTGACATGCTACTTATCCCAGTGTAGCCCCCCCCCAACACAAATTATTTAAAATTATGCAGCTTTCCTCTTTCCCTTTGGAAATTTGATACTTATGCAGTTTCCCAGCAATTTGCATTTGCGATAAAAAAATGTTTATTTCAAATGATGTTTTAAAAACATAGATGCTATTTTATTTAAAGATTCACAGTCTACAACATATAAAATATCAGACTCGTATATCACTGCAGAGAGAAATTATTCCTTTACACGAACTGGGAAAGTGTCGCCACTTCTGACACATTTCATGCTAAAATGGCATTTCATTAGTTCCGGTGTCACCAATCCTCATCTTGACTACACAATTGCTTGCCAGAAGGCTAGAATTCATTATGATAGTCTAGTCTGGTTATTTCATCTTTTGTTAGTAACCCCAAATATATATTTTTATAATTGCTTCTGCTACCCCTACAGCTGTTATAAAGGCAAAGCTAAATAACACTTGACATAATAATGCATATGATTTGGGATTTGAAAAGGATGATAAATATTGTGATTATTTGGTTAAAACATGCACCTGTGGAGAGTATGCTATCAGAGCTGAGATTGAGGCAGAGGGGCTTCAATGTCAAGGGCCTTGAATGTGAGTGTCAGTAATTTGAATTTGAGAAGAGATTGGGAGCCAGTGGAGAGATATGCATAAGGGAGTGGCTGATGTGGAGCAAAGAGATAGATGAATAAGTCACAGGTTGGAGTTAATAGATGATATGTTGGAACATAGGTGCAGTTGTTAAGCCAAGTAAGAGACTAAAGTGTGTTTGTTGTGTCTAAGTTGAGGTAAGGTTGTATTCAGACAATGTTGCACAGATGAAAGAGACATGATTTGCATGTGTTTGGCAATGCGGTATAAAAGACAAATGGGAGTCTAAGAAAATTCCTAGGCAGCCTAACTGTGTGGTTGATTGAAAGGAGTTTTATTGACGGTGAGTGAAACCTGAGGGTTAGGGGAAGATGTTGGTGAAAAAATATAGAATTCTGTTTTTGAGAGATTCAGTTTCAGGTGGCATTCAGTTTCATCCAGACATCCATTGGGAAAGGACAGAAGGAGAAAGGTCAGGAGCAGACATGTAGATACGGGTGTCCTTAGCATAAAGGTGGCACTGAAACAGGGTCGGACTGGGCCCAGACCCGCTCCCCTGATCAGCCGCCTCCTGAAGAAAAGAAGATTACCAGCGCAAGGTGTGATATGGCAAAATGGTGTGTGTGCATGTGCACAGAGGGGGAGTGAGTTTGGCAGTTGGAAGGGCCCCCAGTGGCTGTCAGGAGGGCCCTTGATGTTGCAGCCCCAGTGGGCCCCCAGTGCTCCAGTCTGATGGTGCACTGAAGTGACTGAATACATTTTGCTAGAGAAGTAGTATTGAATGCAGCAGAGGGCCTAAGAGAGCCCTGAGAAACTCTCACAAAAGAGAGGGAATGCATTTAATGTAGATAGAGAAAACAACTTTAAAGAAGTTATTAGAAAGATAAGATTTAAACCATAAAAGAACAGTGTCACATATGTTAGCTGAGTACAAAATGTCTAGGAGGAGTTGGTGGTCAACTGTGTCAAAGGCTGCAAAGAGATCTAGAGGGATGGGTATGGAATAGTGACCTTTAGACAGGAAAAATTATGGCTTACAATGATCTTGAAGGGGTTGTTCACCTTCAAACAACTAGTTGTTTTCAGATAGATCACCAGAAATAACCAAAAATAACTATATTCCATGTGTCACCGTTTTTCTAATATTGAAGTATAAAGTGTAATTTTTCACCTTCTAAACGCATCTCTGGGAGGTAGGTCGCCGACCCTCTAAACTTTTCTAAACTGATACATTTAGTTGATACATTTCTTATCTTTGCCCCTGCTGAGCAGAATCCCTGAATTTCATTAAAGGCAGCTGTTAGAATTGATACAATAATTGCACTTATATTCCTCATAGATCCTGCTGTGAAATGTATCGAGTAAATGTTGCAAAACTGTAACAGTTCAGAGTTTGCGCCTGAATTACTGAGTTGCCAGACTCAAACACCAGAGACGGGGGGCGGAGCTAAACCTTCCATGTGAGCGGTACTCTTACACCGGAGCTCTCCATTCCCTAGCCCACAAAGGTGTACAAACTGAGCAAACCCCGACGCAACTCAACTTATTTACTATTGCCTATTATCCCGAGAGGCAGATGGGTCCCAAAAACCCGGCGAAAAAAGACTCCAAAAAGGTGTCGGAGTTCTTTGCAGAGCGTAACACCAGGCAGTCCGGCGCCATCTTGGAGCACCACACAGATTTGAATGTGGACTCAGGACCGACAGCTTCCCCGGTCACAGCAGCTGAGATTAAAAGTATGCTTACGGAACTCAGAACTACACTCCAGGATGACTTTAAGCTTTTTTCCGCTGAAATTAAAAGAGAGGTAAGAGACCTCGCGGAATGCACTGACCACTTGGAGCGCAAGATGGCCGAGTTCACAACAGCACACAATGCAGTTGCCGACACGCAACAGATTATGGAGAAAGAAGTGGCGCGCCTTACTGATAAGGTTGCAGACCTTGAGGACCGGTCCCGGCGCTGTAACATCCACATAAGAGGCATCCCGGAGGATGTTAAACCAGAGGCGCTCGAGGCCTATTTCATGGATCTCCTCCAGTCTCTATTACCGGAGGCACCCCCGATTGACCTGACCGTTGATCGCATTCATCGGGTCCCTAAGCCCAGGTCGGCGCCTGAAGCAGCCCCCAGAGACGTCCTTACTAAGCTGCATTTCTTTAAAACGAAAGAACGAGTCCTGATGTTGGCCAGAAAGCGGGACACTTGGCCGGATAAATATAAATCACTGGAGCTATTTACAGATCTCTCTATGGCTACCCTAGCTAAGCACAGAACTTTTCTTGACACCACGAGAACACTAGGGGAACATAAAATTCCCTATAGGTGGGCCTACCCTACGAAGCTTATTGTGCTACGGAATGGAGCCTCCTATACATTTGCTTCACCTGATGAGGCTAAAAAAACGACGTACAAATGGATCCACAGAGAGACAGCCATAGGAGACAAGCCTGAACCTTCCACTCTGCCCGGCTCCCTTTCCCCCTCCGACGCGTCTGGACACAGACTGGGATACTGCTTAGACCCTGATGTTCCTTCTCTTTCATAACGTCACTCCATTTTTGATGGATAAGAAGCCTACGGGGCACCAATGATCCCGAGTTTGGTCTGGGGAGGAACACCACCACCTGTTCTCTTCTCCCCCCCCACTGTCCCTATTGTTTTACAGGACCCTCAGCAGCGATGACAACACTGCAACCGCTGCCGTTACTGGACACTATTCCTCCAGTTGAGGAACAACAGTTTGCTACTTCAGGTTATTTTTTGGTTATGTTTTTATTATACTGTTATGCTCTATGTCTTCGATGTGACTTTGCGACCCAGGCTTGGCTATCCAAATCTGTTGCACCAGCCCTATCTTTCTCCTATATTGCAGCTCTATTATGGGTAGTTAGTAATGCTTGTTTAACTTTGTATGATAATGATATGTTTTCTCACACATAATGTTAGGGGTCTTAATACCCCCCAGAAACGTAATCTACTGTTGAAAGAAGCGAGCAGATTGCAGGCTTATATACTGTTCATTCAAGAAACCCACTTTACTAAACGAAATCCTCCCAAATTCTATTCTAGAAATTATCCGCATGTTTTCCATTCTTGTGCCGATACTAAATCTAAAGGGGTTTCCAAACATGTCACGCTAGATGTGCACAAACATCTATCAGACACTAGTGGCAGGTATCAGGTAGTGATCTGCTCACTTAATGGACAGTTATATACCTTACTCAACCTATATGCCCCTAATGAACATCAGGACAAGTTTATATGTAAAATGTTGAATATGGTTCACGACATGAAGAGGGGACGCCTTGTGGTAGCGGGAGATTTTAACATGGCCTTGAACCAAACACTTGATACCCAAAGACCATTGGGAAAATCCGCCCCTCCACTCACTTTACGTACAGCTCATAAAATGGGAGATTGTATCTCGGAAAATGCCCTAATTGATATCTGGAGAGCATACAATCATAATGCTAGGGAATATACTTACTACTCCCCGAGGCATGACTCCTACTCTCGGATTGACCTGATTTTAGCCGACTCTCCAACCACCAACGCATTAACGAATTCATTCATTACAACACGCTCATGGTCTGACCATGCCCCTGTTATTGCAGATTTTAAGGCGCATCAAGATCAGGTTCGATCCGGAGTCTGGAGAATCAATGACTCTCTATTGGCAAACCTAGACCACAAACAAAAGATAGCAGATCGTCTGATTGACTACTTTAAAATTAATGAAGCCCCAGAAACAACTCCACAATCAGTGTGGCTGGCTCACAAAGCTGTACTCAGGGGTGAATTAATTACTCTCAGCAAACAAGTAAAACGATCTAGGGAAGCTCAACAGGACCTGCTAGAAAACCAACTAAAACAAATAGAAAACTCCCAACTCTCTGCTTCCTCCCCTGTTAGGCAAAAAAACCTGCAAAAACAGGCAGATGATATTAGGACACGACTCAACAAAGTACAACTAGCTCGAACTGAGTATAGACTTAAACTACTAAAACTAAAATATTACACCAAGGGTAACAGAGCGAATAAATTATTAACGCATAGACTTAAAAACATGCAAGCTAAAACTAGGATTAATCCATTAATCACAATGGCAACCTTCTTACTAGCCCGAATGAAATAGCAGAATCCTTTGTAGAATATTATGAAGGGCTCTATAATCTGACCCGTAACCCCCTAGAGCACAACCCCTCGCAACAAGAAATTGCTTCTTTCTTAGATTCGGTCCAGCTGCCCTCACTAACCAGGCAACAGATAGAGACTCTAAATGACCCCTTTACAGAGGAAGACATTTCGGCTACGATTAAAACCCTTAAAAATGGCAAGTCCCCAGGTCCAGATGGATACTCCAATGATTATTATAAAACGTTCGCACATATTTTGGTACCTAAACTCAATTACTGGGTAGACACCAACTCCATAAGCCCAGAAGCTCTGGCAGCCCATATAGTCACCATCCCGAAACCGGGTAAGGCCCAGGATAACTGTACTAATTACAGACCAATTGCACTCTTGAACACTGACATTAAGATCTACGCCAAAATTTTAGCATCGAGACTCTCCCCACTACTCCCGGCCTTGATTGACAATGATCAAGTTGGATTTATACTTGGTAGACAAGCCCCCGATAACACTAGGAAATTACTAAACTTAATTCATATTGCTGAAAAAGAGTCAACTCCTTTCCTGGCCCTATCACTGGATGCGGAGAAGGCATTTGACAGGGTTAATTGGTCCTATATGCGTAAAGTCCTAGAAAAAACTGGACTTCACGGTAAATTCTTAGATGCCATACTGCTTCTTTATACTAAACCATCTGCTAAAGTGAGGATTCCGGGTGCCCTGTCAAGTGCCTTCGACATAACCAATGGAACAAGACAGGGGTGCCCCCTGTCGCCCCTCATATTTGCCTTAATAGTAGAGCCTTTAGCAGCAAAAATACGACTGCATCCAGGAATAGAGGGTCTAAAGATTGCAGCTGATCACCACAAGATAGGACTATTTGCTGATGACATTATCATGACCATCACTAACCTAAACCTGTCGCTGCCCCACCTTATGAATGAGCTTCGGATTTTCCAAACACCAGAGACAGGGACATTCAACTTTACACTTTTTGAAAAAAACAATAAAAAATAAATAATGGAAAGTAATTGAAAAAAGTCTTTATTACTGGGGAACAATCTAAAAAAAAAGTGTTTGGAAGGTAAAGAACCCCTTTAAGTGTAGTTTTTGATGAGTTGAGTTGGCAGAAGCCAGACTGCAGGGGATTGAGAATGGAGTTGTCTTTCCAACAGTTTAGATGCAATTGGGTTTAGGGAGACTGGACAATAGTTGGTGGGAGAGCTGGTATCAAGGAAAGGTTTTTTGAGGATGGGTGTGGAAAAGTAGTAGCAGAAAGTGAAAGATTAAATAGGTGGGTAAGTACAAGGCTGACTGTATCAGAAATTGGGTGAAAAGCTATCTAGTCAAGGGAGCAGGTTGTACTGAAGCATGGATATTTCTAAATCTGTGAGTGAAAAGGTCTTGCCTTCTACCATTTCTTATGATAATATGACAACTGACACTTCAGCAGTGAAGCTATGGCATTTCCCACACTTACTAATGAATACAAATAGTATTTATGCAGAACTGCTTTTGTCCATATGATGAAAAATATGAAAAATAAGTGAATGTGAACCAGGCTTCTCAATATGATATACAGTACTTTGCCTATAACCTTTCTGAATTCCATCTACTGTATTGTATGAACAGCGACAGTAATTAGCCATGAATACATATATTGTAAGTAATGCTGAAAGGTTTGGGGTTGTGTCTTTGGTGTAACATGTCAGCCTGTAACATGAAGTGTATCTAACGTGACATGTGACAGAAGAAGGGCAGCTGATTATATTCAGAGAGAATAAACAGAAACAATGCAGCAAACCAAAGCTGCTGAGAGACAAGGTTAATTGGAACACAACCATGCCAAATAATCTGTGCTCCGATAGAGTAGCCACAATAGCCAATAAGCCCTATAAAGTGCTGCTTCATATGTTAAATTAAAATAATTATTAATATCAGATATCATTATTTAATATTAAATAGTTAAATGAAATTAATTCTAATAACTCAAACCAAATGCAGAAAGCCAACCACTAACACAAATTAAAAAAAACCCATAAAATAATATAAATCCATATAAAATCCCTATTTTTCTTTTCACATAAATCAGATAAAACATGGGGCTTAAGCTGGCAATAAGACTCCACTTGGCACTCCTCTAAAGCTTCCATAAACACGCCACATTTGGAAAAAACAGATAAATACCTCTCTTCCTGGCACAATTTGTTACACTGACAAAATTCAAGAAGCTGCTTCTTTTGATGAACAAGGCCGTGTGTCAGAGAGTCTAACTGCCAGGAGGCAGACGTTATGTTTCCTTATTGCACCTGCTTGTTTCTCTGAAGAGCATTTTTGGCAAAGACTTTTGTACCTTGACGTCATCCTCCTGGGCTGAGGCAGATGAGAGCTCAAGACATACTTTTTTGCCATCTGTATATATTTCAGTAAGCCCAAACTCAAATGTGACCCAAATCTCTACAGTATAATTGCACTGCCTGCCAAACCAGTTCACATTAACAGGGTTATTTATCAAGGTGAAAAGAAAAAGCATAAATGATTGCAACTAACTCCAGCATGTGGCTATAAGCTAACTTCTCTTCTGTATCCATTAAACTGTGAACTAAAACAATGTTTCCTTTCCAGCCTAAACACAATTACCCTGGATTTAAAAAAAATCAAAAATCTTTTCAACATTACAGAGAAATGGATCATCTGAGATGCAGCTACTTTCTGTCTCGTTTAATCAGAAATGTTTGGGATAAATTATGTAAATACTAATAAATGTTCTCAGAATTATACTGTATACATAGCAAGATGAAACAAGTGTCATGCAAATGTTCTTCCAACACAGTCTGATAAGTATGCAAGGCAGGATAAACTGTAAAAATCCAATAAATATTAGCAACTAAAAAAGCATCTCATATTACTAAAGCAGATTGCTAGCCAAGTCATCACCACACATGATTGCAGAATTATCGATGAAGCCACGCATTAGACCCAACTTTAATTTCATTACTTCTGGTGGTGTTATAGGAGAAAGCAAAGGGTGATTTGGGGTCCTTAGATGCTGCATTTTATTATTAGTATTATTAAAGAGCTTTTACATTCATCATTTCTATAGCGTATAATATTTGACGTTTTACTACTGGGTGCAGCCATGAGTGCTCTGATGGGGAAAAAGCTACTACTGGCCTAATTATTCTGAAGTAGTGCTCTATTTGTCCAAAGAACGTTCCTCTGTATAGTACAGACACTGAAGCTTCTAGCTGAGCTTATTTGCAGCTGGGAGGAGCAAAGTGCCAAAAATATGAAAAATCCACCATCTTTTTGCACACTCCATCCTGACAATATGAATTGCCGCAGATCAACTCACTCCATTTGGCAATCAGCAGTGCTGTATTTCTGAAAGGCAGGAGGAGGGGATACATAGGAACCCTCCATCTCACCCTTTCATCATCCAGACGTGCAATTTAGGGAGCAGTAATGGCAACGGGGACCTGTACTGCCAGGCAGTAGGAACGGGGCTGGCTTGCATCCACCAAAACTATGCTCTACACCACATGCTGGATTTTAAAGCTGGTGTAAGGTGCAGAGTACAGGCAATCCCCTTGGCAGAAGTGTTTTCACTATGAGCATACTTGCATCCCTAAGACCAGGGGCTATAGTTAATGACCTATATTTTCTCTTGAATAGACTTACAAAGTTCACCCTAGAAGGCTAATCATGACACCTAGAAAGCAGGTTCCGTCACGAGTAAGCAGATAAATCACATTCAATTATTATTTCATATTTAAATGTACAGTAACACTAAAAACTAAAGTGTTTTAAAGTAATGAAAATATCATGTACTGTTGCCCTGCACTGGTAACACTGGTGTGTTTGCTTCAGAAACACTACTATAGTTCATATAAACAAGCTGCTGTGTGGAAATTGAAAGCTGTGTGGCGGAAATTGAAAAAAGGCTATATGGCACTGGTTAAATACTGGATAATAGATAACACCATTATGTTCTACAGAGCTTATCTGCTATCTGCTGTGTAACGTGAGCCTTTTCTCCTTTGAATGGCTACTCCCATTGTTATACAACAGCTTATTTAAATAAACAGTAGTAGTGTTTTCTGAGGCAAACACATCAGTTGTACCAGTGCAGGGCAACAATACATTATATATTCATTAGTTTAATTTTTTTGATGTTACTGTTCCTTTAAGTGCAAGTGCTTTAGAAAAGATGCAGCTATTTACCTGGGTCATTTTAGACAGATGGTTTCACTGGGACCATAACAAGGCAGACAGAAGAAAGGGGTTTGTGAAAAAATACCCAATTAATATATAACAAAGGGGTTAGCACTTTATACTGTATTTAGAGAAGAACGCACCTGCCTTACTCTTTTTCTGTTGTTAGGTCATTTCTGTACCCGTTCTTTGTATGCCGAATACAACAAGTCAAACTAGGAAAGAACAGTTTCAAGTAAAATAAAATTCCATCAAGTTACCCGAAAAACATTTCAATCACTTCAACATATTCGATTTTAAATCTCATCTTTTTTTCCCCCACAGACACAGAATTTCTATCTTTATGAGCAAGTGGTTTGATGGAACAGACGGGGTAGAGTATCACACTATGTGGTCATTTGTTTCACTGTTAACCTGCCATGGGTTACACAAAATGAAGTAGGACAAGTCATTTCTAGGAAAGCATTTGCTGTATTTCAGCCACAGAGAAAAAGATTGAGTTTTTTAAAACCAAATTTTAAAAAGTAACAGAATGATACAATTCTCAGCACGTTGGAGGCTTTCATTTTTTTTTCTTTGTGAGGAAAGCTGAAATCATGGGAATAGCCATAACACTTCGAATTCATCATGGCCGCTTTCATTTTTTTTATTTAAGCTGACTTTAAAAAAAAAAATCATCTCAACAGGATATTCGTACAATGGAAATGAAGTTGCTTTGTATTCTTTGTCCATCTGTAAGATAAGTCAAAAGAGACCCTGTTGAGGGCTGCTGATTTTAGTGTCTGCGGCAAGGGATTTACCAGCTGCCTGGAATATATTTCACTGTGTCTAATGACGCATTTTTTGCATTGCTATATCATATGAAGCGTTTATTTTTTCAACAGTAAATACAACAGGGGAAGTAATAATTTTGCTCAAACACAATACCTGTAATAGAGGTCATGTAGTTCTGTATTGGAAGCATTACTATGAATAATGCTGTGAATAATTTATTTGGTGCAATTCTTCAGCAAAATGTTGGCGTTTCTGTTTAACCCTTTAAGTGCCAGCAGAATTTCACATTTTGGTTACGCGAAATGCCAGCCGTTTTTGAAACATTTTGTGCTCTCTCACTTTAGGGGCATTTTCTGAGGGGAAACCTATAGTTTACCTAGGAAAACTATACATTGTTTTTTTCGGTAGAAACTGAGCTTTCTAAATCTGCCTGAGTTTTCATGTATTTCCACCTGTGCAAAAAAATTTATAGTGCTAAATACCAAAAAAAATGAAAAATTACCATTTTTCATCGTATATCAATTTATACCAGAAAAATATTTCATTTTACGGATGAAAATCCAACTGATTTGGAAAGCCTTATGTCTCTCGAACGTGCCAATACCAGATATGTATAGTTTTAGGGAGATTTAGGATTTCTGTACAGCAAAAACTCCCGGCAGTATATTACCGAATTTTGAAAGCACTAAGGCAGAAAACGGCATGCTTTAGATTCCAAGGAAAAAAATCCTGAAACCGTAGGTTTACCCCAGAAAACCATACATTTTTGAAAAGTACACATTCTGCCGATTACAAAATGGGTAACTATGTCTCTCTACTCCCAACTACCAAACATAAAAGCTTGTCTGAACATAGCGGTTTTTCAACAAAAAATTCAAAATTCTGAAAAATCATTTCAAAGGTTTTATTTTGCTGCTCCGCATATCCCAAACTATATTAGGTACCAAGAAAAAGCACCTGAAATATGATTGCCAGGGGTCCACTGAACAATTTGATACCCATTATGCATAGGTTTACCAAAGTATCTGGCATTTAGAGACACCAATATGAAGTTAGCACATCCAAATTGTTCAGGACTTTACTTCAGCTACTGAGAAATCAACACATTGACTGCATTTTTTGTGGGGTAAAAACACAGAAATATATGTTTACCCCCCAAACCCATATATTTTTGGAAAGTACACATTCTACTGAATCTAAAATGGGTACCCATGCCTTTCTGCTCCAAACTACTGAGTCGCAAGGCTTTCCCACAATTGTCGGTTTTGGTGAAATATCTGAAAATTTCCTCAAAGCTTCAACTTCCCAGCACCATATCGCCCTTGTATCATTACGTACTAAGAAAAAGCACCCTAAATATGATTGCCAGGGTTCCTCTGAACATTTTGGTTGTCATTGTTCATAAGTTTACCAAAGTATCTGGCATTTAGAGGCCCCAAAATGAAGTTAGCGCATACAAGCAGTCCCGTGGGTAACTTCAGCTAATGAAAGATCAACACATTGACTGCATTTTTGTGGGGTAAAAACACAGAAATATATGTTTACCCCCCAAAACCCATATATTTTTGGAAAGTACACATTCTACCGAATCTAAAATGGGTACCCATGCCTTTCTGCTCCAAACTACTGAGTCGCAAGGCTTTCCCACAATTGTCGGTTTTGGTGAAATATCTGAAAATTGCCTCAAAGCTTCAACTTCCCAGCACCATATCACCCATGTATCGTTACGCACCAAGAAAAAGCACCCTAAATATGATTGCCAGGGTTCCTCCAAACAGTTTGGTGGCCATTGTTCATAGGTTTACCAAAGTATCTGGCATTTAGAGGCCTCAAAATGAAGTTAGCGCATACAAATAGTCCTGTGGGTAACTTCATCTAATGAAAAATCAACACATTGACTGCATTTTTGTGGGGTAAAAACACAGAAATATATGTTTACCCCCCAAACCCATATATTTTTGGAAAGTACACATTCTACTGAATCTAAAATGGGTACCCATGCCTTTCTGCTCCAAACTACTGAGTCGCAAGGCTTTCCCAAAGTTGTCGGTTTTGGTGAAATATCTGAAAATTGCCTCAAAGCTTCAACTTCCCAGCACCATATCACCCATGTGTCATTACGTACTAAGAAAAAGCACCCTAAATATGATTGCCAGGGTTCCTCTGAACATTTTGGTGGCCATTGTTCATAAGTTTACCAAAGTATCTGGCATTTAGAGGCCCCAAAATGATGTTAGCGCATATAAACAGTCCCGTGGGTAACTTCAGCTAATGAAAAATCAACACATTGACTGCATTTTTGTGGGGTAAAAACACAGAAATATATGTTTACCCCCCAAAACCCATATATTTTTGGAAAGTACACATTCTACAGAATCTAAAATGGGTACCCATGCCTTTCTGCTCCAAACTACTGAGTCGCAAGGCTTTCCCACAATTGTCGGTTTTGGTGAAATATCTGAAAATTGCCTCAAAGCTTCAACTTCTCAGCACCATATCACCCATGTATCGTTATGCACCAAGAAAAAGCACCCTAAATATGATTGCCAGGGTTCCTCCGAACAGTTTGGTGGCCATTGTTCATAGGCTTACCAAAGTATCTGGCATTTAGAGGCCCCAAAATGAAGTTAGCGCATACAAACAGTCCCGTGGGTAACTTCAGCTAATGAAAAATCAACACATTGACTGCATTTTTGTGGGGTAAAAACACAGAAATATATGTTTACCCCCCAAACCCATACATTTTTGGAAAGTACACATTCTACAGAATCTAAAATGGGTACCCATGCCTTATTGCTCCAAACTACTGAGTCGCAAGGCTTTCCCAAATTTGTCGGTTTTGGTGAAATATCTGAAAATTGCTTCAAAGCTTCAACTTCCCAGCACCATATCACCCATGTGTCATTACGTACTAAGAAAAAGCACCCTAAATATGATTGCCAGGGTTCCTCTGAACATTTTGGTGGCCATTGTTCATAAGTTTACCAAAGTATCTGGCATTTAGAGGCCCCAAAATGAAGTTAGCGCATACAAACAGTCCCGTGGGTAACTTCAGCTAATGAAAAATCAACACATTGACTGCATTTTTGTGGGGTAAAACACAGAAATATATGTTTACCCCCCAAAACCCATATATTTTTGGAAAGTACACATTCTACAGAATCTAAAATGGGTACCCATGCCTTTCTGCTCCAAACTACTGAGTCGCAAGGCTTTCCCAAAGTTGTCGGTTTTGGTGAAATATCTGGAAATTGCCTCAAAGCTTCAACTTTCCAGCATCGTATTGTCCATGTATCATTACCAGCAGAAAGCATCCTAAATATAAACATATGGGTCTACTAAACAGTTTGATACCCAATGTGCATAGATATACCAAACTATGTGGCGCACAGAGACCCCCAAATGACAATATGTATAGACATTTTCACGGCTGACGCGCTGGCTGCTGCAATATAACCACCCGGTGTGTGTATTATGCGACATTAGCCCACCTAACAGTACAGAGACCCCAGAAAACCATATATTTTCAGAAAGTACACATTCTGACGAATCCAATATGGGTAAATAAGTGTTTCTACTGCAAACTGCCAAACTGCAAAGCAATGCTGAACATAACGGTTTTTATCAAATTTCTGAAAATCATCACAAAGCTTGAATTTTACCCCATTATATGCCACACATTTTGTAACGTATCAGCATAAAACATCCTAAATATGAACGCCAGGGGTCTACTGAACACTTTGATGCCCAATATGCATAGATATACCAAACTATGTGGCGCACAGAGACCCCCAAATGACAATAGTGTATATACATTTTCACGGCTGACGCTCTGGCTGCTGCAATATGAGCACCTGGAGTGTGTATTATGCGACATTAGACCCCCCTAACAGTACAGAGACCCCAGAAAACCATATATTTTCAGAAAGTACACATTCTGACGAATCCAATATGGGTAAATAAGTGTTTCTACTGCAAACTGCCAAACTGCAAAGCAATGCTGAACATAACGGTTTTTATCAAATTTCTGAAAATCGTCACAAAGCTTGAATTCTACCCCATTACATGCCACACATTTCGTAACGTATCAGCATAAAACATCCTAAATATGAACGCCAGGGGTCTACTGAACACTTTGATGCCCAGTATGCATAGATATACCAAACTATGTGGCGTACAGAGACCCCCAAATGACAATAGTGTATATACATTTTCACGGCTGACGCGCTGGCTGCTGCAATATAAGCACCTGGAGTGTGTATTATGCAACATTAGACCCCCCTAATAGTACAGAGACCCCAGAAAACCATATATTTTCAGAAAGTACACATTCTGACGAATCCGATATGGGTAAATAAGTGTTTCTACTGCAAACTGCCAAACTGCAAAGCAATGCTGAACATAACGGTTTTTATCAAATTTCTGAAAATCGTCACAAAGCTTGAATTCTACCCCATTATATGCCACACATTTCGTAACGTATCAGCATAAAACATCCTAAATATGAACGCCAGGGGTCTACTGAACACTT
Source organism: Xenopus laevis (assembly GCF_017654675.1). NCBI lineage: Eukaryota > Metazoa > Chordata > Amphibia > Anura > Pipidae > Xenopus > Xenopus laevis. The sequence goes on from NC_054377.1 coordinate 75,387,099, forward strand.
TGATGCCCAGTATGCATAGATATAGCAAACTATGTGGCGTACAGAGACCCCCAAATGACAATAGTGTATATACATTTTCACGGCTGACGCGCTGGCTGCTGCAATATAAGCACCTGGTGTGTGTATTATGCAACATTAGACCCCCCTAACAGTACAGAGACCCCAGAAAACCATATATTTTCAGAAAGTACACATTCTGACGAATCCAATATGGGTAAATAAGTGTTTCTACTGCAAACTGCCAAACTGCAAAGCAATGCTGAACATAACGGTTTTTATCAAATTTCTGAAAATCGTCACAAAGCTTGAATTTTACCCCATTATATGCCCCACATTTCGTAACTTATCAGCATAAAACATCCTAAATATGAACGCCAGGGGTCTACTGAACACTTTGATGCCCAATATGCATAGATATACCAAACTATGTGGCGCACAGAGACCCCCAAATGACAATAGTGTATATACATTTTCACGGCTGACGCTCTGGCTGCTGCAATATGAGCACCTGGAGTGTGTATTATGCGACATTAGACCCCCCTAACAGTACAGAGACCCCAGAAAACCATATATTTTCAGAAAGTACACATTCTGACGAATCCAATATGGGTAAATAAGTGTTTCTACTGCAAACTGCCAAACTGCAAAGCAATGCTGAACGTAACGGTTTTTATCAAATTTCTGAAAATCGTCACAAAGCTTGAATTTTACCCCATTATATGCCCCACATTTCGTAACTTATCAGCATAAAACATCCTAAATATGAACGCCAGGGGTCTACTGAACACTTTGATGCCCAATATGCATAGATATACCAAACTATGTGGCGCACAGAGACCCCCAAATGACAATAGTGTATATACATTTTCACGGCTGACGCTCTGGCTGCTGCAATATGAGCACCTGGAGTGTGTATTATGCAACATTAGACCCCCCTAACAGTACAGAGACCCCAGAAAACCATATATTTTCGGAAAGTACACATTCTGACGAATCCAATATGGGTAAATAAGTGTTTCTACTGCAAACTGCCAAACTGCAAAGCAATGCCGAACATAACGGTTTTTATCAAATTTCTGAAAATCGTCACAAAGCTTGAATTCTACCCCATTATATGCCACACATTTCGTAACGTATCAGCATAAAACATCCTAAATATGAACGCCAGGGGTCTACTGAACACTTTGATGCCCAGTATGCATAGATATAGCAAACTATGTGGCGTACAGAGACCCCCAAATGACAATAGTGTATATACATTTTCACGGCTGACGCGCTGGCTGCTGCAATATAAGCACCTGGTGTGTGTATTATGCAACATTAGACCCCCCTAACAGTACAGAGACCCCAGAAAACCATATATTTTCAGAAAGTACACATTCTGACGAATCCAATATGGGTAAATAAGTGTTTCTACTGCAAACTGCCAAACTGCAAAGCAATGCTGAACATAACGGTTTTTATCAAATTTCGGAAAATCATCACAAAGCTTGAATTCTACCCCATTATATGCCACACATTTCGTAACTTATCAGCATAAAACATCCTAAATATGAACGCCAGGGGTCTACTGAACACTTTGATGCCCAATATGCATAGATATACCAAACTATGTGGCGCACAGAGACCCCCAAATGACAATAGTGTATATACATTTTCACGGCTGACGCTCTGGCTGCTGCAATATGAGCACCTGGAGTGTGTATTATGCAACATTAGACCCCCCTAACAGTACAGAGACCCCAGAAAACCATATATTTTCGGAAAGTACACATTCTGACGAATCCAATATGGGTAAATAAGTGTTTCTACTGCAAACTGCCAAACTGCAAAGCAATGCTGAACATAACGGTTTTTATCAAATTTCTGAAAATCGTCACAAAGCTTGAATTCTACCCCATTATATGCCACACATTTCGTAACGTATCAGCATAAAACATCCTAAATATGAACGCCAGGGGTCTACTGAACACTTTGATGCCCAGTATGCATAGATATAGCAAACTATGTGGCGTACAGAGACCCCCAAATGACAATAGTGTATATACATTTTCACGGCTGACGCGCTGGCTGCTGCAATATAAGCACCTGGTGTGTGTATTATGCAACATTAGACCCCCCTAACAGTACAGAGACCCCAGAAAACCATATATTTTCAGAAAGTACACATTCTGACGAATCCAATATGGGTAAATAAGTGTTTCTACTGCAAACTGCCAAACTGCAAAGCAATGCTGAACATAACGGTTTTTATCAAATTTCGGAAAATCATCACAAAGCTTGAATTCTACCCCATTATATGCCACACATTTCGTAACTTATCAGCATAAAACATCCTAAATATGAACGCCAGGGGTCTACTGAACACTTTGATGCCCAATATGCATAGATATACCAAACTATGTGGCACACAGAGACCCCCAAATGACAATAGTGTATATACATTTTCACGGCTGACGCGCTGGCTGCTTCAATTTGAGCACCTGGTGTGTGTATTATGCGACATTAGACCCCCCTAACAGTACAGAGACCCCAGAAAACCATATATTTTCAGAAAGTACACATTCTGACGAATACAATATGGGTAAATAAATGTTTCTACTGTAAACTGCCAAACTGCAAAGCAATGCTGAACATAACGGTTTTTATGAAATTTCTGAAAATCGTCACAAAGCTTGAATTTTACCCCATTATATGCCCCACATTTCGTAACGTATCAGCATAAAACATCCTAAATATGAACGCCAGGGGTCTACTGAACACTTTGATGCCCAATATGCATAGATATACCAAACTATGTGGTGCACAGAGACCCCCAAATGGATATATAGTAAATAAAATTTACAAGGCAAAACAAAATAAGGCAGTAAAGAGTGAAATGCAAAAAAATCCAATAAAACCACAAAAATCAATGTTTTTTTTCCAGACTCGTGTTATCGGCCGTCAGAATCACAGTTTGAATATTTTAGCTGGGCCAAACAGGTTATATGGCTAGAAACAAGTGAACACAACATACGCAGAGCTGAAAATGCAATAAAATGGCTAAAAATTCAATAAAAATGCTAAAAATGCACCAAAATACCCAAAATTGCAATATAATCACCGAAATAACATAAAAAAGATATTGCACAGTACGGTTAGCGAATACGCTATTCGTAATGGCAATAAAACATTTTTTTCAGCCAAAAAAAGAAACGATGCGATAAGAAAAAAAAAAAAAAAGCCACAATGCCATGTATGTGCGTGTGCGTGTGTACAAATGGTAAATTACATGTTATGTGCGCGTGTGTGCGTGTGCACGTGTGTGTAAGTGCAGTGAGTGTAAGTGACCCCCCCAATCCCCAAAAATGTATGTGTAAGTGTGTGTAAGTGTGAATCTAAGTGTGTATTACTGTAATAAGTGTGTGTTGGTGTGTTTGTGTGTGTAATTGTTGCACTAACCTGAAAAAATCGCTGGAGACTGTTGCAGGCGATCTGGAAGGGCCTCAGGAAGAGATCTGCGACGTCCTCTGTGTGCCTGTGCTGTGGGGGCGGAGATATCCAGCGCGGTGTAGGCTGCAGCAGCAGGACACGTAAGTTACACGTGCCTGCTGCTGTTTTTGGGCCCCTGGGCGATCGCGCCCCAGGGGCCACTCGATCCCCTGCTCTGCTCGTTGCCTAGGGGCAGGGGATCGATGCGGAACGGAGCGAGCGGCTCTAACAGCCGCTCCTCCGCTCCAGAACCCGGAAGTGCTGCAGAACGTAGAATCTACGTTCTGTGGCATTTCAAGTTACTTTTCCACAGAACGTAGATTCTACGTTCTATGGCACTTAAAGGGTTAAAGAACAAAATTTGCAATATCTGTAAACCGGTAATGTACGGGAAATATGAGATTCCTAACATGACAAGATGTCCATTTAACCCTTTCCAAGTTACCAAGTTATGTTTAGTTTAAGGAAGAAGGAAAGGTTATAACTAAGTAAGCCTTATCAGAAAGGAACACCTAAATATACCAGTAAACCCTCAAAGTAGTGCTGCTCTGAGTCCTCTGTCAAAAGAAACACTGCATTTCTAGTTTCCTTCTATTGTGTACACATGGGCTTCTGTATTAGACTGCCTTCCGCTTAAACCTCCTTGCACCAGGCGTGAGCATGCTCAGTTTATTGCCAATAGATTAGCTCCTCCCCTCCCTTCTCTGCTGTAATCTGAGCCCAGAGCTATAAGAGAGCAGGGCGAGACTCAGGCAGGAAGTGATGTCACACCAAGCTAATACTACAGCTGCTATCCTAAACAAGCATCTAGAGCTTTTTATTCAGGTATGGTAAAACATTCTACAGAATAAATATAGCATTCTAGCTTGCACTATTGCAGCTAATCTATTGGCAATAAACTGTCTCCGTAGTGTTCCTTCTTTAAACCAGATTGCATGTTTACTATTGCCTAGCAATCATCTACTTTTATGGTGTCACTGTAGATGCCAGTTTCAATAAATCCATTAATTTAGTCACACTACAGAACCCTGGGCCATCCTTTATCATGAGTGCCAGGGATCTTATAAACCAGCTTAAAGGGCAAGTCAACCCCCCCAAAAAATTGCATAATAAAAGAGAACATAATTCTAAGCAACTTTTCAATATACATTTATTAATTTTCAGTACTTTTAAAGTTATTTGTAAAAACTTTGCTATTAAAAGCAGCATTTGCTTATCTCCTGCTTGTTACTTTTTAGTTACTTGTTAGGTCTGTTAATCAGCTGCCTTGTCTTACATTGTATCAACAGTCTTAGCCATCAGGGCAGAGAGTAGAAAGGGACAAACACTGCTTTCAATAGCAATACATATACAAATAAATTAAAAACCATAATCATAATAATAATAATTGTGTAATGAATGTATATTGCAAAATGCGGTCAGTGACCCCAATCTGAAAACAGAAATGGGTCAGCAGAAGAAGGCAAATCATTAAAAAAATAAATGATGAAGTTCAATTCAAAATTTGCTTAGGATTGGCCATTCTATAACATAATAATGGTTAACTTTAAGGCAAACCACCCCTTTGATGGTAAGAGTCTGCACTGCAGTCACTCTCTGTATGGGTACTAAAAGGCACATTCTTGAACTTTTGTCTGGACTCTTAAGTAATACCCCATAAAGAGTCTGTTCTTTTTGCCATACCTTCAGATATTAAAAAAAACTTCTAAAAAATCAAAGTCTCTTTGAAAAAGAAGAAAAGAAAAATGGCTGCAGCTACAGAAAAACTTTTAAAGCCATATCAGTATGTCCATGTGCCATAGCACAAATGGCAAGAGCAGCATAGAATTTTCCCTTTCCTTTACAAAATACAGTAAAATAAATGTATTTGTATTGGGAAGAATAGCCATGCGATGTGAATTAGCATTCACTTGCAAAAGACATGTCATAATACACACTACTGCTACTGCTCATATTAGCAACTATGTTAGTAATGTGAATCAGTATCCACTGATTTAATGAAGGCTGCCAAGACAAAGGGCATAGGGCATGAACAAACCAATTGTAAATACAGGTATGGCACCTGTTATCTAGAATGCTCGGGACCTGAGGTTTTCCGACTAAGGGGTCTTTCGGAAAACCTCTTAATCTTCCTACTTTGTCTACTACTAATTATATCTTAGTTTGGATCAAATACAAGGTACTGTTTTATTATTATAGAGAAAAAGGAAATCAAGTTATTAAAAATGTGAATTATTTCATTACAATGGAGTCTATGGGAAATGGCCTTTTCATAATTCAGAGCTTCCTGGATAACTGGTTTTCAGATAACACATACTTTCCAACATTTTAGAAATAGAAAGAGGGACAAAAATATTTTCTGCGTGTAGCGCAGCAAATTTTTTTGACCATGCCCATTTAGTGGCCACACCCCCAATTACCTTGTTCATTTTACAAAGTTTGGCAGGTTATGAAAGTTTGAACACATTTCTGTAGTTTTTCTGTGGGATTACAGTTTTGCTAATGAAAGTGAATTGCCCTTTAAGATTCAAGTCACAGTTTCCACAAGAGATCTGCTTATCTACGGGGCACATTTACCTAGGGTCGAATATCGAGGGTTAATTAACCTTCGATATTCGACCGTCGAAGTAAAATCCTTCGACTTCGAATATCGAATGGTCGAATAGTCGAACGATTTTTAGTTCGAATCGTTCGAAGTTGAAGGTCATAGTCGAAGGTCGAAGTAGCCCATTCGATGGTTGAAGTAGCCATATTCGACCATTCGAAATTCGAAGTTTTTTTCCTCTATTCCTTCACTCAAACTAAGTAAATGGGCCCCTAAAAGTGTTACAATTGTTTCTGTACTTATCTTAAATTGTTACAAAAGTATCTAAGTGCACCTGCCATGTATTCTGACCTCTTTGCCAAACGCCAATTAAACTTTAGAAACTTTGTATCTTTTTCTGGCTGTTCAGTGCAGGAGGTCAAAGAGGAAGTTGGGATATTTCATTAACAATTAGGAACTGTGGGATGAGCTGTCAAACATCGGGACTGTCCCGGAAATCAGGGGACAGTTGGGAGGAATGGCTAACAGATCCTATATCGTTATTTGAGAATGATTTGGTATTAAACAAAAGGACAGCGAGATTGCCATGGCACCTTTCACTGTACAGCAAGCACTGAATCTAACAATTACATTGCTTAGCAGGGGTGAAAGCCATCACATTTCCACATCTCTCTTTCTAAAATAAACAATGCTGCTATTCCAGTAAGGCTTTATTGTCTCTGTAATTTCTTCATATTTTATTTTCAGTTATTTTTTTCTTCCCTCTGTTTGTGTTTTTTTACCCTTCAGATTGTCGCAATTAAATTATCCACCGTGCTTCTATTTTTTCAGCTGAAAAATAACCACTGCAGCAGGATCAATTACCGTCTGTTATACTTTGGGCAGGATTCATTGTTCACTTGTCGCTGGTAATTTATTTTGTCTATATTTATCATAGGGTTGCAGCTAATGTTAAGTGCATGTAGTTTTAATGATATTAGTCCAGCCAAGCACCGTTTATATGGCACAGAATATATTACAATTAACTATCTTATAGCACGTTTGCTGTATTACATTTGGAAAGGCTTGTTAAATCAGCATAAAATATCAATAGCTAGAAAATTGGCTCTTTTGCTCCTTGTGCTGTGTGGATAGGGACTATTTATAACATAAATTGCATCACTTTATAAATCTGGGCACTTTCATAAGTGATTTGTTATGTGCATCACTCTAGTTTATCTTGTCTCACATGAGATCCTGTGTCTTTATGTTACAATATTCCTCTTGCTTGAGGAAACAGGTAGGGTGTTGTCTGAGCTCTGTACAAATAACAGTTATTGGCAACCTCCTCCTGATATATACTTTTTTTTTAAAATAAAGTAAGAGCCCGACAAGCCATATGAAATCCTTGGTGCTGGTAGAATTCTTGCCGTCTGGGTTTTCTGGATAAAGGGCATTTCCATAATTTGGAGCATCATGCAGTAAAGCTACTAAAAAAACATTTAAACGTAAATAAACCCAATAGGATTGTTTTGCCACCAGCAACGGTCTACGTTAGTTTAGTTATCATCAAGTACAACATTTTTTTATGTATGGGATCTAGAAATGCATTTTCTGGATTACAAGAAGGAAATTTCCCATAAACTCCCATTTAATCAAATAATTATAATTCTTAAAAATTATTAACCTGTTAGAAAGCTCTGAATTATGGAAAAGCCATTTCCCATGGACTCCATTATAAAGAAATACACATTTTTTATGGTGATTTCCTTTTTCTCTATAATAATAAAATGGTACCTTGTACTTTATCCAAACTAAGATTAATTATATTGAATCCTTATTGGAGGCAAAACAATCCTATTGGATTTATTTATGGTTAAATTATTTTGTAGTAGATGTTTGAGATGCAAGGTTTGGAGATGCAAATTACAGAAAGATCCCTTATATGGAAACCCCAGGTCCCGAGCATTCTAGAAAACAGGTCCCATACCTGTATTTGTTTTTCTCCATTATAAGAATTAGAAATTGCATGTCTAAATAGGAAACTATTGGAAATGACATTGCCATAGTTTTCTGGTTTTAATTTTTAAATCAAATAAAAATGTTGTTATACAGATTAAAATATTTTTAACCAAAAAGAAGAAATAGACTGACCCATTTACACCCCCCCCCCGTTGTGTTTGTCAGAGGTTCCCACCGAACAAAAAATTATTTAAAACGTAAGTTTTAATAATAAATTATAAAGGTATACCCAGAATAAACGAAAAAAAGGTCAAAAGAGAAACTGGGTGGGAAAGCTATATGGACTCTTTGGTCACTAGCTCGTAGATGGATTATAGAGGGTTAACTGCCATTATAGAACTAATCAGTGCATTCACATCCTTCAATAAAAAATTGCTCTATCCAGATGGATATAAAATTGTGGGGATTGCAGATAACCAAACAATAGACCTCCACCACTAGTGAGTATTCTTTCATGCTAGGGAGGTAAAATCAGAGCCATAACACTGCAGGATTTCTGTTGCCCTGCCTAATGAATCTAAGAAGGCGTCCATTCACTCGCTCTTGCCGGTATACAAAATATCCGCATTAGCATCTTGTTACAGGCCCACTTTGTCCACCCAAAGGATTTTGCCCAGATCAAACAGAGGCCAATTTGTAGAAAAGTTCCACCACCCTGCCTACAATACCATATTCCCAAAGCTGCCCCCACCAAGAGCGAATTCCCCCTCCTGCATCCACCCTACATAGGGTGGCCAATTTTAACGAAATTCTGTCACCTTGCCTAATGAAGCTAAAAGAATCTGCGCCTGACGCATTTTTCACTCGCTATGCGCCAGCTTTGTCAAAAGCTTCATTCTGCAACATTTTTCCAACTAACTAACAATGCAGTAGAAGATAATCAGGTAGGACAGACACAATCCCCACCAAAGAAGCATGACCCAAGCATAACACAGGATTAGAGTTCAGGGTAAGATGTTACCAGCCAGTTAATGCTATTATCCTATATCTTCAAGGATATCCTTCTAGTATTATACACAACCATAATAGAGATGAAATCATATGCACCTGATATATAACATTTGTGTTAAACACAATTTTAAAGGAACTGTAAGGGTATTTAACAATAATTATTAAGACATGTTCTGATACAGGACTTGGCAGATTGTAACGGGTACGGCAACTGAACACCCAATTAACAGTCTGGCACTGGGCTTTTTTTTTTGTATTTAAGCCTTTCTTTTTGCTGTACAGGTACCCCTGGTCCTTTAAAGCTGCCCCCCTACGCACAGGGACTTGGATGCCTATATATAGAAATATCTCCCTGATTATATTGAAGCCACTGTTCTGTATCTGCTCAGGGAAAAAAGGTAAAATAAACTTTGATTATCAGACACAGTGAAAAAAAACGTTTTTAAATACTTACCAAATGATTTTTGGTATAAATGGCAGGAGCATGCAATTTCTGAACAAATAATGATGCATTCGTTATACTGTATGTCGTTGGATAAAACAGTTATGTACACAAAGCAGCTTATATATAAAGCAAGATCTCAGTGGAACGAAATCATGGACATAATAAATTGTGTTCAAATACCATCGCTTCCTCTTGCTATTTGCCAGTTACCTACACTGAAGATATAAATATGAATCAATTTTCTGATACAGAACATAAAGACCTTTGGGTTAATTTAAAATATTTTATTCATTCCAGATGGAAATACCAGTGCGAATATCAGGAATGAGTTTCCAGCAGACTGGCCTGAATATATTATTTTAGTCTTATTTTCTCTTGAAAGGCAAAGACATAATTCGCTCTCTGTTGATTTTCAATGTATTACATTTCTATATTTAATAGACAAAAAAACGTAAGCAAATGTTTTCATGTAATTAAATTTAAATGTGCAAATAAATAGCTATTTGTAACTAAAGAAAAATATTAATCATTTTTAATCATTTTTATTGGTCTGTCTTGCATTTAGGAATGATTATTAATGATATATTATTATTAGTACTACACACAGTACTTTCATAAATAATACCACATAAATAATACCACTGGTCCTTGCCTGATATCAGTAATGTAGTGAAGTTAGAGTTCCCCACAGACCACTAGAAGTGAAATTCAGGCACTCTCCATTAATTTCTATAGCATTTTAAAGGCATAATTATCAAAGGGTAAACTTTCACCCATTGATAAATTCTATTTTAAGAGAATAAAAGAGAGTGTCGGAATTTCACACTAGTGGACTGTGGTGATCTCTAACTTCACTCTTTGATAAATATGCTCCTTTGACTTAAGGTGAACATGCATGGGCTGATTTAGCATCTTACTGGCCAGTGTATGGGCCTGAATGACCTGCTTGACCAATTTCTGGCTGAAAATCATTGGCCTTCTCATAATTTAGAGCATGCTGGATAAAGGAATAAGGGATCCTATACCTGTACAGAAGGAAAAATGTTAATGGGTACTGTTCTAGCAACTGTATGATCTAGAATGACATAATCTAGAACCACATCTAAATACATACCATGCAATATCTGGTTGCATCTATATATATATATATTCTCAGTCAATACTTTTTAAAAAGTACTCCACGAAAGAGTCAGCCAATTAACTCCTGGCAAGTAAATCATAGCAACCAATCAGTGACCAGCTTTTTCTGGCCAGCTGCAGGTAGAAAAATAAAATCAACAATTTGCTTTTTTTTAAATATGGGTTACAGCTCAGGTGCAAATGTGCCCTGTATTGATAAATTATACCCATCGGCTTCATGATGTTTTTAATTTGTGTATTGCATTATTCTCAGCTTGCATGTATTGAACTGCCCAGCATGTAAGAAGAGCACTGGTTGCTTCTAAAACAGCAACCTTAAATTATTCAGTCGCAGAATAATGTAATTCACTATAACAGGAAACAAGGGAATACCAGGAACATTGTAGCACAAAGCGTAAATCAGGGATGCCATACCTTTTATGCCCAGTGTGCAGACTGCCTCACAATAATTAATTGGAAAAGCTTTAATAAGGCTCTTCAGACAAATGCCACCAAACTAACATGACAGTCTTGACGGAAACTGCACAGTGTATGCAAAGCACATAAGCAGCAAATAAGTGTACCTCAATAACCAATTTATCATCATTCAAAACAGGCATCTTAAAAGACATGCACTAGATTAGTCCTGATATAATGCAGCAACATGACCTTTAAATAGCGTTTTACTAATATCAGTAGACATAAATATGTTTCACCAGGCACCAGCAAATGTGCTTTTGGATCAAGCAACTGCAGTCCTTATCCCACATCAACAGGAGCCCCTTATAGTAACCAATACATTATTTTATAATAACCTATTCAGGGATAATGTATGGTATTAACTGTAATAATAATGTTCACGATCATTTTAACAAGACATTCCTTCCTTTTTCAGAAGAGAACTGCGGTGCAGATATACTTTAAGTGCTTCAGTATCCAGCATTAGTATTGCTGCCTTGCATTGCTGAGGCTCTGCGTTTATTTTCACCATCTGCAAGAAGTTTGTATGTTCTCTCCATGCTTTAGTGGGTTTCCTATGGTTGCTTTGGTTTCCACACCCAAAAATACAAGTAAGTTGGGTCCTGATGATCCTTATATTGTACACTTTGATCAGGCAGGGACAGATGAGAATGATGAAAAATCTCAGTAAAAGCACTACAGTATATAATGGCACTACATAATAATAATAATTATAAAAATAACTGTTCTGTAATACCTGCTCATATAATACACTTCTACATCTACATCTAATAGAGCGTATTTAGTTTTGTGGCGCTCCTCTCAAATTCCCGTACCAGTTTCAGGGTATTCTTATTCATCGAGGTCATGATATACAGCGTCTAGTAAATCATATCAAATAGAGTATATGAGTGGCTTCTTCAGTTCATAAAACATAGATGGCTTCTGCAATCCGCAAGTTTTGTGGCCATCCTCCCAAATTCCCGTACCAGTTTCAGGGTATTCTCATTCATCTAGGTTATGGTATACTGTATCTAGTAAGTAGAACATATCTAGTAGAGTATATGAGTGGATTATTCAGTTTGGCATTTTCAGTTTATAAAACATAGATGGCTTCCTTAATCTGAGAAGTTTTGTGGGGGCCTCTCAACTTCCCATATCAGATTCAGGGTATTCTCATTCATCCAGGTCATGATATTCAGTATCTAGTACAGTTACGTCTAAAACAACTAGACTTTTTGAGTTTCCTTGAAAATGTTTCACCATTCATCTGATTGGCTTCACTGAAGAACCTGTTCAGATGAGTGGTGAAACGTTTTCTAAATGTTGCTTTAGACTTTAACTCTTGGGAACATTTCACCACTCACCTGAGCAGCTTCACTGAAGAAGATACTCAGATAAGTGGTGAAATATTTTCAAGAAAACTTAAAAGTCCAGTTGCATTAGACTTAACTCTTAAAAACGTTTCACCACTCATCTGAGTGGCTTCACTTTAGAAGCTGGTGAAATGTTTTCAAGAAAACTCAGAAAGTCCAGTTGCTTTAGACTTAACTCTACTAGATATTTTTACTCAGCTTCTCTTCTCTTTGCTAGTAGCTTTGTACTTGTAACGCAAGTAAATGGTGAGATAGATTTGGGGGCACATTTACTAAGGGACGATTTTTCAAGTTAAAAAACTATCAAAGTATTTTTTGTGATTGAAACCATCAGTTTTCAATCGAAGTAAAAATCGTTCGATCAAACTTAAATCAATGAGTTCAGCGTTAGCAACTCAAAAACTGGAATGAATCGAGTTTTTCAGCGGGGAAAACCTTGAATCGCTCAAATTGATCACGTTTTCAACCCTCTAAAAAAACTTAGAGATCATGAAGGCTATTATTAGCTTGAATCTGCTATTGCCTCCTTTTTAGATGGTATATTTTTGGATTCAAGATATTTCCAGGGTCGGGGTATAATAAATCTTGAAAATAAAAATTAACCCAAAATTTGAATTTTGACCAAATAAAAATCAAATCAGAAACTCGAATTTTCTTGGAAAACCTCACACGAACACTAATAAATCTGCCCCTAAGTTGTACTTTTTGGCTTCTCACTTAGGTCTTTTAGATTGCTAAATGCTTAAAGGGGTTGTTTACTTTTGTGTTAACTTTTAGTATGATGTAGAGAGTGATATTCTGAGACAATCTGCAATTGGTTTTTATTTTATTTTATTATTTATGGTTTTTGAGTTACAGTATTTAGCAGCTCTTCAATTTCAGCAATCTGGTTGTTAGGGTCCAAATTATCCTAGCAACCATGCATTGATTTGAATAAGAGACTGGGATATGAATAGGAGAGGGCCTGAATAGAAAGATGAGCAATAAACAATACATTTGTAGCCTTACAGAGCATTTGTTTTTTGGGGGTTTTCTAACCATACTTGAGCATTTTTTAGATGGGGTCAGTGATCCTGATTTTAAAGATGGAAAGAGTCAAAAGAATAAGGCAAATAATTCCTAAACTATAAAAAATAAAGGACTAAGTTGGTTAGAATTGGCTGTTCTACAACATACTAAAAGTTAACTTAAAGGTGAACCACCCCTTTAAGCAGTTACTGTCTTCATTCTTACTGGCAGTTCTTTGTTCATATATATCAATAACATTTTAAATGAATCATGAGTCCTCAAGACCCCAGTGTGACTCATTAGACATAGGTAACTAGTTGAACCTCAAAACTATAGCCCCTGTAAATAGGTAAAGTCATTGTAGATAAACGCATACCTCCTAAAAGTACAACTTGAAAATCAGGACCTTTTAAGCCACAACTTGGTCCACCCCAGCCATGCCCCTAATGCCCAGGCATGCTCCACATAATGCTGAGCTGTTACACCTCCTATGCATATTTACAACACATCTGAACCTGAAAAAAGTATTAAACATTATTTTCCAGTTCTGCATTTTCTTGGCCGTCTCTATAGTCTTCCCCACATTGAAAAACATCTATCAGAGGTACATTTTTCAAATAGTGAGAAGCACGAACAAAAATCCTGCATAAAAATACATAAGATAGCCTATATGGATGGATTGGTATTGGGTGGATTTATTTTATTTATTTCAGGGAAGCTTGTGGAAAATGTATTTGCACCAGATGATAAATATTATGTTTAGTTTCAAAATAAACAACCTAATACTGTATAACACATCATTTCATTAGATGTGATCTTTACTTTAACACAGTCTAGTACTAAAGCATAAAACCAGGAACAAATTAAATGGTGGTCACTATTAATATCACACTTTGAGAAGGTGACAATATTGTACTCCATAATAACATTGCCTTATGAAAGGCTATAAGTCACATTTACTGTGCAGCAGAATATGCCTCTTAGGGTTTCATAACAGATCACAAGCTGCCGTGGAAGTCATTACCCGGTGATTTACTATTTTCCAGGGACCTGTTCTTTGAGGTTTTAAGCAAATGGAACAAAATGATCGGTCCAATTAGGTGAGCTCATCTTCCTAGAATATTCTTTCAAGTTAATTTTCAGGAAAATCAAACACTTCTTTTTAAGTTTGCTGCACGATTTGAGGACAAACTTTGAATAGCTCACTGATTTCTTTCATCTCGATATGGGGACTCCCAGTTCTTGGAAGTAATACAGTAGGCTAATGAGACTTTTCATTTTCAGTATGTGCTAAAGATGTTGGCGCTCATTCCTCTATACTTCAGTGATTATCTAGAAAAAATCCACTTAATATTATTCTTTATTTATGAAACACAGAAATATTGTGCTTAAAGGGGAGGTTCACAATTCCATGAACTTTTAGGGGGAATGTAATTAAAAGTCACAGGGGTTATTTAAAATGGCGTCTGTGAATGTTTAGTACTGCTTGCAATGTAAAATCAGTCGCTGGCGAATATTACATTGCGCACTTTCACTAATAAAAGGTTTAGTGTTAACACCTGCTTTGGAGTTTTGTTAAATATTTTGTTGTAAAAAGGTTTTGCGATTGCGAAATTTTATTACATCCACTGCGAACGTTCGCAAAAATTATTTGGTCGCAAACTTCTTGATGAAGTCATCGAGGTCATTAATCAGTCAAAAAGGACGCATACATGGTCGCTATCGTTCTCAAGCGTCTTTGTGCAGTTTTTTTTCTCTAACTAAACATGTTACATTCCCCTTTAGTATATTATAAATGGCTAATTCTAAGCAACTTTTCATTTTTTTCATTTTTATATATTATCACTTGATGGACATGTTGAATAGTTCTACATTTCTGGAAGAAAGTATTAGCTCTAGTATGTCTTCTTTTAAAAAACATGTCTTCATAATATTGACAACGGCTTTCTGGGTAATAGTCAATAATTGGCTAGTACCTGACATACCTTAACATTAGTGCAATTCTATTATAGATTAGAATGCATACTGGAATGTGATATCTAACAGAATTTGCCCAGCCTGAGGGCCAGTTGGGAAACAGATTTGGGGTGAGTGCCTTACTATGCATCCAGCCTGAAGGTCAGTTGGTGTAAAAGTTGGGGTTTAAGTTTAAATGCTGCCCTAAAAAACATGACTGAACGGCTGAACAATGCTTTCACATACAGTATTAGTTCCATTGTTAGGGATTAAAGGAGAATTCAACCTTTTAGCAAAAAAAACCCTACCCCCCACGTAGACCCCCCTCCCTCTTCCCCCCAGCCTAACTCCCGCCCGGGGAGATGCCCCTAACTTTTTACTTGCCCCTCGGCGCAGATTGAGGTTTCCAGGTCTTCGGTAAGCTGAGACAGAGACCGGTGAAGCAGCGCATTCGCAGTTGGAGCAATTTACCAGTTTGCAACAACTGTGCATGCGCCAAAATGGACTGAAATTAATGGAAGAATACCCAAAAGATGGCTGTGGTGAACTCCGATGCCTGAATCTGCACCAAAGTAAAAAGTTAGGGGCAGGAGGGAGGGGAGTCTACGTGGGGGGGAGGTATTGGGTTTTTTTGCTAAAGGCTTGAATTCTCCTTTAAGGAAGCCCTTGCCAAATGTAAGACTCAAAGTGGGGCTTGAACCAAGTCCTACCATGAAACTTCACTGTTTGTAGTAAAGCAGCGACTGAACATCCTGAAGAAAGGAAATGCAGGGGCAATATAACTGAAATACAGGTAAAAGGATCTGTTATCCAAAAACCCGTTATTGAGAAAGCTCTGAATTACAGAAAGGCCATATCCCAGAGGCTCCATTATAAGCAAATAATTCTAAAAATGATTTCCTTTTCTCTGTAATAATAAAACAGTACCTTGTACTTGATCCAAACTTAGGGGCAAATTTACTTTAGGTCAAATATCGAGGGTTAATTAAACCTCGATATTCGACTGCCGAATTGAAATCCTTCGACTTCGAATATCGAAGTCGAAGGATTTACCGCAAATTCGTTCAATCAAATGATCGTATGAAAAATCGTTTGATCGAACGATTAAATCCTTTGAATCGTTCGATTCGAAGGATTTTAATCCATCGATCGAACGATTTTTCTTCGACCTAAAAAAGAGAGCAAAGCCTATGGGGACCTTCCCCATAGGCTTACATTGACTGCGGTAGCTTTTAGGTGGCAAACTAAGGGGTCGAAGTTTTTTTTTAAAGAGACGGTACTTCAACTATCAAATGGTCGAATAGTCGAACGATTTTTACTTCGAATCGTTCAATTCGAAGTCGTAGTCAAAGGTCGAAGTAGCCCATTCGATGGTCGAAGTACCCCAAAAAAAGTTTTTTTCCTCTATTCCTTCACTCGAGCTAAGTAAATGGGCCCCTCAGATATAATAATTCCGTATTGGGGTGAAACAATCCTATTAAGTTTATTTAATGTGTAAATGATTCTTTTGTAGATTTAAGGTATGGAGATCCAAATTATGGAAAGATCCCTTATCCGGGAAACCCCATATCCTGAGCATTCTGGTACCAGTTCAGGTGTTCTAGGACAAGTGAACAGAACAAACAAACAGCATACAGTACACAGTAAACTAAAGAAAATTAAGGTTACTTATGTAGAAAAATAGATATGTCTACATACTCTTTCTACATTCTTTGAAAACCTCTGCCTAGATGGTTGGTATTTTACCAGGCTGTCTGGAAAAATTATATTTGATGCCAATGTTATGTTATCATTTGGTAAAATAGCTTATAGAAAGCTCAATATTTTTTCCTTAAAAAAGTGGCAACCCTACCGAACCTACAGGCTTTACCTTATAGCATGTTTAATCTGACTGTGAATAAAGTTTAGCTTTACATTAAAACACCTGTATGAACCAGTAAACTACAAAAGAAAAAGCATGACTTGGGTGGTGAGCTGAAAAATCTAAGATGGCAGTCATGGTTCCTACCTAGATGTGCTTATGTATTAAATGTAAGAAGTGGCTAGAAAATCAGTTACCATAAAGGATTGTCCCTTGCATTATTAAATATATGTATGCTTCTGATCCACCTCTTCCCATAGCTGTGGAAGGCAATAGCTGAAGGTTAGTAAAGATTAGATTGACCTAGTCAGAACAAAAAGCATGTCATTTTGCATACTGTTCTTTTTAGCGATTTAAATGTTAAATTATTTGATCATTTAAATGAGAACATTCTTTTGTTTGTAAATCTGCAGCCAATGAATATAAAACAGGAACTGAACTGCAAAGGAAATTTTAACTTTCTTTCTTATTATGATGAATTCACAAAATAAATAAATGAGTATTGTCTATGAGATTAAGGAAGGATGGTGCATACTGTATAAATTAACATAACAATATAGCATATGCTCATGTGATTTTCTTTTCAATGATAATGAATATATTCCACTGTGAGATTTCCTTCCACAGCCTGGGGCTAACGAGAATTTAGGGACCTAATGTATCCCTCCTGCTTTCATTGGCCATAACACACCACACAGGTACAGTAGCTCTGCTCCATTCTGAAGCATAATATACAGTATAAATCAGAACAAGACAGGCATTACTGTGCATATACTGTAGTTCTTCAAAATGGCTATTTGGGATATCCCATAGTTAAGATTTGTTTTCTGCTGGATTTCAGCTAGATATGATCAAGATGACTAAAGCAAATATCAACTCTTTAGGGGCATATATCCTATAAAAAATTAAACCAAGGTAAGCCATCTTAGCAAAATGAATCCCTTGAAATCCAATGTTAAAAAATACAACTACTTGTGTAGTTAATGCTCCATCTCTATAAAGAAACACATTTTAACTTCAAAAAAATCTCAAACAATAATGCAGGAAAACATTTCTTAGGCAAAGGTCACAGATTGGATCTCCAGTTGTTGCTGAAGCAGAATATTGCCACCGCCTTCTTAAACAGCCACTAAAGCTTTACTTTTAATTTTCCTTACGTATTTGCCTAACGGAGCTTCTACAGGGCCACTACACTTTCATCTTTTTCCATATAGATTTGCTTAATGGAAGTATTAAGGGCTAAAGGTATATTCTGCCCCAAACTCTGTGACTGTCTCTGCTCACTGTTCTAACCAAAATAAGCACAAACATATTTCTACCTTAAAATGCATGTTTATAAGTTTGTGTGTTCCCCTGGTCAATTCCATGTGTAACTAACTATATTATATAGGAATATATGTCAATAGTTTACATATTGGCCAAACATTTCCTCCTAGGAAACATGAATAGGAGCTGTATACACCATGGAAGTTTCTTATGCAGCAAACACAGCATTTGGATTGTCTATAGTTATACTGGATTTTACAGTATTTTTAGTAAAGTGTTGTGTAAAAATCAGTGCTCAAAAGTATTTCTATTCTGCATGCTATAAAATATGGGCTACAGATATGCTTAAAGGGGACCTGACATCCTAAGAAATAATTCCAAATGCTTATCTATTGTGTTTGGCAAGCAAATGAAACTTTAATTACGCTATAAATATTTCGATTTTTTTCCTTCATTCTTTTGGAATCCACAATTACAGCACATAGGTGAGCACCATTTTGTAAACACTGTTATTAAGGCAAGGTTTGCATCATACCAGAATGGCAGACCTGATACTCATGCACTGGCTTCACAATTATAGGCAGTGAGGGGAAAGGGGAAATGTGAGGAGCTCAGTGACATCTAGGAAGTGCATTAATTAAAGTGAAAGTAATAACCTGCCCACCTCTGTGCATGAGGCAATTAATGATTGACAGCTGAGATATTTAAATACATTTATAACATATGGATGTTTTCATAAATTTGGGTTTCATGCTTAATTTAAAAATGGACTTTTATTATGCAGCTTTTTATGTCTGGGTGACAGGTCCCCTTTCAGCAGCCACTGTATGACTGGCACTCTAGCCACAAGCTTCTACAGGGTTTCTAATGTGTTTATTATTCCAATTTACCACTGAACAATTTGGGAACAACAACACTGGAATTCTGAGAATACAGAACTTATAAAAACACATGCCTTGAAATTAGTACAAAACTCACATAATAGCAAATTGCACTACAATGCAGTTAACATTAAGGAAGATGTATGTAGGGAGTCTATAAATATATTGAGGGTATTTCCAAATGCTACTTAATGCTAGAATGTAACCTGTACCCTCTAGCGTGGGAATATCTTCTGCAAAAACTGACATCAAATAACACACAGCAGCAACACACCTTTTCATTTTCAGTCAATAGCTCAAAATGACCGTGATGCATCCAAAAGTCAAATTATTATTCTATATGTGCAATATTCTGGAAAACAACAGTTGTCTAGCCAAGCCTAATTTAATCAGCACAAATAATGACCTTAACTCATCAATAAATCGTCTGCAGGCTGCAATTACTTTGTAAATGTGTTATAACCAGCGAACAGTCTGCGAACTATAATTACAGATATGCTATAAGAGAGTAAAATGGCTAAATCAGAAAAAAATTACATTAAACTCCTATAAAAATCTTTCTCCTTTATTTACAATCCTGAATATACTTCAAGCACTGGCAATGGTATTAAAAATGTATTTTAGCACACATACAGAATAGGCCACATGTTGCAGTCATAGAGAGCTATTAAGCTGTTTGTATGAATGGCCATGTTGGGACACAAGCAAAAACTTGCTTGTTATGTGCCAGCATATGATGTGCACATAATAATCACATGCATGTGACCAGACATGACCACTCACACCAAAAGTTTGATTCCACCATTTGCAAAGATAGTATTGTACCTCCCCCACAACTTAAGTGTGGGCTCTATTAGCCCCATCCCCATCAGGGAGAACAGTATTCCCCCGATCGGTGTCCTTCAAATGCTAGACACAGAGCTTATTTACTAATGCAAGACTTAAGTGCAAAGAACTTTGCACTTTTTACCCACAACACAGCACTTTCCACAGAATTCTGAGTGTCCACCAAATAGCATGCTCACACAAGAGTTGTAGCTAAAATTTTTTCTAATCCAACTTTGGTGTGAATAGTGAGCACTAATGCAGACAGCACAGCAACATTGTTAGCATGCATTTAATTGGATAAAAGTCAGTTGTGTGAAGGTGCCTCAACTTCTGGGCTCCCTTATGTCCATATACCCTGTTAAACAGTAACATAATAATTTAGGCTGAAAAAATACCCACATGCATCAGCTTCAACCTTCGGGTCTAAATGAAACTTGCCCAAGTTGCAAAAGCTTGTATGGTAAATATTGTTTAAGTGCACTGAATTTAAGATATGGTTTAGCATTTTTCACTTGCACTTTTAAATGGACCCTATAGTTCTGTAATTATGGACCATCAATGGACAATTATCTGTTAGTGCTCTTAGTTACTACAGATAAGGATATCAGTACTATCTTTTATTGGCATAGTGCCTAGTGCTTTACAGAGAATGATCATTTGCACCAGTCCTTACTTTGGTGGGGCTGAAGTTATGACATTACAATGAAACTACAGTCCTGCTTTTTTTTACTTTGGGAACCAACCTGCACACATACAAAAGCATTCGGAGTCCATACCAACTCCATTCAGATAAGAGTAGTTGTGGAAAGCAGCAATGATTACACAGTGTTACAAATTTCCAAAAAAATATATAGAGGGACCACTCAAACAACTGCTAAAATTGTATTTGCACATAATCACATATACTGACTGACTGATTAACTCTCCACTGTGCAGCATAAAATTGACAAGTACTATAAATATTAAAGGGCTCATTTATGGACCAGAGCCTGCCCTGAAAAGACATGAAGGCTGCTTTTCATAGTCAGGTGAAAATGTCAATGCCCCTTACTGCAGGATTTGGGATATGTACCTGAGAGGGTCATGAAGAATTTTGTGCAAAAAACATTGTTCTTTGGCTCACAAATAATCCCTTATGTGATTTGTGATGTGCTCAGCTATGATTTTGGTAACAAGCATGGGAAAACTACAGGGGCAGCAGAAAGCAGAGAGGACCCAGTGGGGGTGCAATATTGTAGGAAAAAAAAATATTTTCCAGTATTCAGGTTTACTATGAAGATTTTGCTGTGGAGACCAGTGACTAGTAGTTATGCCACTAGTGGAGTATTGTGGCATAACAATAAAGTTCAAGTACAGAAGGGCTAAGGAAACTGTCAGTTAGATCAGCTGGTGAGTGGATGCACACAGTTTTACTGTAGCTCTGCAAAACAGTGATTGATGATGGTTGCATTTTATTACAGCTCTTCTGTAGAGTTCTAGAGAGGACAATATGACCATTCTTGATATGCATATATGCAAATTACAGGATGTTCTGTACTTAAAATCTAACTAGAAGGGACTGGGTCACACAGCACAAACTCTTGAAAAGATGAGCTGGTTTGCACAATTGCATTGGGCCCCCCCATACATATTGGCCATCAGCAGTCACTGTGTAGCATTAAACCCTTGAAATATGCCAATTGCCTTGTAAAGTTGATTGGTAAAGAAGTCAATTGCACTCTTCTCACTGCCATTAATTGGAAATATTTTAATTCTGCACAACTGCAATTACAATTTACCTTTACTCTGTGAGCTGCATCTCTATATTTAAAGGGATACTGTCATGGGAAAAAAAATTTTTTTCAAAATGAATCAGTTAACAGTGCTGCTCCAGCAGAATTCTGCACTGAAATCCATTTCTCAAAAGAGCAAACAGATTTTTTTATATTCAATTTTGAAATCTGACATGGGGCTAGACATTTTGTCAATTTCCCAGCTGCCCCATGTCATGTGACTTGTGCCTGCACTTCAGGAGAGAAATGCTTTCTGGCAGGCTGCTGTTTTTCCTTCTCAATGTAACTGAATGTGTCCCAGTGGGACATGGGTTTTTACTATTGAGTGTTGTTCTTAGATCTACCAGGCAGCTGTTATCTTGTGTTAGGGAGCTGTTATCTGGTTACCTTCCCATTGTGCTTTTGTTTGGCTGCTGGGGGGGAAAAGGGAGGGGGTGATATAACTCCAACTTGCAGTACAGTAGTAAAGAGTGATTGAAGTTTATCAGAGCACAAGTCACATGACCAGGGGCTGCTGGGAAATTGACAAAATGTCTAGCCCCATGTCAGATTTCAAAATTGAATATAAAAAAATCTGTTTGCTCTTTTGAGAAATGGATTTCAGTGCAGAATTCTGCTGGAGCAGCACTATTAACTGATTCATTTTGAAAAAATTTTTTTTTCCCATGACAGTATCCCTTTAAGATTGGGCTATTATGTGCAGTGATTCATGTGAGGTTTGTGCATTACAAAAGTGTAATATTATAATTAGGTAGCAAACCTAGCTAGAGCGAAATGTCAGTTGTTTTCTTTGCAAGGTTTACCTAGCCTACAGAAATGATACGGCACAGACTGTGACATTGTGCTGAGAGTCGTGCCCTTGTCCTAAGATGACCACCATCAGTACACATCCCTAGTGATGCTACAAAGCAGAACATGCACTGATTACATCAGACAAGAAAATGAGTTTTTGAAATTGGGGCTGTTAATTTCCACTGTTCCACTTCCTGACACATTGTACAGAATTCCTTTGGGACTAAAAATGAACTTCTATTACAGGTATTCCGCTATCCCGAAAGCTTTGAATTATGGAAGGGTTGTCTCCCATAAACTCTATTTTATACATATAATCCAAATTTCTCTTTAATAATAAAACAGTACCCTGTACTTGATCAAAACTAAGATATAATTAATCCTTATTGAAGCAAAAATAGCCTATTTATTTTTTTACTGTTTATATGATGTTCTAGTAAACATAAGGTATGCAGATCCAAATTATGGAAAGATCACTTATCTGGAAAACCCCAGGTCCCAAGCATTCTGGATAAGTGGTCCCATACCATAGTGTGATTGGTAACAGAAAAATAAATAACTATTTTTCCACTACAGGATATCGGTACACATCCATCTGTAGAGAATGCAGAATTCTGTGTGTTTTACAAACTTCAACATAACCTTGAAAAGTCTCAATTCTAAGTACAAACTTTTCAGGTCATTTGGGGTCTCCTGCGCTGTTGCTCTGGTAAGCATTTCTTTGAAAATTGGCACTGAACCACTCGTCTGTAGTGCTGCGGAGGGGGGTCACTTGTACAACGCTTTCCCTATGACACTGAATATTAGAAGTAATGGCATGTGACAACTTGAAAGCTACGATCATCTGCAGTGTAAAAGCTGTGGGAAGCGAAGCGACACACAATCAGCCCTATTTATCAAAGTCTCCTGCCTGCAGAAAAGAAGCAAATAATATCACCAGTAGGGAAAAAAGAGGTACAAGATAATGTGCTAGTCCAATTAGATGTATTACTGTGGTTTATTTCTTCCTTCTTCTTTCCTTCATTCCTTCATTTGCACTCAGACAGAAAATACAGAGATATATTTTAAAGAAAATATATAAATATGTTATTCCTCATATAAAACAATGAGAACACTGCAACATATTAAGGCTTTTGTGCAGTCCTTCATACTGTTTCTCTGACATTATAAACATTGCCCATGTTATCCATCTTAATTAAAAACAGAAAAATGTAAAGACATTACAGATGCAAATGTTACAAAGATTACAAAATGTTAAAAAAATGTAGTTGTATACAGGGTTGAGACAAATAAAGGGAATACTGAACTGCATTTAAAAATAAGAACCTGGCATACCAGTTGCCTTTATCGAATTCCATTCTCATTCTGTAAGTTTTGTCTGGTATTACTGGGGCCCAGGATGATCCCTGAAGGCCTGCAGTGTTCTGAGAGATGAAAGAAGAACCCTAGGCTACATCATAGATCCCACCAAATTATTTAGTGATATCGTATAGGGTGTACATGCTCATAAATATGGCTTTCATTTTATGATCCAGAGCAGTAACTACGACTACCACAAGATGATTGCCCATTGTTCCATACAGCTGGGAACCAGCAGTAAGGTTGTTTTTACAGAAATCCATTAGGATGTAGGGAGAAGTTAAGATCAAAAGGCAACTCATCTTGTCATACAGGTATAGGATCCATTATCTGGAAACCTCAAGAAAGAGCCAAATAACAGAAATTCCATCTCCCTAAGGACTCAGTTTTAAGCAAATTATTTAACACTTTTTGATTATTTCTTTTTTCTGTGTAAAAATAATACAGTACCTTGTACCTGATGGTTACTAAGCTGCATCAATCTATATTGGTGGCAAAATGAATTTTAGTAGACAAATTACAGAAAAAGTCATTCTCTTGGAAAACCCTTGGTCCTGAGCCTTCTGCATAATAGATCTCATACCTGTACTATATATTTCCCAGCTGAAAAGTCTGGGTTGATGCTTACTGCACTGGGTCACACATTGTTGACCTGCCATCTATAAACAACAACCATACAATGAATTTAAACTCTGAGAAACTCATCAGTAACCGATAAGGCAATATTATGATTCACAAAGCGTAAACACATTTTATGGAACTGTCATAAGTACTATCAGTCATAGGGATATTTCTGTACACATATAGAAGCAATATATATATCCAACTGCATATGCAACCTCTTAATAAAATATTATTATATTATATTATTATATAAGATTAAACTGCTTATAAACTAATATATTACAATAACTAATATATATATATATATATATATATATATATATATATATATATATATAGATATATATAGATATATATAGATATACACATATATATCACATATAATATCTGAGATACAACATTCAATAATAAAAGTACAAATCAAGGTGTGATAGTAGTTTTCATAGATCGTCGTTATTTTGGAAGCTTGAATCTAGGGTCTTCTGGATAAAAGTTTTTCTGTAATTTGGATCACTAAACTATTAAAAACATTTATAAAATGAAATAAACCCAATAGGATTGCTTTGCAACAAACATGGATTTATGCAGCTAAGAAAAATATATAATAAAAATATAATTATTTGTAATTGCATGGGATATGATTTCTCTATACTATTACTGTACATTAGAGGACATTATAGACAGAAGGTTCTTCACAGTGAGAACAGAGAGGTTGTGGAATGCCCTACTGGGTAATTTTGCGATGACAAATTCTATTAATGCCTTTAAGAGTGGCTTGGATGATTTCTTGCACAAGTATAATATCCAAGGCTATTGTGATTTTAAGATCTACAAATTATTGAGTATAGGTATTGGTATATACAGTTTAGATATGTGAGTGTATAGATCAGGACCGTATTTACCATATAGGTATAGAAGCAACCTAAGCTTTTAATTAAATGTAATCTACATGTCTGTGCCTAAGGCAGCAGATTTAAGGGTACGGCCCTCGGATGCCTATATGATAAAAATAAATTCTCCCTGGCTGCTGCTATTAAATCTGGCACGAACGAGGGTGAGTGAGGAGGGTGGTGGAGTGGAGTGATGTGTGTGTGGTAGGAAGTGACACAATGCACATGCCTATTACATCACTTCCTAAGAAGCACGGGCATTATGTCACTTCCTGCACATGCGCAATGGTGGGAGCGCTGGTATAGATAGCTTTGTTTATGTTTGCAATACATCAGCTTGGGTTCATTTAGAGTGGTTGAAATTGAGGGATTACACAGGATTTATGTGGGATGATTTCATGTCATTTGTAACTTTATGAATATCAGGTTTAATTTCAGGTTTCCAGATTCCATTTATTTCGACCTACATTTTATTCAGAGAGACAAGGCAAACCTATAAAAGTATACTAATCACAATGGGCCTTTTCTATATGTATAATCCAAGTATTATGAGCTCAGCATGTATTAATATCCCTTCTCCTGACTTATACTGACTCATTTTGCACAAGCTTCCACTGGTATCCGGTTGTTTGGCAAGAAACGTCTTTATTTTTTCCCATGGAATTCCTGTAATGTCATAGACCCCTACCAAGTCAAAAAAGGGCATTAGTTTGAACAGCAACCTAAGCTACATGTTTGGAAATCTGAGGCTATTATAAATTTGTGATTGAAAATAGGAGGGGGTAGTTGCGGTTAGAGAGTTGAATGAAACATGCAATTATTATATGTAGTTGAAAGCTGCACTGGTTCACTGTTTACAACTACATTTAAGCTAGAAAGCATTCTAAATATAAAAATCGGAAACTTTTTATTGTTCCATTCATGTCTGTAAATGGTAGATATTTCCCAGCACATCTGTTTGCATGTTTCTTCCAATGTAGGATACAAAGATAGACGCTGTGCAGATTATTTCCATTACTTAGTAATGTGATACAGCCCATTTTTCTGCAATCTCCTTTTTTGACATGAAGGTTAAATGTACGATAGGTGTCATGATGCTACTTTCCTATGCTGCTTAGATTAAAGATACATGATCCTTAGTTGTTCTGTTAGCAATAAAACAGAAAAATGCAGCAGAAATAAACCCACAAATTGAGGCACTCAATTACTATGTCAAATGCAGGCTACTTGATCCATGGAACAATTACATTTATTGCTTTCTGGAGGGTGCAAAAGCTTTCTCATGGCATGAAGCACATTCACACCTAAACTATGAATGCACTTTACAAGAAGAACTAACAGTTCTTAATATTTGCCTTTATGTTATATATTGCCGACACTTTTAAGCAATGCTTTAAATACATTGTTTAGCATGCACATTAGTCCCTGTGGAGCTTACAGTCTAAGTTCCCAATTACATTCACACTATTTTTAGTTTCATCAGCAACCAGTTAACCTGCCTTTTTGTTTTTAGGTGAGGAAGGAAACTAACACAAGTGTGGGGGCATATAAAAACTTCTCACTGATTCTCAAACTAGAATTGAACTCAGAATGCTAGCAAAGCCAGGCAGCGGTGCTAAACCCTGGGCAACAAGTTCGTAAAATTAAAGCGATACTGACATGTTCCTATAAAAATCATAGGAACGTGTCAGTATCAAGCAGTTGCTGCACCCGCAATAGTTCTCTGGAAAGCCCCCTGAAAGCCGCCCCCGAACCTGCGTTGACCCGACCCTCCAACACTACTAAAAGATATTCTGTGCTGTTTCAGTGACTTTGGGCTGGGGCTGGCACAATCCTTCCATAGGCTAATTACAAATAGGGATGTAGCGAACTGTTCGCCCGCGAACTAGTTCGCGCGAACTTCGACCGTTCGCGTCCGCCGAATGTTCGCGAACGTTTGGGAACGTTCGCATTTTGAGTTTGCGTTCGATCTTTCGACCATTCGACCATTCGAATTCCTTCGACCGCTAAAAATCGAACGATTTCCATTCGTTCGAACGATTGTAAGCATTCGATTCAATGAAAAGCATTCGATCGAATGGCTTCGATCGTTCGATTCGAATGAAAATCCTTCGATCGAACGATTAAAATCCTTCGATCGTTCGAATCTAACGATTTTAGCGGTGTTCGAAGTTCGCGAACGTTCGCATTTTTTGCCGGTGTTCGCGAACACCAAATCGGCAGTTCGCTACATCCCTAATTACAAATGAAAACAGGACTTCAGCCTATGGAAGGATCGCTCCGCCCCAGCCCAGCATCACGGAAGAAGGCAGAAGATACGTTTCTGGGTGCCACAACTACTTGATACTGACACGTTCCTATGATTTTTATAGGAACGTGTCAGTATCGCTAAATTTGTACATGATACGTAAAATATGATTGATCTTGAAAACATACTAAAATCCCATTACGAATGTCAACATTTAAGGGTTTTTAAAGTCTACTTTGAATAAAATTAATTAGCTGGGCAGTGTAGCCAAGTGGCTTAGGGAGAACTAAGGTCCCATTTACAACAGGGAACAAGATGCAAACGGGGGAATGTAATTAAAGTCGCAAAGAGCAAAACAATTCGCACCCATAAGACTAAAAATCCACATCTCGCAATGCAATATTGGTCCTAAACTGTTATTATATAGCAAATTTTAATTGCACACTCTTAAGAAGTGCTTGAAGGTGTTGTAATCTTTTAGAGCAAACATAACAATTTTTTCATTAAGAAGTTTTATTAAATTGACTGCGCATTAGCGCAAACTATAAAATTCACAAACGGCATTCTACTGTCGGAAGTGGTCGCTAAACAGTTTCCTGGTTCGCAAAAACTATATTAAATTCGCGCAAAGCAAACTTTTTTGGCGCAAAGGTATAACATTCCGTTAGCGACTTTTATGACATTCCCCCGAAAGTGTCAAAACATGGAGCAAAGCATCCTGGGGTCCGTTTACTAAAGTGCGGTAAATTTGACTTAAGTTTCCGCATGTTATCGATGAGAATATTTTTCCGCTAGAATATTCGAAGCGACTAAGTTTACTAACAGTGATGCGCTCAGAAGTCACTTGCGGTAACTACGTTAATGAACCAGCTTACGCTAGCGGTAATTTTAGCGAGTTGCGAAATTTCTGGCGACAAATTACGTTTTTGCGAATATTTATGCTATAAAATAGTCTTGTTTTATGGCGGTTATTGTGGCAATTTTTACTGTGACATTTATGGCCAGAAAAACTTATAAACTTTATTGACTAATGATAATACCATCCAACAACATCACCAGAGTAACACCAATCAAACATGTCTGCATCATATAAACCCTTCTACCAATAGAATCATAAGAACAAGAAATCATACCAGTCAATCTCTTTGCTTCATAGAAATGCACAGTTTAATGTCGCCAATCACAATGAAACCAAAAAAGCGTAGAGGCTGACGAATCCTTGGACTGTGATGCCCACTGCCAATAATACAACTCTGAGCTGAAACTGCTGCTGTTGCAACAGATAGAAGCAGAAGCCAAAACATCCTGTCAGCAATAGCTACAGATCTCTCTCCTGTCAGCAAAGAATGATGGGTAAAAAAAAAGTATTATGGGATATTTCCTGCCCCTTGAGAATTTTCTGGTGAAAAAATACTTTTACGCCACTACAAAGGTACCGGTAAAATTTTTCGAATATTCTGGCGTTAATTTTGTCTTTAGCACATTTCGCTGTTAAGTAAACCGGCCATTAATGTGTACATAGCGTTATTTTCAGCAAATGCGATAACTGGCGAACAATTATTGTTGCGCAAGAAAATTCGCAAATGTATATTTACCACAGGTTAGTAAACTGGCGATAACATAATTGGCGAAAATTCTGTCTATATATTGTGTATATGAATATTTTTAACACACTTTAATAAACGGGCGCCCCTGTTTTTGAATTTTTTCATCCCTCCCAAAGGAGTTGCACCTGCCACTTACAGTCACAATTTTTGCACTGGCGAATGGAACACAAAATAGGGTATTTATTACTGCACCTGATGGAAGTGCTCATTCACTCTGGACTTGTGGCAGAGACAATGCTGCATACTGGACCTTACACCAGCTAAACAATCAGAAGCAAGGTGCAGATTGTGGAACCTGCACCCACTGCACTTCTTAAGTTACGTGTTTGAATGGCAGGTGATGGGTAGGAGCAGTGGCTTAACTAGATGTTTCTGAGCCCCATAGCAAGTTAAATTTAGGGCCCAAAATTGTTCATGTAGACAACTCTGCAAACTGCATTGTCCTATTTAAATTTAATATGTGGTAGTCTTAAAATGAAATATGTGATTTGATAGATTGTGTTGTTTCTTCTCTATGGGTCTCTGTATTTTTTTTATTACTTTATGGTGGCTTCTCTGTTAATTATATACTTTAAGGAGTAATTCTTCTTTTGCAAAATAAAAAACAGCCCGGAAACCATTTATTTTAGTGTGTCAGGAGCGATAATAAGAACCCGGGAGCACTCACGATTGCATAGAAACTCTACTAATGCCTATCACCTTATTTATAACAGAATTCTGTTGCCATCATACAACATTGGTTTTGTATTTGCAGATTTCCCTTTATACAGTGCCAGCCAGCTTTTGGATTAAATGATCATCCTTAAAGGCGAACTGTCACTATTATTATAAAAATCCTTTAAAATGAAGTGGATGTTAAATATTGTTTTATGTATTATTAAGTCAAACTACAAGGCTGATTCATTGAACTGTCCAGTTGCCACAGGGATTACTACAGATGTATGGTAAGATTTATTTCAGCAAAGTCAAAAACTTTATAGTTATATGCCCTTTATCAACCCTTACAACAATTAATATCAATAATTATTTCTTATTATGCCAGTAAATTTTAAGCCTGATAATGTGGCAGCAATGGAAAGAGCAGCACTGGACAAGAAAGGCCAAATGCTTAAATATATATATAAATCTGGTGCCTCTGGACAGGAAGCCTTGATGGCACTGACTCTCCCCCCCCCCGGGTGGCAACTAAAGTACTAATAACAAGAAAACAAATTTGGATACCAACTCAGGACAAAACCCAGGATAGCAAAGACACAGACAATGAGCAACTAACTCTCTAATGTTTATTTGAAGATGCATGGTCAAATGTATGCTTGGCTGTATTCTTTCCTCTCAATAAAACTTATTTGAGCACAAAAAAAATGTTTAAGCCTGAGAAGGAAGACTACAGGTATGGGATCCGTCATATGGAAACCTGTTTTCCAAAAAGCCATCTCCCATACACTTCATTTTAAACAAATATTTCAGATTTTTAACAATTATTTCCTTTTTCTCTGTAATAATAAAACAGGAGCTTGTACTTGATCCCAACTAAAATATAATTAATCCTTACTGGAGACAAAACCAGCCGTTTGGGTTATTTAGGGGCAGATTTATTAAGGGTCTAATTTCAAAGTAATGGGAGTTTTTTTGAACTCCCGTAACTTCGAAATTCGAATTAAAAGATCGAAATTTATCAAAAAAATTGAAGGTTTTTTTTGCAAATAGGTCAGTTTTCGATCAAATTCGAATTGTACGAATTGAAGAACTGTGCATTCGATCGAACTAGAAGTTTTTCCAAAAAAAATTTAGATTTTTCAAAGTCCACCAATTGGCTCCAAATAGGTTCTAGGAGGCCCCCCCTAGGCTAAAACAGCAATTCGACAGGTTTTGGACGGAGAATGCTTGAAGTCGACTTTTTAAAGAGACAGTATTTTTTACAAATTTAAATTGAATTTGAACTATTCCCTAGTCGAAGTACACAAAAATTAGCTAGATATATTAATTTTCACTTCGACCTTTGATAAATCAGCCCCTTAATGTTTATATGATATTTCAATTGATGGGTATGGAGATCCAAATTTGTGTTTCTCGTGTTTCTTACATATTCACAATACATATCGTATGAAAATATTCTACAATGACATTTGTGGCTTTCATGCCACAACATTCAAATGTTAATGAACATTAGAGTGCACTTTACCAACAAAATCCACCCTTTTTTGTAAGGGACTGGCAATCTGCATGAAAACATAAAAAGTAGATAGGCATGTTCTATATACTGTTGTATATGTGATTGCAAAGGGTTAAATACTGGCATATCTCTCTAGAAAGCTGCACTTTGGTGCTGGGACTTGTGACTGAGGTAGCATAAGATTACTTACATGCAATACCTAGTCGTGAAATTGCAATTCCCAGCATCCCAGCATGGCAGGAGTTGTAGTCCTGCAACAGCTGGAGCCTTGAAAATTGCCAATCTCTGAGCTTCCCAAAATGTTCCATGTGTTTTAATAAAACAAATCTTTAAGTGCTTTTATTACATTTTTAACACGCTGCCAAGTATATTACTGGTATATTAATGAAAAAATGAGTAAAGCCGAACACTGTTTTGGAATCTTAATTACGGAAAGTTATGTGTGCTGGGTTACAATCCCTCATTTTGTTCTCAATAAACTGTCTCCAAATGCTCATCATGATTTAATGGGCCTGAAACTTTCAGCATTTTCCGTCTGTTTCATTTGCAGCATTGGAGAGAAATAAGAGAAAAGTATTTTGATAGATATATAAAATCTGTGGGGAACAAACAAATGTTCAAACTCATTAAAATGTTGTAAGTTAAGGCATTTAGGGCAGGGGGTTGTTTACAAGAAAACTTAGTACACAGAAAGGCAACCTTTGCTCCGTTAGCTGTTGAATCTTAACTCCCAGAACTACCTGTTAGTAGAGTTGATGGGAGATCCTGGGAGTTATAAGTTTACCATAGACAATGTATAAAAGCTCATTTATTATCAAATCAGTATATATATACTTCATTTCCTACAATCTTTATGTGTTGTTTGTATAGTATAATATGCCTTTATTTCTAAGATGGTGGTAACATTGCTTATTAGAATTACTGTATACTATTGATTGATGATATGGAAACCAGAAAAGCCAATTAAGAATCATTTTTAAACAATGCTCATAGCTTTTTAGCAGTAAGGATCCTTACGGTGTCTTTCCCACAGACCTATTAAAGGCAGATGTTTCACACCAGGCACGAATAACTATAAATTAATATATTTCAAATTAGTTTTATGTACAAAAATACCTTTGATACACAGACTGGAATAATTAACCAGAAGGCATTCTAGTTATCTCTTTGCAAAAGACAAAAGGCCTCCTTTATTAAAGGAACAGTAAAATGAAAGTGTTTTAAAGTAATGAAAATATCATGTACTGTTGCCCTGTACTGGTAAAACTGATGTGTTTGCTTCAGAAACAATACTGTAGTTCATATAAACAAGCTGCTGTGTAGCAATGGCGGAAATTGAAAAAAGGCTACAGCTGTATATGGCACAAGCAAAATAATGGATAACAGATAACATCATTATGTTCTACAGAGCTTATCTGTTATCTGATGTGTCATCTGAGCCTTTTCTCCTTTGAATGGCTGCCCCATTGCTACACAGCAGCTTATTTATATAAACAATAGTAGTGTTTCTGAAGCAAACACAACAGTTTTACCAGTGCAGGGCAACAATGCTTTATATTTCTATTACTTTAAAATATTTTATTTTTTTTGATGTTACTGTTCCTTTAAGTGCAACTTTTGCTGCTGTGTGAATGGGTGCCACTTATTAAAGGTACAGTACTTGCATCTAAAACTGCTCCTTGCACTTGCACATTTTGGTGCAAAACGCCAATGTGCCTTGTCAGTCGGTTCATATGAATTGCAACTATTGATGCAGGAGAACCCTAAAGCTACTTCCATTTCCAGGTTCCCACACATGCTGACACAGTATACTTGCAATTAAAGAATCAGGGCAGTTGTTTTGATACTCATTAGCAGAAATGACAATACCCCCACAATATAGATTTTCAGTACAATGGTGCATTAACCTCAATTCTTTCAGGTGCATCACCATCTTGTGCCCACAAATACACTAAAACTGTGGGGAAAACACTATATTGCACAGTAAAAAAAACAGGCGACTTGTATCCAATATTCACACAGTGTTTGTTAATGACCCCATAAAATCTCAGTTAATATTGGTATGAAGCAAGTGCTGGAGGGTGAAGAAGCATCTCTGCACAGCTCGGCTTTTGCTTTGCACTGGAAAGAGGATCCATAATATAAAGAGCTCTCACGTATACTTACAAGAGAGCCCTTTAAAAAATGCCAACCCTGAATAAATGATAAGCAAAGGGCTTTGGGTCACTTGGCTCTGCTAACTTGTATCTCCTGAATGACATTCATGTACCTCTTCTTCTGTTGCCCTTTTGTTACCCTTTTGTGCTCTATTCAAGAAGCTCAAAGTGTTGTGCCTGACAACAGTAGGCTTAATTTATGGGAGTAGCAAGCACATTGTGGGCAAAAAAACATGGTGCTTTACATGAATGTCAGACTGGGTTGTCCAGAACCCACTGAGTTGCCACCTCAAGGGCTCACACACATCTCTTGCCCCAGATGTGAAGTCCTCCACATGCTGATGCCGCAACCCCCTCCGCCAATCATACCATGTTCTTTTTCCTTGTGGCTGCTATCGGGGAGGGGCATCAGTGGAGAACGCCTATAGTGCCAGGCGGGAGTAGGTAAAGGTTGGCGGGGCCCATGTGGCCTGTTTTACACCTATTTTTGGACTTTGCACCTTGCTCCCTGTAAAAAATTTGCATACAAATGATAGGGAATAGTACTCAGCTTTAAAAGCAATACTTTTGTGCATTTTTGGGATAATAAAGGATAATGTTTATGCCAAGTCTAGTAATTCTTAGCAGTCAGATGTTTGTTTTCTAACAGCTTACTGGTAAATGCTATTTGTTGATTGATTTATAGGAGAAGTGCTTTTTTTTAAGACTTTTGTCTAAAGTATAGAATACAAGAGTTGCACCTGACTCTGAATGCGGTGCAAGTTGTGTCCACTATAAATGGGACAAGGACATCGGCAAATACATTACTTCAGCCTCATTAACAAGACTCTGTTCCTTGTGCTGGATGCCCTGACAGTGGACATTGCAACTTGACCGGGCACAAGTGCTAAATGTATTACATACTGATTATAAATGACAGAATTCTCACAGAATTGTTCCTCTTCATCTTGTACAGCCGCATGCTATTATAGTAAACGTATCACTGCTCTTTCTCTCTTCACATAATCCATTTAAAATTGATGTTCTGTGTCAGTCTAATTACTGTTATTGTATTTACTGCTGCCCTTTTTTGCAGCCAAGGGCAAAATAAATTCTCATTCAACAACAGAGTGATAGCTTACAATATATTTACTGGAAGTGGAAATAAAAATTATAACAAGGAAAAAATATTAACTTAAAAAGATTTAAGGAGTACTCCCACAACCCCCTCTGTGTTAAAAAGATTTAAAGCAATAAGTGTTATTTTATGTGCAATGTTCAATTTAATACAATTGCAAGTCTTAAATAAGACTGTATTATAGACAATAAACAGAATTTGGGGTATTTAGCAACATACAGAATACTGGTACATATGAATTTCATGCACCATTTGTGGAACCCAGAGCAATTTATATAGAGAAAATGTCATGTTTCACTTATTACAAATGACACATGGGGTGGGGGGGGGGGGGAGATAGTGTAAGTAAAGGAACAGAGTTAAAAGTGACTTTCATTGGGCATTGTGAAACTTGTTTGTGATGATTGCTTTTATTTTAAGTAACTTTCCAATGTACATTAAATACAAATGTTTAAGTTTGTAATGTACTTGCAACTGAAAACATTTGTTGCCTTCAACCCCCTTTACCGTGACTACTCAGTCCACTGAATCAAAATACCTCCCAACATTTGAAAACTGTAAAGAGGGGCAAAAAGATCTGCCGTGCGCAGTGCAGCAACATTTTGTGACCACACTCCCTGAACATTGCATCCATTTTACAAAATTTGGCAGGTTATGGAAAGTTTGAACATATTTCTGAGAGATTTAGGGTCATATTTTATGTTATTATAGTTTTGCTAATGAATGTAAACTTGCCCTTTAAGCTGAAAGTCTCAGTTTTCCCAAGAGACCCGCTTATCTCAGTTGTTACAATTGTATCTCAGTGCAGGTGCTGAGTATATTCTGGGCTCTTTGCCAAAAACCCTCTTATTTAATTAAGTTTCAGAAATATTGTATCATTTTCTGGCTGTTCAGTGCAGGAGATCAAAGAGAAACCCGGGACATTTCAGTAAGAAACTGGGACTGCGGGCTGAGCTGTCAAAATTGAGACTGTCCTGTGAAAAATGGGACAGTGGAGAGGTATGAATCATTTTATCAGTACAATGTATCAGTCAGCTCTCCACCATCCAAGGCTCTTATTCACACAATTCCCAACAGAAGAACAATAAACAAGTCTGAAAAACATTGTCAGAGCTTGTCTTGACTGGAGGAGAGTTAATTTCTTTATACATTATATCCCTAGTCTAGCAAACAGCAAATACAGACAGAAAACTGCTTTCAACTGCAATTTCATCTTAACAATAATGAAATGTTTTTAATGAACACTGTATATAGTTGAACTTTTTAATACCCCCCATTACACCCCCATTCCTTTGACTGTTAATAATCATCTGGTTTCAGTGGCATTGCTCCATGCAAATGAGTGACAGAGAGCATCTAACAAAAAAAAGAAAAAGTAAAAAGAAAAGGAGCGTGGAATTAAAGTGCACAGAGATAGTCTTCAGGTACCTCATTTAGGACCAAAACAGTGGCCTTTTACCAATTAAGGAAATCAGGATCCAACATTTCAGTGACTAAAAAGATCACTTTCAGTTATCTTGTGTAATTAGGGAGAGATTTAGTAACAATATTATCTCCAAATACAACTTCTGGACGATAAATACAATTACGTTGTACAAGTAACGTTGTCTAAGTACAGCATTACCAGTGAACAAGCCTATATGCAGCATACATCTAGTTTCTGTTAGAACATATATCTTTGTGTATTTTTTAAAGGAATGCAATACCCTACAAATGAATACTTAAAGGGGATGCTCAC
The DNA here is from genome assembly GCF_017654675.1 of Xenopus laevis. Lineage (NCBI taxonomy): Eukaryota > Metazoa > Chordata > Amphibia > Anura > Pipidae > Xenopus > Xenopus laevis. The sequence continues at coordinate 75,423,742 of NC_054377.1, forward strand.
CCAAAAAAAATTATTCATAATCCTATTTTATCACATCAGTCAAGCAAAATGAACTTTAATTACACTATATAAATTATTTAAATCTTGTTTCCTCCAGTCTGGGAATTCATAATTATAACAAGCAGGCAGGAGTCATTTTGTGGACACTGTTATTAAGACAAGCCTTGTGTCATCTCAGAATCTTGTTTGTGCACCACAATGGCGGACCTGATGTCCATCCCCAGGCCCTGGCTACACAATTAAACTGTGAAGAGAATGGGGGAATGCGGGGAGAGCAGCGATTTCTAGGAAGTGCTGAATGGAAAGTAAAAGTAATTGTCTGCCCCGCAGACAATATTTGATTGACAGCTGAGATGTTTAAATGAGCATACAACAGCTATAAATGCTTTAATAAAAAATAGAAATTGGATTTCATGTTTAATTTGAAAAGGACTTTTATTATACAGATTTTTCTGTCTGGGTGACAGGTCCACTGTGCGCAACAGTATATATGTTTAAGTAAATATTACTTTTTTACATCTCTTGCCTTGAACCACCATTTCGTGATGGTCTGTGTGCTGCCTCAGATGATCACCTGACCAGACATACTACAGCTCTAACTGTAACAGGAAGAAGTGTGGAAGCAGAACTCTGTCTGTTAATTGGCTTATGTGACCTAACAAGCATGGATTGTTTGGCACTGTATGTTTGTGTGCACCGTGTATCATACGATCCCAGGGGTCTGCCCTTATTTTATCTATTTTTTTTCTATTTATGATTACCCAGTGGCACATACTACTATAAAGTATATTATGATGAAAATTGTTTATTTACATAAATCAGGGTTTTACATATGAGCTGTTTTATGTAATATATTTTTATAGAGACCTACATTGTTTGAGGGGTATAGTTTTCCTTTAAGTGAATGCCAGTAATATTGGTCACGCCTAGACCACCAGATTGTTTCATTTTTATCCAATTACTTACATTTTTTAATTACTAAAACAATGCGGACACTCTAAAAAAGTCCAACATGCAGGCCATCATGCTATAATAGAAATCCTGCTTGAATGATTACCCTCTTTGGCGTTTATATAGGTCCACTGGAAAACCTGTAGCACAATAAGCTTGACTGCTTGTAATTCTTAGCACAAAATGGCCCTGTATTTGGCAACCGAACTTACTGGGTATTTTATTCCAAATATCTCTTCTTTGAGAGTGCATTTTCATAAGGGGCACAGTGCTCATTAAAGTCAAGTAGAATAAACCAAGTGGTAGCCTTCTATAAAACTGTAAGGTTATGCCATACAGCAGACTCCACTGCCAAGGGCAGGGGTGGTGATGGGGCAGGGCTACCTTATGGTTACACTCCCTCCACTTGTTGTCCACCTCATGTGACCAAGGGGAGTGACACTGGGGTGGCTGGGGACTTGCAGGAAGGGGGAGACTTAGGGCAGTGGAGTGGGGGCCCAGCAAAATAACTTGCTCCACTGGTTATGTATGGCAATATTATTCTGTGAGTTAAAATTTATGTACATTATATATCATAAAATTATATATTGTAAAATGCATTCTACTGCTGATAGCTTGAAGATGCTTTGGCCCACTCACTGTAGTCATTACAGCTTCGTTGCATTTGTGGTGTAGGTTTTTTTATTCTGCAACAGAAAAGCCAATCTATTTTTATTGCTACAGACTATTCAACAAGCTTTATTTCTTTTCAGGCCCATGGAAAGGTGAACAAAGTAGCTTCACTGACCTATAAAAATATTTTCTACTAGAATTACTGATTAAAATGTACTAATAGCTTTATGCACAGTGATCTTTATGATACATTTTATTTCTTTGTGTGGGAATACTTTAGCTGTCATGGCAATTTATATCATCCGTAAAGCACAGAAGGCTCTGTAAAAATCCACACAAAGTCTACTTCTGCTTTAGTCGTTTGTGATTTATACTGCATTATATAAAGTAAAATAACAAGGTATAATGCTTAACTGAAGCAGGAAGGATAAAGGTATGGTAATAATGTGCATGTCATATTAGAATTATCTATATACGTTCCATATTCTGAAAGCCTCGTTGGGAAACAGAGTAAATTTCATTTGTATCAACTCCATGTTTTAATCTATAAGGAGGCTGCAGCGGAGTGCCCTCACATAGATTAAAAAAAAAACAATGACTTTTTAGAATAGAGTACTATGATATACTAAGTCGTAAATTATTTTAGTAATAAGAATTTGGGTTTGAACCTGCAGTTCTGCAACTGTTGTCAAACCATTATCCACAAGCAGCCAAGGGACAGCATGGTTAGGATCATATACTTACATTACATAACATTTAGTTGGGGGTATACAAGGTTTTATTAAAATATGGTAGAGTGAATTATATCCCTACTGTAACATACTTTCTTAGCACATGCTGTTCATTCATTTTTTAAATCCCTGGAAAGCATACTGCCATTTGTTACCCCATTTATCAACATTCTCATTTTATTGGTTTTAGAGGTTTTTGAAACCACGAATGCCAAAAATAAACGTATTTTCTCTAAAACCACAAATGTCATGTAATTTATTAAAGGACCCAAATATAAAAAGTACGAACAAAAAAAATGCTGAACAATTAATAAAAATAAGATAACCTCCAAAAATTAGAATTTTTGCACACACTTACTAGCTAAATAGCCAAAAAAGGTCCAATTGGATCAGCACAGCTCCTTGTGGACTGCGGTTAGTTTTGTATTTATGTTTTTCATGGTTTTTACACATTATATATCTACAATTTTTATGGTTTTAGAGAAAATATTTGTGAAAAAAATGAATGTACTATGATATATCTCCAAGGAAATATGGGGTGATTTTTTCATTGCGTAGATTACCAATAAAAGGCTTTCTGTTGAAGACATATATACAAATATACAGTATAGTCTAGTTATCTTTTCTTGTAGCATGTAACGGATAAAATATTGGCCCAACAAGTTTCAACCAATAAAGGTCTTCATCAGGGGAAAAGTACAAAAATTATAATACAGGAAAAAAGAACAAAAAAAGGGGCATGCTCTGATGCCCAGGTTCAATGTAAGTAACCCCTGAAGTTTCTTTATTATTCTCTGCCTATGCCCAGCTGTCCATGCGTCATAGTTCAGTGACTTAAATCACCAGGGCATTCATCCCTCATGTAAAGCCTGTAATGCCACCTGCGTCAATACAACATTTTACTAATGCAATATGAGTGATCGTCTATGTATATATTTAAGCCCATTGTAGCGCCACTGTAAGAATAGTTAAAAAAGTGAAGAGGGTACAGACTGGAACTTTTAATGGAAGGTTTAATAAATCAGTTTGACATTTCAGTCCCAAAAAGGGACCTCTTTCAAGACATCTTTATCGTTATTTCTTTGAAAATGTCCCAGACTGGGAGTGAAACATCGAACTGATTTATTAAGCCTTCCCCCAAAAATCCAGTTTTGCAGCACCTTCTAAAAGCGTTAAAGAAACAGTAAAACTTCATCTTTATCTGTGCAAGTGTAACTGTCCTTTATACTATTTTAATTTATATGAAGAATACACTATTCTAACATAATTAAGAAAAATAAAACTAAATATCCAGAAAAGATTGCGGAGAAATAGCTTTTTGGGACTTACAGCCTTTAACAGAAATGTACCCTTTCAGTTTGTCGACATATGTTCTTTCCTACTTCCTTTACTTCATTTATTTTATTTCATATGCAAATAGCCATATCTCTTTAACCACACTTTTACTTATCTAGTTTAAAGGGATACTGTCATGGGGAAAAAATTTTTTTCAAAATGAATCAGTTAATAGTGCTGCTCCAGCAGAATTCTGCACTGAAATCCATTTCTCAAAAGAGCAAACAGATTTTTTTATATTCAATTTTGAAATCTGACATGGGGCTAGACATATTGTCAATTTCCCAGCTGCCCCAAGTCATGTGACTTGTGCTCTGATAAACTTCAATCACTCTTTTCTGCTGTACTGCAAGTTGGAGTGATATCACCCCCCCGATTTTCCCCCCCAGCAGCCAAACAAAAGAACAATGGGAAGGTAACCAGATAGCAACTCGCTAACACAAGATAACAGCTGCCTGGTAGATCTAAGAACAACACTCAATAATAAAAACCCATGGCTCACTGAGACACATTCAGTTACATTGAGATGGAAAAACAGCAGCCTGCCAGAAAGCATTTCTCTCCTAAAGTGCAGGCACAAGTCACATGACCTGGGGCAGCTGGGAAATTGACAAAATGTCTAGCCCCATGTCAGATTTCAAAATTGAATACAAAAAAATCTGTTTGCTCTTTTGAGAAATGGATTTCAGTGCAGAATCCTGCTGGAGCAGCACTATTAACTGATGTGTTTTGAAAAAAAACATGTTTTCCGATGACAGTATCCCTTTAAGGCATCATAAATGAGATACAATTTTATATCAATGCAGTGACATACTATATATATATATATATATATATATATATATATATATATATATATATAATTGAAAATGTGTTTAAGAAAAAAATGTGTTTAAAAAAATCTCCCCCAGCCTCCACAGAAGACTTTCCACATACAGTAAATCCAGTGGCAGAACTGAGAGGGGTAAGGGGAATAAGGCCCGCTGCACTGGGTGCCGTTCAATACATATAATATAAGTTGGAGGGGGGGGCCCAAGGCACTGGACCTAAATACATTGTTGCATAGAAGGGGAATATTTATCAGGGAGTGTTGAAATTTTCAACTAGAAAAAGACACTATTGCTGGGTAGCTTTGCAGGTTGTACTTTGAACATTTTCAATTCCTTTATGCAATTTAACCATGTACTTTTTAATTGCCCATCCAATCTATTTAGTTTCTATTCCAAAGGGAACCTTTTGCTTTATGCACTGATTCTTCTTCAAAAATTGCACCGCCTGCTCTGATTCAATTTGACTATGACGTTTGTCTTCTTTAGTCCTATGCTACTTCAGACTGAAAAGATTTGTTGGTTAGATGTGCAAGAGGGCACATGAAAAGATTATGGGATCTGGACAGTGTCATCAAATAAAAACACAAACCCCCTATAAGGTGCTTCATCCCAGGGCAATTATTATTGTCAGGGTATAGACTTGGCACCTTATATGCGTCGATATATAATAATTTAATACTATGCTCTTCCCCATTCCGGCTCTAGTCTGACAAGTTGATAACCTCCTCTTGTTTAAATTATATTGGTGCATTTTTGAAACACCTGTCCCACAGAAGAGCTTAATTTTTATCACAAAATACATTTTCTAGCACACCAAACTTATCTTTTTTACTTATTATGTTTTAAATAAAATTACGATATTTGCTGCAGGTCTTGAACTGTTTTACAAATCTACACTTACTCAGCATTTATAACTGGTTTACAATTCCAGACTAATTGGGCACTCAGATTCAGAAGACTTCCCATTCTGCTGGTATACTTCGACACCAAGGAACAAAAATAAATTGCAATGCTATTTTAATGATTTAGAAAAGTCACCAAATAAAATAAAACACAACATATTATACTGTATATATAAAATCAAAAGCACAGTATGTATTTATGTAAGTCTAGCATGTATGTCTGTATGTATGCTTGTATTTGATGCTAGAGAACATATCCCTGTTTACAGGAAATAGAAGATTAGAAATAATGTTATTTCCCAACCATAATTATGGCCTGGTGAGCGTTTTTACATATAGGAAATCATGAAGTCACCACTTGCTCTTCAGGCAGTTGATTAACTATTCTTCTTGACTCATTATAAATTGCAACTCTTCCATTTACAGCAGCAGCAGCAGCACATCTTAGTGGGGGTGAAGGAAATTATCTCACTCAATATATTTCTACTGTGTGCAAATCAGGCTTGGGAAAGTTTTGAGTTCTCTATATTGGCTCATTTTATTGCTAATTTCAATATAAAAAGAACCCATTATTTTTCAAATCCATTTCTATTTTGTAGCTTCAGCTAATAACAGAATGACCCCCTGACCAGAAAAGTCATTCAGTCTGGTTACCCTCCTTCATTACTGGCTGCCAAACTTGTCGTGGGGGGCTGTAAAAATAGCACAAGTCTATAATACTGCATTTTATTAGCTTTTATAGCTACAATTAAAACTTTTGCAAACAATAGTGTTGTACTTTGTGTGGACCATTTAATTTGCAGTTGTCGATAGCAGCCAATAAAGAATAACATTGTTGAGTCTTCTAACATAAAATAAAAGCATATATTGAACTGGTTGCAACAGGAAAATTGATCACTTACAGTATCCTAGAAAATCAGTTCCTGAGCATTTTTCAAAATATTCTATGACTTATTTAAATACAGATTATGCTATAAACCAGGGATCCCCAACCTTTTTTTTACCCGTGAGCCACATTCAAATGTAAAAGAGCAACACAAACATGGAATAAAGTCCCTAAGGGCTGTGATTGGCTATTTGGTAGCCCATATGTGGACTGGCAGCCTACAGGAGGCATATTTGGCAGTATATCTGATTTTAAGCAACTAAATTATGCCTCCAAGCCTGGAAATCAAAATTAAGCATCTGCTTTGAGACCACTTATGAGCAACATCCAAGGGGTTGGAACATGTTGCTCACAAGTCACTGGTTGGGGATCATTGCTATAAACTTTAGCATGAGACATAATTCACAATGTGTAAAAACCTTGCTTTATCTTAACAGCTATATCAGCAAATTTTCAAATAGAACATTTAGGACAATCTTATGCCACAACTTGGATCTTTTTTTCTCCTATCACTTCATAAAGGAACTTGCTGTGGGTTGAAAGGTCTGTCCATTTATTTACAAGATAATCTTGTTCTTTCATTCATATTTAACAAATATATGTTATTTTTTTATATGATTATTCTTTACATATATATCTGCAGAATCCAGAATCTATTTTGCATAGTGATAATGCCAGCTTATGCATTTCTATAACTTCAAGCACCAGCAAGTCTAGCACAGAGCAGATTAAGCCCATAGAAATGTTATCAAGGTGGGAAGTATTTAATACAATATGTAAGATGGGTGCTGTAGGAAGTTTCCAGGAGAGCATGTTTGGTTTCCTAGCACAGAAATATACAAACCTCAGAACAAAACGATAGTTAAAGCATAAATTGTTTGATTTAAGGCCCGTGGAGTTAAGTTGTGTTGGTTTAAGATCTGTTCTGTGTATCATACAATGGTGTTGTATAAGAACAATGATACTACCAATTACAGAAGGTCAGTAAGATTGGATGAGGTCATTCTAATTGTCAGCATCAATATGTAGTATATCTGCATTTGTGTTTTGAGTATAGTTGTAGAGTATATATGAGGCATTTGCCTTTTTTGGCTGGTGTCCTAAGAGCTACCTCAATTGTAGAGAGGGAAATGTTGTTCCTCATACCTGTACCTCATGTTCCTAGGGAGGTTATATTAGGCTGCCAAGCCAGTAAAGGACATAAAACCTGGGGTATCGTATAACTTTCTGATGTAATTAATTTTTTGCTTTGCCCATAGCACTGGATCTGGCATGGTCAAATGGCTTAGATTTGGGTTGCACCATAAGGGTGTGTTGGGGAGGGAAATTGTGCTAAATAGTATATTTCATTATTGTTAATTAAATATTTATTATTATTAATCCATATTGTACCTATTAATATTGTTCAGCATATGATTTTTCAATAAGAAAGTGAAAAAACCCTCAAACACAGCAAAATCACATTCTAAACATTGTTTTTAATAAGTCTAGTAACTTAAACAAGTAAAGAAGAACAAGTAAACAAAAACACTGTAAAAACTTGAAAAACTTGAATTGACAAAAAACACTGAAATGTTGCCTAGGACAACTCCTACTGACTTCTACATGAACTTGGCAGCTATTTTATGATGAATGTTACATTTGTGTTTTTCAAGTTTTTTTTTCAAAACACATCAGTTAATAGTGCTGCTCCATCAGACTTCTGCACTGAAATCCATTTCCCAAAAGAGCAAACAGATTTTTTTATATTTAATTTTGAAATCTGACATGGTGCTAGACATATTGTCAGTTTCCCAGCTGCCTGCAGTCATTTGACTTGTGCTCTGATAAACTTCAGTCACTCTTTACTGCTGTACTGCAAGCTGGAGTGATATCAAGGGGATAAGAAAGGTAATGTAAAAGCATCAGGCAGATACTTTTATGGCAAAATAATGCTATAATAGATGTTAAAAAAGGTTTTCTGGTGTCAGTATCTCTTTAAGTAGCAATAGCCTGAATTTGCTCCACTGTAATAAATCATAGAAACATAGCAAGTAGCTTTGATATGTCATGTGTTAGTGACATCAATTACCTAGTTGGTGGAATTGGTTTGGACTTGGACAACATAAACCTGCTGAGTAACATACTGGGGTTACAAAGGCTCCTTTAATTTGCAGATTTCCACAAATGAAATGAATGCTGCAACCTATTATTTTGAGCTTTATATTTATACACATATGCACTGCATACAGTTACTATCCTGCACTTGCATAACAACATACCCAAAAAGGAACACAGTTACAGTTTTCACTATGAAACCTGCAATGTGAAACCTGAGAAGATTACTTTATAAAAGGTTCACAGCATTTCATCAAATTAAAATAAGGTAGGAAAGATACAATATTTCAAAATCAAGGCAATAAAAATTCAATTCATGAATTATCCGAAGGCAGGAAAGTACTAACTTTTTAGGGTGATGCTTTTAACGCTTCCTCCACTTCAAAGATGTTGGCACATTTGGTATACATGGGATGCTACTTCACATCTGATGGCTTCCTGTCTCCTGAACAAATGAATCCTATTTGAATGGTTTATAATGCTACAAATGTGCCAGAGGCATGGCAGATGCTTAAATAAACATGGGTTGCACCAGTTTGAAGTCCTGTGAGAGGCAGCCAGCTGAGTATTATGCTGATTTCATGCATCTAGTGGAGGTAGAATTTTTCCACACTATAAATATTTTATTATCTTATAGAGTGCTGAGAAACCCGTGTAAGTTAACTGTGCATGTATGGAATGGGGGCTCAAGTGATGTGGCTTGTTTTAATCCCTATCCATTATATGTAAAACATATAAATACCGATAGAGCAAGTTTAACTGAAGCCTTTAAGAAAAAGATTCCCTCCTTTTCCAGAAGGATGCATTTACCTTTTTTCATGCAATTGAAGTAACAGGGTTATGTGGGCATATCTGGGAAAGATCAGGGGGGTGGACTAAATTGTCTGTTTCTTTATTTTTAACTCAAATGTTGAGAACCATGTAAATTCTACAGAAAACCACATTTGCGGATAAATAAACACTGCCTGCAACAGCAAATATGTGGCCAAATAACACTGAAATTAATGTTTATTAGAAAGTTGCTTAAAATTACATTTTCCTTTATTATGCAAAATAACAGTTTTTGGCTGGGCAACCCACTTAAGATTTGGAAGCACAATAGAGAGAAAGACTGTATTTTAATAAACAAGATTTATGTCCCTCTAAGGTAATTTTCTCAAAGCAATTAAAAAACATCACTGCAATAAAACTCCCAGAAAACACATTTTCCATCTCTATAAATAATTGTAAGTTGGGTGTTTGTGGAAGGTCATTTGAAAAAATTGCTACTAAAACACCAAAGAGATTTTTGGTGAGAATTTTCCCAGCTACTCTTATTTTTTCAGTTCCATTATTAAAACATCTCTCTCTCTCTCTCTCTCTCTCTCTCTCTCTCTCTCTCTCTCTCTCTCTCTCTCAACCTCTCTCTCTATCTATCTATCTATCTATCTATATATAAGAGATAGTAGAGATCACAGTCGCAGGTCTTAGAAGATATAAGTGTATTTTTATTAGTGGACAATCGCTGACGTTTCGGCTGATACAACAGCCTCTCTCAAAGTAAAAAAGTGGTTTAAACAAACGGAATAAATACCAAGTGTGGCGGGAAAACAAAAAAAGCAACCGAAAGCAGGGGGTAGTGACATGAGAGAAACATCATCAGTGACATCAATACATAACAGGAAAAAAATTGTTTTATATATATATATATATATATATATATGGTGGGCATCTTCTTTAACATTAGTTATGATCTAACAGAAAAGAAACAGTCATATTATCAAGATATATTTCTCACTATGGAGTGAAAACATTCAAGATATAAATTGTGTAAAACAAAATGGCACAATATCCACTTGCTAGTACTTCTAATATTTATGTTGAGGGTTACTCAGACCCACTATTTGTTCTTACAAAAATAAAGTTACCACCAAATTGAGGGACACATCTAATAAATGCATGATGCAGGGTTGCACTAATTGCATTCAAATTACAATCTGAGAATTTCTTTTAGACAGAATTTCCAAGTGATCTGGTAACCCTACTACAAAACCAACCTCAAAAATAATGCTATAACTCAGCGTCCTACAGCTGAGACTATGTATGTATTATTTATTTGTAGCTTAGGGATAAGGTACAGTACCCAGCATTGTGACAAGCAAGATAACCCTGGGCTTTACTAACAGTGGGGTTTCACATTCAGTTCTTGTGTGTTTGAAAAATGAAAATAATATCAAAAGACGGTCCAGGAGTTCTAATTCTAAGTCTAAATTGCTCTGAAAGCTCTCGTACAGTGCAAAGTTATTATAAGCATTTTTCCTCAATACAGGACAAGCCTAATGGGAAACTTTGCTGGCACAGAAATGTCACATGGTTTCCCGTGGCTTTGATGCCCTGCTGGATAATGTAACCCATCTATGAGTTTCTTTGTCCACAATTAGGCAGATGCATCATCTTACTCCACAAATGATGGCAAAAAAGTATTTCTTTTTGTTGTCATTATAGGGAAAACACTCTCCTGCTTTGATAACTTTCAGCCTATCAAATAATATTGTTTCCAATAAGTCAGCTTGAAGCTGCACAGCAATGGAACAAAAGTATTATATAGATATATATATATTTAAATATAAAAACTGCAGCATTGTGGCGTTGCTTTGGAAGCACAAATAATAGGAAATGTCTCTAGTCCCATTTCCATTTCAACTGTTTTGGCTTAGGGGCAATGAATTAGCACTTTTATGAAAATTGCAAAAAGAAACCGAGCTCCATATTTATCAGTAATCTCTCCCTAGTATATCCATGATAGATAGGTCTGATTTGTACAGATGCATTTCTACTCTCTAGCCACCTGATAGTGTAACTAATGGATTCATATACTCAGATTATGCAGCATCATTTTCCAGTTCTGTAATCAGGAGGTAAGCAGGGACTAGTTGCCAGAAAATTCAATAATGCAAGTTATAATTGGGCTAAAATAAGCTTGTGAAATTCAACATGGAAATCAAGAACTGTCTGAGTATAATGATACAGCAACCACAGCAGGTCTGAGCATACCAGTGAAAACTGTTATCCTGATACTTGCACAATAAGGGGACAGAGCAGGGTATGAAATGCAGCATTTGGTCAGCAAAGCAACAGCTGCAGCAGTACAGAGCATTACAAGGCAAGGAATGTAAAAAATAATGGGAGGTTGACAATTTTTTTAGGCACCACCAGGGACCAAAAAAATTCTCAAATATTTTCAAATCTTTACCTTGTGCCATCACCCCTTTCCTTTAAAAAAAATTCTGGGCTTGGGGTATTTAATTCAGAGCTTGGAAGTGCATTCTGATACTGTACTCTTTGCGTCCCATGGGTTGTGGGGTGGCACACATTTTTGGAAACCATACAATATCGCCCATGTGCTTCCCAAACTGCTGAAAGGGACACCAAGAAGCACATAAAATGATGGAGCCCTTGGGCTTTGCATTAAAGGACACCAGTCTTGTTTTTTAAAGAAAAGGTTGATTACAAAACTGGCCTGGGATGCAGAGCACAGCAGTAAAAGTCCCTGTCCTTGGGGGATGCCTAACAAAGAGGCACACTCAGGAATTTTTGACTTTACGTGTCCTTTATACAGTATATCTTTATATGAAGTATCATAAAATATTATATAGCACTTCAAATGTATCTTGAATCTCTTATGGGATTAGCCTGTCAGTGAACATATACAGATTTCAGCACAGAAACTCTAAAGTATGCCATTCGTGCATCAATTAAAGTGAATTAAAAATTGTTAAATAGGAAAAATAAATTCCTACACAGAAGCTTGTTTATATAAAATTATAAACTATAGTTGTGTTTTTAAAGTAAACCCACAACTTTTACCAGTGCAGGGTAACAGTACATTATATTGTCATTCCTTTAAACACAGTTTTCACATTTAATTCTGAAAAACACATAGGGACAGGGACAGATGTACTAAATATGAAACTGGGGAATCCACAGGGATTGCCATTAGTTTCATATTTTTCCCATGTGTCAGGAAATCACTCATCTATTACCAGTAGACTTTTATTCTATGCTATGTTATTACAGCTCAGATCCAGGTTTCCAGATATGCGATCCCATTCCTGTACTTGCGTCTAAAGCATCGGGTTATAATAAAAAAGAAAAACATATGATAATCCTACCAAAATTTCTCTACCTTTTCCAGACCCTCCCCACACCGCCTACTATGTGTAAGGGATTTACCCAGGGGACGACAGGGACGCCTGCCGCCCCCTCGACGGGGACGCCCGTCTCTCATCTCCGCCGCGGATGCGGCTAGGCCCCAGGCGCCGGCTCCTATGGAGCGCGTGGCGCGCATGCGCTAGAATTAAAGGGACAGGCGCGCTGACGTATTGCGCAGGCGCTGGCGCTGATTCGCCAGCGTCCAATGGCGCCAAATTCAAATGTTTAAATGGCCATCAGTCCTTTTGTGCCTTGCCCAACGTAGGTTCTGTATATTGTTCCTGGGTGCGATTTTCCTGTGATTCTTGTTGTGACCTTTGGCTATCCTTGATTCCTGTTTGATTTCTGCCTGCCCTGACCCTTTGGCTCGTCCCTGACTGCTCTTTGGATTCCGTTCTGTACTTCGACCCTGTTTGTTGCTGACCTGGCCTGTGACCTCGATTACTCTCCTGCTTTCCGATTTTGTACTGCATTCTCGATTGGTTTCGACCCGGCCCGTTCCTGGACTTTGATAACCTTTACGTTAAGTTCCCTTGCTCGCCCAGAGTTCTTCCCTCAGTCTCCTCACTATTAAGTCCTGGCGGCATCCGAGTAGCGGAGGGCTCCACCCAACGTGAAAGGCGGCGGTTATAGGCCGAAGCGTGAGCCGAGCCCGGGACATTGGGGTTTACTCTGGGTTGTGGGATACTAAACGTTACACTATGACTATCTTGCAAAAAGCCAATAAGCTCCTCACGCAATTAGTTTGGGCTAATAAGTCACCCCGTATCAAAATGTCAGTATTGCACAGACCTGTATACTTATTGGCAAGCAGCAACCTGCACTAGACTGGTTGACTGTTTTCACTATCGGGACCAAAAAGATTGGATTCAGATAGAACAGTCTCAGGTGAAGCAGCCTTTAGAGGCGTTACCTTGGATTATTCCCAAAGATAGACAAGACACTTCGATGTTACCCATAACTATATACAATATATTATTGACGTGGGACAAGCTCATACGACAGATACCCTTGTCGGTTCGACCGGGGCCAATGACACCCCTGATTGGGAATCCAGCATTTCCGCCGGGTATGCTTAGTAAGGGTTTCTTGGCTAAACGACAGAGGGAGTATTATCCCTTTATCAAGGTGAGAAGTTTGACAGGAGTGGCTACCCTAGAAAATATTTTGGAGACCCCCACGCAGTCCTTTGCACAGAGGTTTATGCACCATCAATTAACCCATTGGTTTCAAACACATCCAGAGAAAGACTTGCTATTGGCGGACGGTACGGCATTTAATGATCTCTGTTTAGCTAAAATGAAACCTGCCCATACTCTAGCGCAGGTGTACTCCATACTCTTGGAGCTGAAAGGTACCCAAGATCTTAAATTTAAAGCACACTGGGAGAGAGAGCTTAATACTTCCTTTAGTGTCAAAGACTGGGAACGATCCTTTATCCTTTTTTTTTTTTTTTTTGATCCTTTATCCTTACTCACAAACTGGCCACTGCGTGCAAAGCACAGGAGACTAACTATAAGATTCTCACCAGGTGGTATAGGTGCCCCACGACCCTACATAGTATTTACCCCGGGGTGCCCGATTTATGTTGGCGCTGTAACGTGGAGAGAGGGAATATGACACATATTTGGTGGGGCTGTCACTTATTGCAACCCTTTTGGGTATCAGTCTTCCAGCTCATCTTCCGGGTCGTAGGGGTAGATATCCCACCTGACCCCTCATTAGCACTGCTAACAATACCTTCCCCCACTACTCAGTTGAAAATTGTACCTAAGGGCTTTGTAGCATTTGCAATAGGGGCAGCTCGAACTGTCATTCCTAGATTATGGAAGAGTACTAGACCGCCCACAGTGGCTGAATGGGTAGTGGAACTTAACCAGATACAACGTATGGAAGAGTTGTTCTCATACACAACCAAATCCCCTACCAAGTATATTGAAACCTGGGCATCCTGGACCCTTTTCCAATCCTCCCTGGATTATACCCGTGCTTTAGCTGCTGTATGATGTTCCTTCATGGAATGGGTAATGTCTGCATCTGTGAACTTCTTTTTTCTGTGAACTAGATGATAGATCGTGATGATGATGTTGTTGCATCTTTAGGATCTGTTAGATTGTGATGTACTGATCCACCCTTGTCTTTTTATTCTTTTGATGACCCTTGCTACCACTGATTAAGAGGATGTTACTGGGTTCTACTGTTTCCGAGATGATGTCAACTATTGTGTACTACTGCTTGCATTGACTGTACATACATCTTGTGAATGCTACCAGGGGTCACACCCTTCTGATATAATTTTTTATTATTCTTATTATTTTATGTTTTCTTCTTTCTGTATATTGTCTTTGTTTTACCCTTTTGAAAAAGAAAAACCAAATAAAGAATATGTAAAAAAAAAAAAAAAAGAAAAACATTTTTTTTCCCCTTGAAAAACGTGAGTTTTGCCCAAACAAGCCAACCAGAGTAATTTGAGGTTTAATAAATAACCCCTAAGAACACTGAAGATTTTCAGCAGGTGCATCACACCCTAAAGGCTGCCATGATGCTTGGATTACTGAAAAACAATGTTGCATTGTGGGTAAAAACCATGGCCACACTGCACTTGTGCTCAGGTACAGTCATAATAATTTGTATTAATTTACTGAATAAAATAGTAGTAATAGTACTATCAATGTACAGCCCTAACTTGTTTGTTAAAAGCAGCTTGACCTTAAAGGGGAACTCCAGGTTCCAAACCAAAATTTGATAAAGAGGCCCATATTACACAGAAACCCTTAATATACCTATTACAGTTGCCTCTTTCTTCAAAAAGTATAAATGAATGCAATTTTCTATGCTGAAATCCAGCTATTTAACAGTTCTTATCTTTCTGCATCATTTGAAATCCTGGCAGGGAAGGAGGGACTATACACTAATGTTACAAATTGTAACAACTTCTCCACAGCTTACAGACAGCATGCAGGAACTACATAACCCAAAATGCATTGCACTGAGATGTTCCTTTCCTTATTGAAAACATGTGTGCAGGGAATCGTGGGGTTTGGATGATGCAGGCTGAGGATAGCTGGCTGTTGATACAAAGTAACAGTAGTCAACCAGCTCAGCAAAGTAGTCATACAGATCAGCAGAAGAGCAGGGGGCTAGGCTTAGGGAACCATTAAAAATCATGAAAAGTCTGCATATTTTTTAATTGATGTATATTGTAAAGTTGTTTGAAATTATGTTTACTTTTTAAAAAGCTTAAGTTATGTTTGTGTGGAGTTCCTCTTTAAGCAAAGAAACCATTTCATGAGATACAAAAAGAAATACCTGAAAAAGCCCATTTTAACAAACCAGCTAGCCCAATCGCATTGGCTATGTGTTATTGAACTGGATAACATTTGATGCTTCAGAATCCCTTTTATGTCTACTTTGCTTAAGTTCTGAGCCGAAATAACGTGTTTTCAGAAATATACACAGGTTAGCACATCTTTGTGACATTCTCACATGGGATTTGAAACATAAATCATTCTAGAAATGCGACACAGCAATTATTTCACTAAAGTACAGTATTCTCTGTAAAGTCATTATCTAGTGGAGGACTCCTGTCAGTAGTTATTGAACAAAGAACTGGGGTCAATATTTCATACAGCAATGAAGCCTTTTATTGGCAACAAAAGAAGCCTTATTGTCACCATGGAACAATGCAGCATGTTCAGATTCAGTCTGATCAGTGAGTTCCTGATTGAATAAATGATTTGAAAATGAATTCTCCCCTGTGGTGGTCACTTTATCAGTACATGATATCACAATGTTTTCCTCCCTCCACTGTATGTTAGAAAGGTCCAAGATATAATATAATAATTGAAGTGGAATGTTTGCTATATCTCTAGCAATCCAATACCTATCTGTCCTTTGTAATACAGGTATGGGAGCTGTTATCCAGAATGCTCGGGACCTGAGGTTTTCTGTAATTAGGATCTTCATACCTTAAGTCTACTAGAAAATCATGTCAACATAAAGAAAAAGCAATATTCTGGTTTATCTTCCAATAAGGATTAATATCTGAGTTTGGATCATGTACAAGGTACTGTTTTATTATTACAATGAAAAATTAAATCATGTTTAAAAATGTATAAAATGTAGCCTATGGGAGATGGCCATTCCGTAATTCAGAGCTCTCTAGATAATGGGGTTCCATGTAACGGATCCCATACCTGTATAGTTATAATATGTGTTTTAAAGTTATTGAACTCTTATATATGTGTAGGTCTAGGTTTTCTAGTAGGAAGTGAAATTACTTCTTACTACTTACTACTGCTGTATCATGATTTGTACTAGTCAGTGATAGGTGTGATTGAGTGTTATGGCTGAAATTAGGGGTACAAAGCATTTGAGACTCCAAATATTCTGGAAAAGGAGTGGTGACACTGAAGAAAATACCTATTGTGCTTTTTTGCTGTTTAATGAACCAATGAAGTCATCTCCCTTGTTATTTAATTTGGCCTGAGCCTGCCATGGTGAGTAACGGTTTAAAAGTCGTGGTCATAGACAGCCACCATTGCCATGGTTACGAAAGCTCTTTGGCCTAGCTATGTTGACTTTGGTATTGCCACTATTGCAAAGCTCTGCCCTGCAATGAGAGACACATATAGGAGAAGCAGCCCCTTCATCTGTGCTTTGTAAAACATAAAAGGAGTCATTTATCACACATGGGGCAGAATGCAATGTGCAAAAAACAGCTAATGAATGCTCTAGCAATGCTTTGGCCATTGAGGTTTAATGAATTTCAGTGAAAGCATAATCTTAACAATTGTGCTTAAATAAAGCTGTTAATACAAATACTAATTAACATATTGAAGCTGATTTATTATTAATTAAATGGATACTGTCACATTTTTTTCAAAATACATCAGTTAATAGTGCTACTCAGAATTCTGCATTGAAATCCAATTTTTAAAAAAGCAAATAGATTTGTTTATATTTCATTTTGAAATGTGGCATGGAGCTAGACATGATGCCCATTTCCCAGGTGCCCCAAAACCATGTTGCATACCTCCCAACATTTTCGAAATAAAAAGAGGGACAAAAAAGTTCCAGCATGTAGCAAGGTGAAAATGTTTTTGAACCACGCCCATTTTTGTGGCCATGCCCCCAATTACCATAATTATACGAAAGTTTGAACATATTTCTGTGTTTTTTCTCAGTTATTTAGTTTTGCTAAAGAAGGTGAATTGACCTTTAAGCTGTGTCTAACTTCTCCCAAGGGACCTTATATCCTATATTGTTACAATTACTTATTTGCTTATCTCAAAATGGTTACAAAAGTATCTTATCTGCTGCTGTGGCTGTTCTAGGCTCTCTGCCAAAAGCCAATTACATAAGAGGTACTGCGGGTTGAGCTGTCAAAAGAGGAACTGTCCCTCTAAAAATGGGACAGTTGGGAGGTATGTATGTGACTTGTGCTCTTATAAACTTCAGTCACTCTTTACTGCTCCAATGCAATTTGTAGTGATATCACTACAGCAGCCTATAAACAGAATAATGGGCAGCTAACTAGATAGCAGCTACCTGACACCTCTGCTGAAAGATTTGTTTGCATTGCTAAACCCTGCTTTTTCCTGCTTGGGTTCTCATGTCTCCCACTAGGGAGCACGACTTGGGTTGTGGTGAAATGTAATGAGAAGGGCAGAAACAATAGCTGTCTCAAAGCAGTTCCGCCTTGAAGTGCTGGCTACTTCTCAAAAGCTCAGCATCAGGCACAAAGCACTGAGATGGCTGCCTCCACACCAATATTACAGCTAAAAAAATACATTTGTTGGTTCACGTACAACATTTTTAATGGTACAGTTAATTATTTGCAATGTAAACCGTGTAATTTAGAAATAAAAAGTAAACCATAAAAATCATGACAGAATCCCTTTAATGGTCAAGATTGGGTAAAACAAGGTAAAACACATTTTCTTTTTCCTAAATGAGCTAATGTCAAATACGGGGGTATTTTCCCTATTTCCATGCTTATTAATGCCTCTGTTGGTGGGGGTTGGTTGCGCATAGAAAATTCTCATCTCCTTCTCCTGATAAACAGATAGACATACCCGTAATATACAAGCAATTAGTTAAAACTTTGGTGGTAAGGATAAGCGGATATTGTTTTGGTCATTTTGCTATATGTGTAGTGTTTCTATTATAAAGAAACTGTGCTCATAAACCTGATATAATACAAAGCCAAATTCCTACATCCAGAGCTTTATAGGATAGCACTATCAGGACACAGCCTAGCAGCTTCAATCTATTAGAAGAACAAGCCATAGTTCAAATGTTATCTACAACACGTACCACATACATATTCATGTTAGCCTGTATGATTAAGAACACCTTTGTAACTAATTTGTAACACATGCTTCATGTATAAGGTTCCGTATATGTGTGGAAAGGAAAAATAAATCAAATATCTGTGGTGGTCAGATTAGAAAACAAGTTTTAAACAGGTAAACTGCATTCTTATCTCAGATTCTGTATACACAGACCCTCCATTGCCAGAGGTGGATTTTGTAGAAAACACATGATTTTTTTGAATTTTTCCTTCATAAATTTATATTGACACCCTGTGAACAATTGCTTTAGGTTTCCTGCATAGAACAGTACCATGTTATTTTGGGCGTACTTATTACAGAATACCACTGTGACCATTATTTTTGAAATTCATTCTCATGCGCTAGAAGTACTAGTAAAACAGCAGAAGCAAACACAAGTCAGAAACACTGCACCAACTCAGTATAAAGTATAAAATAAAAATTATTCCTGCTAATATATTAAAAGTCGTGTGTGTAAAAAAATGTTTCTGTGACTCCAGAATTCTGTTTCTCTCTAGTTTAGCATCATCCAGAATTCACTTTGCGTGAGTGCTGATGGGCTGATGTTGTGACTACTAGAGCACATAGAAGGCAGGACGGAAGGAAGCAGATTGGCTTTTTCTCCATTGTAGTATCAGCAAAGAAAATGCTGTGTGTGCCACTAGCCTTAACTTCTATGGCTATGGAAGAAAATATAAGTAGTTGTACTATGCTCTATTTCCCTCTTGAAAAATATCAGTGATGCTGAACACGGACACTGTTTCATTATTTAAAATCTATTTATACCATGCTACCATTTCTGTTTGTTCTATTATTAACATTATTATTAACATGTATTTATATAGCACCAACATATTTCGTAGAGTTCTATATGGAATAGAGGGATCAAATAGCCTAACTCATTTTGGAGACTTCCCATAAAACAGTCAACACCTGACCCAACTGAACAGTCTTTTTCTGAAAGACAGGGTTTGCTACAGGGGCACTGAATGTATCAGCAAATGTCTAAAAGTCGTCATTCATCCAAGGGGATGACAAATAATATCTAGTAGTGGTAATTCTAAAGCAACTGGTGGGCTTGCTGAGTAATCTTGCTACACGCTTCACCATTTATTTAAGTTGCTACTTGAATTGTGGAAGCTGCACAAATAAGTGGTAAAATGTTTTCAATATTAAAGCTACTCGGAAGAGTAGGGAAAAAGCAGCCCGGATGAGTTATGGAACATTTTCTACAGTACTGATTTAGTCCAGTTGCTTTAGACCACTACTTGATACTGCATGTGTCAGCGAGTGCAAAGTTGGCTCCAAGTCTAGTAACCCAAAATAGTGTCCTGCATGGGAATGGTTAGGCAGACCTGTGCTGACCCACAACCCAATCTGCACCTGCCACCCAATATGTCCCCCTACCAAGACTCACTGCCCAACCATTCCACAAATAGGTAACTTACGATCTGATCTAAAGTGGCATGACCATGAACCAGAAGTCCACTCTAGAGCCAACTCAGAATTGCCATATCCCAAGGGGAAGAGACCCATTCCACACCTTAGCTGGGTACCCAGGTAGGTTACCCGCAAACTGCCCGCAAGGTCAGGTAATCAGGGACCTTATGTTCAAAACCCAACTGCTTTGTCGGTATTCCGCAGGTACCTGTGAGTACCTGACACAATGCAGGACTCTAACCCACATTAACAAATCAGCAGGTAGCACTTACTGGTCTGCCACTTGAAAGCAAAGAACTGATTGGCTGTAAAAGGTTGCTATTTCTGGACACAATTTATTGGTTCTGTTTTTATAATTACCCAATATTGTTTGGTTAGTTTGTACTCGGGAAAAATTACATTGCCATAATGCCATGAATAGTTTTGAACTGGTCCCCTCAATCATGGGAATTACAAGGCATATAGAAGACACGAACATCTGATTTATAAAAGCACAGAGATTTGTGATTATGAGGAATGGTTACTCATGTGTGCCATACATAATCCAGTCTTTCTCTCATCCCTTAAGGAAAGATTTGAAGCAATAGCAGGTGTCTTGCTGTGGCATACATCTAATTCCCCTTAGTTCAAGCACATAAATACTCTTATAAAAACATCATCAGCACTTACCCCAGGGCAGTATTATATAAATCAATACATCCTCTGCATTACCATAATTTTAAACACAAGTTTTATATTACATGTAACTAAAACCCCTGTGGTTAAAAAAAATGCACTAGCACGAATTGCAATGATTGATAATACATGAGGCCAGGGATTGTGTATTGATTGTTTCTAGCATGTTGCAATATTTGGCCACATCAGTAAAGCTTACTTAATTTAGGTCAAGATGTTCTATCAAACCTTGTATGCTAGTATTAAAATCTGAGCTTTAGCAATCTTCAAATTTTTGTCTCCTCTCCAGTGTTTTACGCAGTGCAACAATAAAGTATGCAATTTACAAACTGTGACAATAATTACTAGTTCAGTATAAATGGTGGTCCAGCACCTAACTGTGCCCAGAAAGCTTAAAACTGGTTAAATCAGACACTAGTGCCCTGATCTGGATACTAACCAGTAAATCGTTATGCAATAATAATACCATTAAATGCTATATAGACTTTCTTCTATTTATAGAGCTACTTTTCATACTCCATAAGGTTAATGTTGCAAATCATGACACCATTTATTTCTGGGCATCTAACCAGTTATGAACTAAATAACATTCCTTTGCAGCAAAGTATAAAGAAACTGCTTTTTAAAAAGTCACATAAACACTTTCATTAACCCATAAACTAGAGCATTAGTTTCACTCTTTGCCTTACAATGGATGTGCTTACCATGAAGACTATGTCTAACAAATTCAAAAGTAAAATTATCCATCACAATAGTTGGCTAGAGGATTCTTGAGAGTTCTGTGTTTGACCCCTTTGCATTATGAAAAATAATAGTACTAGAAGACTTGCTAATTATAATCAAACATACGAGATTTCTTTATGATTATCATAACATGCTCTTCGGTTGAGTCTATAAAATCTAATGGTAGCTTTAAAAATATGTTATGCTTCAATGCTTGTGGGTGCTGTTTGAATATATGAATCAGATAGAATATTGGGTCTCAAATTTAAGATCAAATCTTCTTAAATTCCATTCACTATCCTAGCATTCCCAAACATGCCACATGCAAGCAGCTCCTCATAGCAGCTTCTCCAAACCCTGCTAGGAAGACGATGGATTCAAGTGGAACCAGGTCCTTATCTAGCTCTTTCATTTCTACAGTTCCTTAGCCTTAAGTGAGCCCAAATCACGCAGGCAATTACAGCAGGGCTGTGCACCACTGACTTAGCTGAAATGACAAAACTGTGAAGCCTGTTGGAGCCAATGCGATCAAAGCATGCCACAGGTTCTCTTGAAAGTCTGACAATCCAAACACATATCAACAAAATTTCATAAATCTAAATTGAAACTATCAGATCAGAAGCATTAGCTCTAGCTTTTTGCAAAATCCAAGGATTTATTTTTTTGTACAATTCTGGTTCAGACACATCCTTAGCTACTGGATGAACTGAATATGACCTATTTTAGCAAGCTTTTAAAGGGTGTTTGATCTTAGAATGATCTTTTAATATGATGTCAATTAAGGTATTGCACTGGTCTTTATTCTTTGTTTTGCTATTAAACACTTTATTTGGCAGCTCTCCATTTTGAAATATACACTGTTATTTGGTTGTTAGGGCTGAACTACATGGGGGATGTCAGATTGTGTGGTTTGTTCATGCATCTACATCCAAGTCAATCTATTTCAATGAGAAGAAAAAGACAGACACCATCAGATTCTATCTCGTTGGTTGAAGACGCAACATGCAGTGGTCGCATCTGACAGTGCCGCATTGGATGGAAAATTTTCCATGTAGTTTACACAAATGTTTTAATTATTATATTTTAACCTATGCGACTACATCCGACTTATATGATGTGATATGACACCTTCCTACAAAAACTCCCACTTACCATAACAATCTGGCTGTGGTTTAAATAACAGACTGGAAGATGAAAAGAAGAGGGTCTGACAAGGGTTTGTAAATTAGCGATGCACTGAATTCAGGATTCGGTTAGGGATTCATCCCTTTTCAGTAGGATTCGGGGAATCTTTGGGGCAAATTCACTATGCGCCGAAGCGCCTAACGGTAGCGTCAATTCATTAGCGTTGGTCATTTTAGTTACTTCGCAAATTCACTAACGAACGCTGGCGTAAATTCGCTAGTGTTACTTCGCACCCTTACGCCTGGCGAATTTGCGCAATGGACGTAACTATGCAAATTCCCTAACGTGCGGATTGTACTGAACGCTACCTTTTACGTTAGACTTCCTTCGCCACCTCAGACCAGGCGAAGCGCAATAGAGTAGATAGGGATTGCTTCAAAAAAGTTCAAATTTTTTCTAAGTCCCAAAAAACGCTGGCGTTTTTTCTATATTATGGGTGATAGGCTGAAAAAGATCAAAAAATTTTTTGGGGCTCCCCTCCTTCCCCCCTACATTTCCTAACTCATGGCAACTTAACTATACAGTGGGCACATGTGTAGGGCAAAAAAAAAAATTATTTGATGTTTTGAAGGTTTCCCCAGGCATTTGTAGTGATTGTATGTATTCCTCCATTGAAATTTGAATTTGGCACCGTATGCAAATTAACCATCGCTAGCGTAACTTCGCTTCGCTTAGCGAATCAACGCTAGCGCAACGTCGCAACCTTATACTACCCCTGAGTGCAACTTCGGATTTTAGTGAATTTGCGGAGCACTGGCGAAACTACGACTGGCGAAGTGTAGCGAAGTCTAGCCGAACTGAATCTGAATTTGCATTCACATATGCAAATTATGGGCGGGAAGGGAAATCACAGAACTTTTTGTCACAAAACAAAATGTTTTTTCCACTTTTTGCCTTCCCGTCCCTAATTTACATATGCAAATTAGGATTTGGTTCGGTATATGTCCAAATCTTTCATGAAGAATTCTGTGAGTAGGCCAAATCCCAAATAGTGGATTCAGTGCATCGCTACTGGGAATAAAATTAAGTTATATTATTAGCAATAAACAGCTAGCCTCAGGATTGATCTGTTTTTCTGGTTGCCTTGGCAAGTGAAGAAATGCAATATACATATTTTTGCACTTCCCTAATTGAGATTTATATAATAATTGTAATAATAACTGCTGTCATAGTTACAAAGTACTTATATAAAACAAACTAATATCCACCTGTACCTAAAATCAAGTCAGTGCTGACTGAGTCACTATCCTTCATTCACCTTATTATATAAAAAATCGAATTTAAATAAAAGTCAGGCATGTACACTACCAAGAGGCATTAGAGGGTTTTACTGAACTAGAAGAATGCACAAGATATAATTCACACCCAGCTGCCTATCTGCAAGAAGACTTAGAGAGTTAGCCACTAGGCAGACCTTGGGAGATCTGCTCTAGTTTGATTTCCTTGTCAGCCTCTTGAGCTGTGGGAATATGGCACAGTGCTGTGAATTTGATGGGGAGTTTCTACTGCCCTAGACATGATGATGTCTGTAGATGTATATTAGAGAACATATCGCTCTGATGCACATTGGCTGCACAGCATCACTTTAGTCACACTCAAGCCTCTAATTTCATGCTATTTTATGCATATTGTGACCCCACTAGTCCCAGCATCAAAAATGAATTGCACATTCTACTGCATCCATTTATCCTTTCCGTAAGTAATGCCATGTGTGCATTCTAGCAAAGAGCTGTCTCCCGTAAGCAGGTTTGTGAAATAAATGGGTATATGCTTTATTATCCATTATGAATTTAGTACTCTCTGACAGCAGAATGCCCCTATTTTAACCTTAAAATATACTCTCCTAATTCTCAGTTTGCCTGTAGAAACAGACTGATTAAAAAAGTAATTGCCTTTTTATAACAACTGAAACATTAAAGAGTGATCAAAGAA
Source organism: Xenopus laevis (assembly GCF_017654675.1). NCBI lineage: Eukaryota > Metazoa > Chordata > Amphibia > Anura > Pipidae > Xenopus > Xenopus laevis. The sequence goes on from NC_054377.1 coordinate 75,448,567, forward strand.
TATGTTAATCTAACTGATGCTTTAGAAAAACTCAAATCACAAATGCTTGAAGAATGCAAGTTCAAGTGACCTTATGGTCTCTGTATGTTTTGTTATTAGGGAAATAGAGATATACAGGTATGACAGTCCCCTTGGATTCACCCTAGCTTGTGAGCCATTCAGAAGAACAACTTGGATGTGTCAATGGGCACAGCAAACACATACTGTATGTTATGCTTTCAATGCCCTCCTTCAAGTCATTATTGCACAATAGTGAAGCCAAAACAGAATCTGGTGTAATAGGCACCCATGGGCAGCAGAAGATGTTTTTGAGGGGAGTGGTGCTCTGCTGATGGAACATTTAAGCATGTGATCCTAGATAAATTTGTCTTAAAGAGATACTGTCTTGGGAAAAATTTTTTTTTTTCAAAACACATCAGTTAAAGGAAAACTATACCCCTAAAATGAATACTTAAGCAACAGATAGTTTATATCAAATTGAATAACATATTAAAGAATCTTACCAAACTGGAATATATATTTACATAAATATTGCCCTTTTACATCTCTTGCCTTGAACCACCATTTCGTGACTCTATCTGTGTTGCCTCAGAGATCACCTGACCAGAAATACTACAACACTAACTGTAACAGGAAGAAGTGAGGAAGCAAAAGGCAGAACTCTGTCTGTTAATTGGCTCATGTGACCTTACATGTGGTTTGTATGTGTGAACAGTGAATCGTACGATCTCAGGGGGCGGCCCTTATTTATTAAAATGGCAATTTTCTATTTATGATTACCCAATGGCACATACTACTAAAAAAGTATATTATTATGATAATGGTTCATTTACATGAAGCAGGGTTTTACACATGAGCGGTTTTACTCAGTATCTTTTAATAGAGACCTACATTGTTTTCCTTTAATAGTGCTGCTCCAGCAGACTTCTGCACTGAAATCCGTTTCTCAAAAGAGAAAACAGATTGTTTTATATTTAATTTTGAAATCTGACATGGGGCTAGACATATTGTAATTTCCCAGCTTCCCCCAGTAATGTGACTTGTACTGACAAAATGCAGACACTCTTTACTGCTTTACTGCTGTAAGTTGGAGTGATGTCACCCCTCCCTTTCCCCCCAGCAGCCTAACAACAAAACAATGAAAAGGTAACCAGATAACAGCTCCCTAAGGGTAAGGCCACACTAAGCGATAGCGCGGCGATTTGACTCGCCGCGACTATTCGCCGCGACTTTTAATCCTCAATCGCTGGCGAAACTTTGGCGCTGGCGTCTATGGGAAATCGCGCAAAATCGCCAGCGTAAAAACACACGCGGCGATCTTTTTTCTATTGTCGCTCGAAATCGCCTAGCGAGGCGATTTCGAGCGACAATAGAAAAAAGATCGCCGCGTGTGTTTTTACGCAGCGATTCCCCATAGACGCCAGCGCCAAAGTTTCGCCAGCGATTGAGGATTAAAAGTCGCGGCGAATAGTCGCGGCGAGTCAAATCGCCGCGCTATCGCTTAGTGTGGCCTTACCCTTACACAAGATAACAACACCCTGGTAGATTTAAGAACAGCACTCAATAGTAAAATTCAGGTCCCACTGTGACAGATTCAGTTAAATTAAGTAGGAGAAACAACAGCAGTTCCATGCTAAAGTGCTGGCTCTTTCTGAAAGCACATGACCAGGCAAAATGACCTGAGATGGCTGCCTACATACTAATATTACAACTAAAAAAAATACACTTGCTGGTTCAGGAATGAAATTTTATATTGTAGAGTGAATTATTTGCAGTGTAAACAGTGTAATTTTGAATTAAAAACGACATCATAAAAATCATGACAGAATCCCTTTAATGAGGTTTAGTTACTATGGCAGATAATAAGTTCTACAGTATATAAGGATACAACATGTCCACTGGCACTGGGATCCGTAGCTACTGGGACCTCAAACATATTATATGTATTATGCAGAGGGAGTCTGTAAGTTCTGGCCATCCAAGTACAGTGAGAGGCAGTGGGTATTAACACCCCTAAGCCACACACTGTATGTAATATAAAAGCACTAAGTTTTAAACAGGTGATCAGCAAATCCTACCTACTGATTGGTTGCTATGGGTCACTGCACCTAGGCAAACTAAATGTATTTTATCACTTACCCAATAGTACATTATGTACAGTGAGAAATAGAGTGCATACTGTGGGCATGTTTAAGATGGAAGGTCTTGCTACTGCTCTACCCAGAATTTGGGTTTTTATATATTTTCCAACTTTAGAGTAATGTAAGTAATGTAAAAGAAGTAAGGTAGAAGTTCTGCACATTATGTTCTGGGGTTCTGTGCCAGCACAGGCCTTTAGCAGTGAAGATCTGTGCCTCCAAAGATGCCAACCAGTGATGGGCGAATTTCTCCCGTTTTGGTGAAAAAATGTGAATTTTTCAGCGAAATTCGATAAACGGCGAGAGATTAATGAAATTTGAAAATTGATGCCCACATCAATTTTGATGCCGACGTTAAAGTCAATGGGTGTCCAAATAGTGTTGATGTGCGACAGTTTTGATGCGAGTGTCTTTTCCGATGCGCGTCCAAAATTTTTATATTTTTTGGAACTTTCGTGGGAGTTTTGCGAGTTTATTCGCCGGCGAATTTGTGCCTGTCGAATTTATTCGCCCATCACTAATGCCAACCACAGCACCCCCCATCTTATTTTGATTCACAACACATGCTCTGTGCTGCTGTCACTTACCTGAACCTAGGAAACAAATATACTATATGTATAAATATAAATGTCATACTATAAGGCAAATTCTAATAATGCATGGCAGTACAATTTACATAAGAATTTAATCATCGGCCCTGGTAGAATCAGCTACTATGGCAGATGAATAACATTTTCTGCTTGATGAATTCCTATGACCCCTAAGCTTAGTTTCTCAATGGCTGCCCAGAGCACACTGAGCATGTACAGTATCACTGACACTCCTAACAAATCAAAGATGGCGAGCTGTGCACAACTTTGAAGGTCTGGATCATTACTGTTACAGAGATGCTGACATTTCAGGATGGTGCAGTAAGTTCTGAATATAATAAGCAGCATTTATACCCATATAAAATATAAAGTCTTAGTTCTCTGTTAAGAATATTCTTCAATGTTTTAAAATGTTATTTTATGCTACCCAAGTACCAGTGCAATAATAAAAACAACTTCTTCAGGACAGAAATACTTTAGAAAGTGCCCTGTTAGGCAGACAAGTTACTTGACTGTTGCTTGGTTTGTCTGTGAAGAATTATTTTTACTTGTATAGTTAATAGGTGGATCATTGCACCCAAAACAATTTGGTTTACTTTTAAGTACTATAAATATCTCCCATTTTTTGAAAAGGAATTACATTAAATTGAGTTTTTTGTTGTAGATTACAACCACATTTTTGTTACTGTTCCACCCCCCCCAAAAAAAGACATGACTAAAATGCCCTAATGTGCCATAAGGGTTCTAATGTGATGGAGGGGTCTGTGACAACCCAAACAAAACACGTTGTTATTAATGGGGCTATTAACCTGTAGCAAACTGCCACTTTCTGGGAGAACTGAATCAACATATAAAAGCATCAAGAATTACACTACTTCTTTTCAAGAACAAACTTTAATCAAATGTCCCAAACACTTTTCAAGATAATATTATAAAGATGGTGTCCCTTTAACATGAGCAGCATAAGGAATCAGACAACAAAGCAGATACTGTACTTCTATGGGATAGCACTACCATTGGCATAAACATTATTGTTCACCACAGCTTAGGTAACTAGTGCCAACAGCTAATAAAGTTCACTAACTACAAAATCAGTAGTAAAAACTGGGCAAACAGTGTAATATGTGGCAATGCTGCCAAGGTAGGTTATCATTTCTGCTGTTATTATTATTAGGATTATTTTTACAGTACAGCATACAGCACGTTTAAGATACAGCTATTAGAATACAATCCACTGCTGCTGTTTCAGCACAATACAAATGAATGTGACATGAAATAAAAGACAACAAAACACTACAACAAATAAATAAACATTTGGCTTCTGCTGAAAAGTGCAAGTGAAACCTTCCTTTTCTTTTGTTTCATAAAAAGAGAAACAAAGCTGGATTGCACTCAATTACAAGATCCCCCTGGCTTTTCTGCAAAAAGCTGTCAAATTCAATAATGAGTGGGGGAGGTCCCTGAGGTTTCCAGATAGCGAGAGGCAGGCAAATATCACATAATAAGCAGGACAAAATGGCATGGAAACATATCGTTGTGAGATCCCTGTTGCTTTTCTCTCTCAGTGCACATGCTGTGTGAACTGCTCTGTCGGAGAGATTAGCATGTGCTTTGTATTGCTGGGATTTAATACACTGTTTGACTCCCTGGTTTAAAGGCCAATGCCACCATGAAAAGATATATCCCAAATCTTTCAGTCACACACAGACCAGCCCAACCTGAGCTTCAGAAATGGCCAGGGACTTGACCTGAAGCATTATCCATCAGCAGCAACCCCAAGTAGATCTAACGGCACATGAACAAGTTTCTCAGCATGTCAAAAAGAAAATCAATGCTGCTTTACAGCTTCTGCTCAGCTCTTGCCCAAGAAATATATAAAGTACCAGATAAGGTAATCAATCACCATGAGAGCAGTAAGGCATCACAGGATGAAGCCTGGCCCAGTGCCACGCTGGGAACCGATTTTGTAGTATTATTTACTTGCCTTGTGGTCTGAGATGCTGATATAGCCCTCCAGGACAGGAACAGAGAGGGGCTCCTTGTGTCTGCTTGCTCTTGTGATGTTTGTTCCACGCAGGTTGTTCTGATCCTTCTCACTGCCCATACTGCTGTACATGATCAGTAAGGTGCTGAGTGCTAAGAACACTGCCAGCCCATGGCGCTGTACACAGAGGAATGAAAGTCATTTTCATTTGCAACAAACAAACTTACTCAAATAGCTTCTCTATTTTTATATTCTCTATGCCACTGCACTGAATTAGCACCTCTTCTCTCTACATTTTCCATGCTGTATACATTCCCATCATACAGGGACACACTTTTATTTAATGATTTCCAACCTTTCCATCCCTTGCTGGATGTTGCAGATGCTGGACAGTGCTGGCTCAACATCAGCTGGAGAGACCCAGGACATTGCTCTAAAAACCACAAGTACACACATACACAGTCCCCCTAACAAAGCTGCATGGACTGGGCAGAGTTGGGCACCTACAGTAATCTCTGGCTCTCATTCACATTGGTTTCTTGACACCACAGTAACTTTTAATTGTCGTGCTACTGCATAATAACCCATCAGCAATAATCATTGGTACCTTATAACATTGCGTAGAAACCTTTCCTTCAAGCCTTGCTGCATGTCCCTGCCAAACAGCAGTTATCTTGGGAAAGTTCTCCCAGATCCCACCACTTGCATGCACTGTGATAGTGAGCCAGCTGCAGGTGCCAAAGCTCTCTCTCCAGCGCAAGGCTAACACTCTTCCCACCCCACAGCATTACACAATTACAAGTAACAATTGACTCACCAGCAGTGTCTTCATCTTGGGATCCTTCTCCCTCCTGTGATGATTAGGCTCTTGTAGCACAAAGGTAGCCCGACACTTTCCTATGTGCTGCTGCTGCTGCCATTGTGCAGACAGTCTGACATCTCCGTTTGGAGAGCGAGACAGAGTAGGGAGGGACTGGGGGGAGACAGGAGTGGGAGCTGTGCTGCTGCTGTTGCAGAGATTAGAGACAGAATTAAACTGGACCCTCTTGGTCTCTGTCTGATCTACACAAATGCTATCAGGAGGAGCAGCTCGCTGGGTCCTAAAGCTGCAGGCTTAGCTTATGCAGAGCACAATATTACAGTACTACTCTATGGACACGTTGCGTTGACAGATGTGGGGGTGGCGTGCACATTAGACTTTTCCACAGAGTCAGTGCAAAATAACAATGTAATATTTAATGTCAGACGCAATGCTACTTGTTACTAAAGAAAATTAGAACTTTATTGATTTTTCTCTTTTTCCCCATCAGGTCAGCTGTTGTTGCACTAAAGTCACTTAAAGGGGAAAATACAATTATTCAAAATCCTATTTTATTACATTAGTCAAGCAAAATTCACTTTATTAACACTGTAAAAATTATTTAATCTTGTTTTCTTAAATCTGGGAATTCATAATTATAGCTAGCAGGCAGGAGCCATTTTGTGAACACTGTTATTAAGACAAGCCTTGCATCATTTCAGAATCTTGATTGTGCACCAGAATGGGGGACCTGATGTCCATCCCATGCCCTGGCTACACAATTAAACATTGAAAAAAATGGGGAATGCATGTAGAGCAGTGACATCTAGGAAGTGCTGAATGGAAAGTGAAAGTAATTGTCTGCCCTGCCTCTATGCCTAATGCATAGAGGAGGGGCAGACAATATTTGATTGACAGCTGAGATTTTTAAATGCGTTTACAACAGCTATGAATGCTTTAATAAAAAATAGAAATTGGATTTCATATTTAATTTAAAAAGGACTTTTATTATACAGATTGTTATGTCTGTGTGACAGGTCCACTTTAAAACTGTGACAAAATGTACTTTCAGCTGAAATCTTGCCTCAGTATAATAGCATATACTCTGGCAAGACTGAGTCCACATGTAAATGTACAGGACTATCTGAAGACTGCTGGATTTTTCTCATTGCTGTCATCATTATTCAAACCCCATTTAAATGACAGTCATTGCATATACTATGTACTTTAACAGGTGTTGCAGAACAATTTGATGAAACCCCTATAGTGGTGCCTACCCCCAGCAACCAAACCCTCTTGTGCTTCCGGGTTCCAGAACATCAAACAGTGGGAGGGTGCTATGTATTGAATATAAAGTAGGGGCCAGGGATCACCCAACAAGGTGAATGTATTTGAAGGAGTAGTTCTTGAGGTAGTTCTAGTGTTATTCTAAGACAGTTTGCAGTTGGTCTTATTTTCTTTTATTCTCATGGCTTGTAAATTATTATTTTTGTTGTGCAGCAGCTGTCAGACTTGGAATTTAAACAGCTATTTGCTTTCTAGCAGCCAGGCAACAGTTAGGAATTCAGAATGAAAGATAAACAGTAAAGGCCTTGCTTATAAATAGAAGCAATACAAAATACAAAGAATAATATAATTCAAGAGGATGATTTTTAGTTGTGGAGGTGAGTGACTCTGACAGTCATCATATTGCATTTTCAATTCCATACCAGAAAATGGCAGAATTAAAAAAAAAAAAGACCAAATATTCTATACGATTCTTACATGATATGCAGTTAATGACGCTAGCATTAATAAAAAAATTTCCTCTGTTCACATATTGCGCCTTAACCACAAGAGAACAAAGATTGGACATTTTGTTGTTTACATAAGTGTGCAGTGAATGTAATAAATTGTCTAACTGACAAAAACTATGCCACTTTCAAGCAGGTGCTCAATTGAAACTTGAAGTAATAAACTGTGTTGAGAGCATTATTACATTGTGAAATGCAAATTTTGTAGCAAACAGTGTCTGGAAGACTTAAAGTAAAATTATTTAAAGTGAAAATTAAGGGGTTCTCATCTTACTTTGCAGCACTGAAGTCTAATAAACTACTGCGGACTCCACTGGGACAAGTATACCCACTATTTGCTCAGTTGCGGTGTTTGTTGGACACACCAAGGCATATTATATAGATGCCTAAATAGTTTAGAAGGCTTACAAGCCCACCACTGCTGGGGTCTGAGGACATTGATTGCTGGTATACTGGGACATGGTAGGACAACAACATTTCTTCTACTCTGATGGTGCATGATTTAACCCTTTAAGTAGCATGTACTGTAAAAATTTGCCATGGCTTAAAGGGCTTCCTGTACTGATCAACACTTCACAGGAATATCACAGGTGCCTTGTAAGTGCAAAACCACTATCTGTCTATCTATTGTAGGGTCAAGTTACCCTATGGTCTGAAAATCCCCACATGATTGGAAATCCCCAAATGTGGCCAGCTAAGTGTTGAGCCTAAATTGGATATGGGAGGGGGAGTGAGTCCTTTTCCCTAGTGAAGCGTGCCATGGCAGATTCCAGATTTGATGCCTGACGAAGGGGCACGCCCCCGAAACGTTACATTTGACGTAATAAACACGCAGGGGTCACCCCCGCTTCACTGGCTATCGTGTGTCTGGTATCTTTCACTGAGATTCCAGATTTGGCCAGAAGGTGTAATGTGCAGGCCAACTTGGACAGGTTTGGGCGGACCTTGCTGAAGCATTTGCCTGATGGGCATGTGTGGGTTTAGGAGTTTTTCTCGAACCGCACATCACTACTACCATATGCTAAGTCTCTTTTCTCTTCCTGAGGCTGCAGCATGGAGTACCACAAGGGTGGACTGGCCCTTGGTGAGCTTGGGTTACGGGCCCCAAGTATTCTAACTCATTAGCTTGTTTAATTAAACTACAAAAATTCAGTCTTTATGAAGTTATGTACATAATAGCACTCAAGGATTCGCTAAAGATGAGAAGTGGCTGATGCTAGTGTAAATTCGCCAGAAATCACATCTGCCAATTCACTAACAGACAATGCGTTTGTTCGCATTCTACCGCAAGGCTACTTTTCGCTCTGGTGAACAGTCATTACTCCGCAAATTCACTAAGATGGGACTTTTAGTGAACGTTACCTCTTTTGCCGGAGTTTACTTCGCCACCTCAGACCAGACGAAAGAATAAAATGAAGCTACATCTTCCTCAAACTTATGTCAGTGACATCATATCCTGTATGCCAGAAATGCTTTAAAGTTGTAAAAAACGCTGTTGGCTTTTCTTATTTAAAGCAGGATTGCCTTAAAATGTCCAAACTATTTAAGATTTATGTGTGAGGATTTTTTTTTAAAACTAATTTGAGGGGCATGCCACATTTGTTTAAGGGTGGGCTCGTGTCTAGGGCATAAGAGGATTTCTTCTGTCTTTATTATGGCTCATTGGACATGTGTTTGAAAAAGTGGCCACTTCAAGCATTTGCACCAACATCACTAATAAAGACATCAATACGACTTTAGGTACCTGCCCTATTCAAATTAACCTAAGTGCAAGAGTGCTAGCAAAGTTTCACTAGGCAGAAATTAACACTAGCGAAAATTCGCTATAAAATGCTCATCCAGCCGAAGTAACATTAGCAAAAATTCTCCAGCGTTCGGCTGTTGAGACACAACTTCACATCTTTAAGTGAATTAGTGTAGTGAATTTGCTCCATTGTCTTTGATACAAACACTTTGCTTAAATCATAAACTAAAAGATCATAAAAAAAACAATAAAATAAACTATGGGAAAAAATTAACATTAAATATGAGTTCATTCCCACTAAGGTATTGCTACTGTAAATCCACACCCCCCAGAAAAACATTTCCAATTGCAATTAAACTGTTAACAGTATCCTAGAGAGATTTTCTTTTTATGGCACGTTCAGTAACTTAAATAAGTAATGAATGTAATAAAATAAGAAGGTAATAAATTATCAGAATAAATAGGTGTTATTAGAAGTGGATCACACAGTTCCTTGGGGTGAGTCATATTTACTGGAACTTTAATTTAAGAAATGAATTACATTTTTGTACATGAAGTAATATATTGAGAGATATGGCCATTGTTAATATAAGACCTAGTAAGTTTACAAGAGATATATATATAGATGCACACGTATGCAACATGCAACAAACTACAATTTGCAACACAGCCTCAAGACTTTTTATATTTTTATTGTATGGTTATACGGCAATAAGGTGAAGAACGCAGTTAAAGGAGAAGGAAAGCTACAGAGGCATTTTATTGCCAATAGACTAGCTGCAATAGTGCAAGCTAAAATGTTATATTTATTCTGTAGAATGTTTTACCATACCTGAGTAAACAGCTCTAGAAACTCTCTGTTTGTTTAGGATAGGAGCTGCAGTATTAACATGGTGTGACATCACTTCCTGCCCGAGTCTCTCCCTGCTCTGGGCTCAGATTACAGTAGAGAAGGGAGGGGTGGGGGGAGAGGAGCAAACTGAGCATGCTCTTGCCCAGGGCAATAAGGTTTAAGCTGAAGGCAGGAAGTCTGATACAGAAGCCCATGAGTACACAATAGAAGGAAAGAAATGCTGTGTTTCTTTTGACAGGGGACTCAGAGCAGCATTACTTTGGGGGTTTACTGGTATATTTATATAGACCTTTCTGATAAGGCTTACTTAGTTTTAACCTTTCCTTCTCCTTTAAATCCAAACATAATATGTAATTCTAAGCAGCTTTCCTAGATACATTCATTTAAAATGTTCAGTGGTTTAAATGTCATTTTGAAAGTGTAATTGAAATTAAGAGCATTATTTGTTTGTCCCTTTCTGAACTACTGATTCTGAATATTGAAACAATATAGCAGAAATTAGCTCTCTTTTCAGCAAGGACTCTCACAATTCCTTCTTCACAGGCCTGTTAATCAGCTGGCTTCTACTATAGTAGGTCGATAGTAAGTACCATTGGAAAGATAATAAGGGGACAGATACTGTTTTCAACTGACAGTGTATTTATTGTAGACATTTGTAGAGCCTGCAACAGCATGGGTAAGGTTCACAGCTTATAGACATGGCCTTTATACCATAACTTTCTTAAAAGATACACTTGTTTGAGGTTCTTGTCTTTTTACTTCTTTCCCTTACCTTTCCCTCTTGTCATTTGTAATGTATTTTGTTGTTATAAAATTAGGAAAATATTACATTATAGTTCAATATTCTTATTTGCATTATAGACCTGATAAAATCTTATAACATCTCAAAACATGTACATTGTGGAGATTTTACCTATAATTACTTTCTTTCCAAGAGCTGTAGGGGTTTGTTCTGCATGATCTTTTGCGATGTTGATCAGACCATTAGCATTTTCCAGAAATAGAATAGAAATGTCAATAATCTGTACAGGGAATGTCCAAAGGAGACACATACTCCTTGTATTATATTCTAAAGGAAATCCTATACACCTATACATTTTTTTTAGGTATTTGTATTCTTTTGATCCTCTCTCTAAGAAATTTAGGTATCAATTTTTTTAATCAAGTGAGGTCTGCACACTCTTTTAGGTAGAAAGTCTATAAATGTTCAGCAAACCATACTGAGTTTGCACTCTTCTCCAGGTGTTCTTCTGAGAGACTGTGAAATTCTGTAGGCCTTCTCCTTTCACCACATCATAGAAAATGCAACATACACTATATGGAAGCTTGTGGACACCCATTCTAATTGGAACAGGCTACTTAAGACATCTGTATGTTAACTGCCAGTTTTTTAATTCTGTGCTTTCTACTTTATTGTAACAGTGGGAGTTGAAATTGCACTTGCCTGTATAGGGCTCTGACTTGAACCATACTGAGCCAGGCCTGGTTGCCCAACATCAGTGCTCAATCTCATGTATAAACAGAAGAATATCTCATCATTAATGTTTAAGCATTTACTGGAAAGTCTTTCCACAATAGTAATGGCTAAGGCTGCTTTATAAGCAAATTGAGGATAAACTTCATTTTAATATGCTTGTTTTGGAATGAGATGCGGGGCAAGCAGCTGTTCACATACAGTTGGCCATATAGTGTAGGTAATCATTTTTATCTTTGTTTTGAAATGGACCAGCCAGAAGATGGAACCTGCTTACTTATCAGACATTACACAGTGCCACATGTAAGTGAATTTTAGAAGGCATGAGTGAATAAGACAATAGTGAGGTGTCTAGTTTAACAGAGCAGCTTGCACTGTCACACAACACCAGTTTGAATTAGCTTGCTCTATTTAGGAGACACTACTAGGCTCTACATGCAGCCATATTTCATTCTTTCAAGAGTGGCGAATAATTCTTTAACAAAATCTATTGTTATTTTGATATTTTTGTAACTTTTCTAATCTAAAAAAATATTTTTTTTTTAAAAAAAAAACTTTCCTGCATGGTGGCTATTTCCCCTGAATGTGCAGATGGCACAACTCCAGGCAGAAAAAGAGGAACTAGTTAAGTGTAAACATTAGCTAACAAATAATGTTGTGCCTAATAAAAGAAAACATAATTTTAAGCAAAAAATTTACATTCATAACAAATTTTCTATGGTTTCCAAATTATTTGTATATGCATTGCTAATGAAAGCAGTGTCTATCTATCCTTTTCTATTCTCTGCCCTGGTGGCTCAGTCTGTTGGTATAATGTAAGACAAGCCAGCTGTCTTTGCAGGGGAACTAAGACTTTTGGAACAGTGGAGGGGGGTGATATCACTCAATCTTGCAGTACAGGAGTGACTGAAGTTTATCAGACCACATGACTGGGGGCTCCTGGAAAGCTGACAATATGTTTAGCCCCATGTCATATTTCAAAACTAAATATAAAAAAAAATTTGTTTGCTCTTTTGAAAAGTGCAGAAGTCTGCTAAAGCATGATTAACATGTTTTCTCATGACAGTATCCCTTTTAAAAGGAGTTAGGCAAATGCTGCTTTCAAAAGCAATTGTTTTTACAATAACTTTAAAAGCACTGAACATTTTTAATAAATGTATATTGGAAAGTTGCTTTGAATTATGTTTTTTATTAGGCAATTTTTTATTTTGGGTTTAACTTGCTTTTTAAGTCTTTAGATAGATCTTCCAAGAGCCAAGACCTTTATAATAATTTATCGTATTATATTTAACTGATTTACCAGCTTGAACAAAAGTATTTGTTCTTTCTCGATGAGTACATACATCTGGTATATTTTGACATTTTTACAGTTTGCAATTGAAAGCATTTTTCCTTGCAGCCATTGCTCCACAGTACAGAATAACTTGTACCTAAAGCTACATGAAGATGGAACTAAAGATTATGTGGGGTATGGGGTATTTTTTTATCATATTTTCATACCTTGCCCCTAAACAGTTACATTCCATGAATGTTTGAAGAACTTGATGAAATACATGGGATTAAAATACTGTTTCTAACAAGCTGCTGCCAGTGGGTCTTATTTATGAATAGGTGTATGATATGCAATGTTGCCAAAGCCATCTGTAGTCTTAATAAATGACTTCACTGATAGACAGTACCTGCTACTATTGCCTTGCTGTAAGCAGACCACTGCACTCTTCTTGTCTTATAAGTAAGCATAAATGAGGATTAAGTGAGTTTAAAAAAAATAAGCAAATTTTGCTGCTTATAAACAATCGTGCACCTGAAAAAGATTGCCACTTGTATAACAGCATTTAATTTGTGTGATTGCCCCAGCTCTGTAGTAACAGTGATAGCAGTAGTTTGTTATGTAAGTCTCAATGTTTTCATCATTAATTTTATGTCATAGTGCTGAACCATGAATGATTCATTTATCTATTTAAAAATGTATCCTATGTATGTCTCTCTCTCTGCTCCTAACGATCCACCTAGTTATGTATCTTGCTATCAAGCTTGTGCTGCTGCTGATCATGTTCTACATTAATGCACAAATGCAATGTTTTGTTTGGGCTTTTCATTTTTAACCTGTAATTAGGTAATTGCATGTATTTCTGGGGTACCCAAGCCCACTGCAAACATAGTAATGGGTAAGCTCCTCCAACTAATTTGACCATATATGTTTTTTTTTTTCGGGCATGTCAAACATTTGCCAGTCTATTTTAGGGAAAAGGTTGTATTCCCATAATTTTATTGTGAAACTTCCTTACAGTATTGGATTTTTAGATGTTACTTGACCTGCTTAAACTTGTGGATATGTCTGTCCACCTGCATGAATGGCACTTGACAGCTTTCCAACTGTAAGAAGAATTTCACCGGCACACAGGAGTTGCAGTAGCAGGGCAAGCCCTTGCAATTTTATTATGCAGTAGTGCAACATTTCGGGGTCACGCCCCTTTGTCAAGCATCATGCTTGACAAAGGGGTGTGACCCCGAAACGTTGCACTACTGCATAATAAAATTGCAAGGGCTTGCCCTGCTACTGCAACTCCTGTGTGCCGGTGAAATTCGTCTTACCCTTGTTGTGAGGATTCCTCTATCACTGGGCACCAGGATAAGAACCTTTGGGAGTGTGTGGTGTGCGGCTTCTCCAAAGTTTACTTGAGCTTTCCAACTGTGACACATTTCAGTGAAATTCCATTATATTGATCTGACAGTTCCTTATGTCTGCGTTCCCATCCAGAGCAGTATTTGGGTATTATTTTGGTGCTGATTGTCAACCCCTCCCCTGTCCTGCTCCTCTCCCTACCATTTGAAAAAAAAATCATAACATTAAACCATTCCTTCTATTGGCATCACAACTGTCCTCTTGGAGAATTCAGATGTTAGCAAATGTATGATCTAATGGATGTTATGCATGTTATAGGTGAACAGAGAAATTATTAATACAATTAAAAAGTAAAACCTAAAAATTGTATTAGAAAAAAATCTACTCCATCTTACTGTATTTTATGTACTAAGTCCTATACATATGGAACCTTTATTCTAATGGCCCTTGGTTATTCTCACAATTTTCTGGTAAGTTTCTTTTGAGTATGGATTTCAAAGCAGAGACACACAGACAGAACATGGGCATTTAGTGTTTTGTGCAAAACTATTTTTTTGGGTATTCATTTAACAACAGGACAACATTAAACCCTGTGATTCTAAGAGACTCTGACAAGACTCGGGCAAGTAAGAAGGTTTGTCTGACTGAATAGTTGCACAATATACAGTGCCTCTATCATTGTGTTACTTGGTGATGGACGTATGTCACATCACATCTTCTCTAGTCCATCTTGTCAAAGTCTTAGGCTTCTGCTTTCTGTTTCACGCAGCTTTTAAAATAACTCTATCTCTAAAGAATCGCTATGCCAGCAAACCTATTCACAGACATTGCTTCTGATTTCCATATTTCATCAGTGACCTTGTTTTTAAATCCTACTTACAAACCATCAACACTTTTACCCAGAGAGTGCGATAAAAAGTACTTAAGGGCACTTTTGCAGACATTTCACAGATCAATAATTTGCATTTAAAGCCTTTATAAAACCATAGAACCTGCAACAAAATACATTTAACTTTTCCATTTGCATTTACTTGTTACAGTTTTAGTAGATAGATGTGATAACACAGTTAGTTATCCTTCTGTTCAAAATAAAACCTTAACTAGCATTTATTTTTCCCCATAATACAATCCAAAAAAAATTCAAGCTACTTGATTTAGGAACAACTGAGGAACTCATCACACTGAATGTTACAGCCTTGTTTTATTTTATACACCGTATAGTCACGGCATTACCATGCTTTATATGTTTAGTGAAAAATGAGCCCCATATTTGCATTCAGAAGAGGATTTGCTGGTATACCAGGCACAAATTTCAAAATCAATTATCAGATGAACAATTTATTTCATGGAAGAACCTTGGTACTAAAAAGGCTCATAAAATGTTTGTTTAAAAACGTTGGCTTTAGTAGAACATATTCCTCGCAATTCTGCTGAAATGGGTTTGAAATTGGTTTTCAACTTTACAGAGAAAGATGAGTTTTGTGCCAGGTGCAGAAGGAGAGAGCAGGAAATGTTCCCACTGACAACAGTCTGCAAGTCATTTCAAGCTACGATTGGAAATCACTTTCCAAGGAGACAAGGAACTGTATTGTAGTAACTATAATCTTTCCAAAAGCATAATACAAAGGTGGTTGAGTGGTTAAGCAACCATGTAGGCTGTGATTTTCATGCCTGAAGTGGTTTCCAGCTTTGTGTCACCTTGTGGAAAATCACTTGATCATCATATTCCTCATGAAACCACAATAGCCTTTTATTTGCCACCAAAGGACTTTACTGGATACTTGATACAGTTTTAATAATGTACTTAATGGCCTCTATACCCCCTCCCCAGTTACTAGTCCTTAACTGATACATGTGACATCTATCATAAAAATCAAGCATCAATCTAGATTAAGCCCATAACAAAAAACTTTGGGAGTCAAATCAATGATACCATGTTGCAACAAAGTCATCCTGCTAGCACACTGTACAGATTCCCACTGTACTTGGGGGAAAAGGAGTGATGCTAGCACAGGATGCTATCAATGTACAGTATGATCTGAAAATCATTCTACCATAGACCTCCAAGGGGCAGATTTATCAAGGGTCCAATTTCGAATTTGAAAAACTTGGAAATTCGAATTCAAAAAGACCAACATAAAATAAATCATAAATCAAGGTTTTTTTTGGCCGAATAGGTCAGTTTTCAATCGAATAGGTCCATATTTGTCTGAATTCGAATCGAAGGAGTAGCACAATCGATCGAATTCGATTCAAACTTTTTCCCAAAAAAACTTTGATTTTTCAAAGTCCACCAATTGACTCCAAATAGGTTCTATGAGGTCCCCCATAGGCTAAAACATCAATTTGGCAGGTTTTAGATGGCAAATGGTTGAAGTCGAATTTTTCAAGAAATTCTAATTTTCAATCCTTTTTCAAATTCATATCAAATTTGGACTATTCCCTAGTTGAAGTAAACAAAATTAGCTCGAAATTCGAATTTTCACTTCAACCTTTGATAAATCTGCCCCAAGTGTCCATGCATTCAACATCTTTGTACTGTAGGAAATAAATGAATCAGAAAGTTAATATGTAATGATTTTCAAGCTTTAGGGCTTTTTACTGCCTCTTAAAAGGAATTGTAATGCTGGAAACGAAAATGCTGTGTTTCTTTTAGATCAGTGGTTGCCAGGTGGGAGCAGGGCCAAGGGGGAAGCTTGAAGGTAAAGTTCAGTGAGCTTTGGGTAGAATGCCTATTGCTTTCCAAGATACAGTAGTTCGAAAATCAACTAGTATGAGATATAGGGGGTTATTTACTAAAATCCAAATTTATCACATAATTAAAATAAAAAAAAGCTTGACCAAACTCCCATATTTATTAATAAAATAACTCGAATAAATCGGATCAGAAAAACACCTGATACAATTGAGTGAAAACCCGAATCATACAATTTTATCTGACTTTTTTCACCAAATCACTCGATTTTTTTGAGTTTTGGCCTAAAACCCCAAATTTATTGGATTATCGGTCTAAATCCCACACAAACATGACCTTGACACGTCTGAGATAGCGGATTTTCAGATTCAGGTTTTTTGCCATATTGGGGTATAAACAATCTTGAAAAGGTCGAGTTTTTGCCCTAAAAAGACAGACCAGATAAATTTGAGGTTTGGTAAATAACCCTAATAATGTAACTATCTATTGAATTTTTTAGCTATTTTGAAACTATTGCTGATGCAACAATGTTGTTTTATAATCTGTAGCCTTGTGTATGAGGCCAAAAAGGTTGACAACCACTGTTCTAGATAAACAAAGCTGTCACTTTTTCTCAGAATTCCTTTCCCAATGCTACAATGTCAGTTTGTGTGATAATCCTTTTAAAATTGCATGAACACATTAGGGGCATGACAAGTGCTAAGCGGTCCGGAAATGATAAAGAGCACGCAAGGTTAAAATCTCAAATTTTTCATGGAAAAAAGCTGCAAAAAGTCCGCCATCTCAGGCCATGTATTGAAAATAATTTATGTTTTATTTCAGGAGTGTACCTGTTATAATTCACGAGGGAGGTTATTTACTAAACTACAATTTTTTCTGGTCAGAGTTTTCGGGCAAAAACTAAAAATTTTTGTGGGCATTTTTTCTATTATTATATTTTTATTAGTGGTGCTTGCGAAGCAAAGCATCACTACTGTTATCTTGCAAACTTATTTTTATTCTTCTTCCGTATGAAAGTTTGGCGCGTAACTAGTCCCGCACCGTTTGTCCTAGACCCATGAATGAGGTGTCAAATTGTGCGGCTTAATCGGGAATGGGGTGGTATGACTTTTCTAAGGGGTGGGTGGTTAATTGCCCCTTGCGGGGGCAATTAACCACCCCGAAAAGTCCCATAGATTAACATTGAGGCCAACTTTTGACGGATTCTAGCGCAGAGAGGGAATCTTGTAGAAACGTTAAATTTACCACATTTGAAGAGGTTTGCGACCTGTGTCAGATGATACCCCATACGAGGGTATAAGTTTTACCCCCGGGGCAGGAGAGGTCCCCAAATTTGCCCCATTGACTTATAATGGGGAATTTATCGAATAATTAGTTTGTCGCAGACCCATGAATGAGGTGTCAAACCGTTCAGCTTATTCGGGAATGGGGTGTTGTGACTTTTCTGTCCTATTTTGGGGACCCAAAAAAGTGAGCGGAGCCGCAAACAACCAATCAGATTTTCCCTATTGACTTCAATGAGAAAATGTAAACAGCTGTAATTCTCACAGTAATAAAGCCAGAGCTCCCAAACTTGGCACCGTGGGTCACTGGGTGACTGCAGCCAAAATTTACAAAAAGTGGGCGGAGTCTATAACAGCCAATCAAATTTCAGCCATTCAATTAAATAGGAAAATTTTAAACTGCTGCCGCTCTTAGACGGTTAATGGCAGCCTCCTCAAAGTTGGCACAGTTGGTCACTGGGGGACTGGGATTAAAATTAAGAAAAGTGGGTGGAGCCAAAACCAACCAATCAGATTTCTTTGATTGGTTTTAATGGGAAAAATTAAGAAGGCTGCCATTCTCTCAGTATTGATGTCAGGGACCTTGAATATCACAAATGTGGTCGCTGGGGGTTTCCACTTCAAGTTTAGAAAAAGTGGGCGGAGCCACCAACAACCAATCAAATTTCATTCATTGATTTTCAATAGAAAAAAATAGAAATGCTGCCATTTTTACACATTAAATGACAGCATTCCCAAACTTTGGTATGTTAGTCACTGAGTGACTGTGGTTCACAATTAGGAAAAAAAAGGCGGGGCAACAACAGCCAATCAGATTTGGGCCTGAGTTTTGCCACGGCAAGCACCACTCACATTTTCTTCAGGAAATGTACCTCTCTAGTTTTTATTCTTCTTCCGTATGAAAGTTTGGCGCGTAACTAGTCCCGCACCGTTTGTCCTAGACCCATGAATGAGGTGTCAAATCGTGCGGCTTAATCGGGAATGGGGTGGTATGACTTTTCTAAGGGGTGGGTGGTTAATTGCCCCTTGCGGGGGCAATTAACCACCCCGAAAAGTCCCATAGATTAACATTGAGGCCAACTTTTGACGGATTCTAGCGCAGAGAGGGAATCTTGTAGAAACGTTAAATTTACCACATTTGAAGAGGTTTGCGACCTGTGTCAGATGATACCCCACACGAGGGTATAAGTTTTACCCCCGGGGCAGGAGAGGTCCCCAAATTTGCCCCATTGACTTATAATGGGGAATTTATCGAATAATTAGTTTGTCGCAGACCCATGAATGAGGTGTCAAACTGTTCAGCTTATTCGGGAATGGGGTGTTGTGACTTTTCTGTCCTATTTTGGGGACCCAAAAAAGTGAGCGGAGCCGCAAACAACCAATCAGATTTTCCCTATTGACTTCAATGAGAAAATGTAAACAGCTGTAATTCTCACAGTAATAAAGCCAGAGCTCCCAAACTTGGCACCGTGGGTCACTGGGTGACTGCGGCCAAAATTTACAAAAAGTGGGCGGAGTCTACAACAGCCAATCAAATTTCAGCCATTCAATTAAATAGGAAAATTTTAAACTGCTGCCGCTCTTAGACGGTTAATGGCAGCCTCCTCAAAGTTGGCACAGTTGGTCACTGGGGGACTGGGATTAAAATTAAGAAAAGTGGGTGGAGCCAAAACCAACCAATCAGATTTCTTTGATTGGTTTTAATGGGAAAAATTAAGAAGGCTGCCATTCTCTCAGTATTGATGTCAGGGACCTTGAATATCACAAATGTGGTCGCTGGGGGTTTCCACTTCAAGTTTAGAAAAAGTGGGCAGAGCCACCAACAACCAATCAAATTTCATTCATTGATTTTCAATAGAAAAAAATAGAAATGCTGCCATTTTTACACATTAAATGACAGCATTCCCAATCTTTGGTATGTTAGTCACTGAGTGACTGTGGTTCACAATTAGGAAAAAAAGGGGCGGGGCAACAACAGCCAATCAGATTTCAGCCTTTGACCTTAATGAAAAATGATAAACTGCTGCTATTATCACGGTTTAAATGCTAGGTGTACCAAACTTGGCTCAATTACTCACTGGGTGACTGCGGTCAAAATTTAGGAAAAGTGGGTGGAGCCATAAACAGCCAATCCGTTTTCACCTATTGACTTCAATGTAAAATTTTTGATTACCGCCGTTCTCACAGTTTTAAAACCGGAGGCCCCAAACTTGGCACTGACCATGACTAGGTAACTGGGGTTAAAATTCAGAAAAATGGGCGGAGCTTAAGACAGCCAATCAAATTTTACCTAACGCTATTCAATGGGAATATTTAAATTCCTGTCATTCTTACACTGTTAATGTAAGAGTGCTCAAACTTGGTCCATTTGGTGACTGGGTTGTAAATTTTTAAAAGTGGGCGGAGCCAAAAATAGCCAGTTTGTTTGGATTGATTTCAATGGTAAAATTTGGTTGGCTTTAAATTTCACCGGTTTAATCCGGATTCTACCGACTTTGTGTACTCTCTAGGCACCAGGGGCGACTGGGCAAGACACCCAACATATATGGGGGGCCTGAGTTTTGCCACGGCAAGCACCACTCACATTTTCTTCAGGAAATGTACCTCTCTAGTTATTTATTATACCCCAAAGCTGCCAAACTTGCCAAGGTCATGTAGAAGCCGATGTACATTATACAATTTGAAGGTATCGTGGTCTATGCTGGGTTTCGTCCGATAATCAGAAAAATTCAGGATTTTCAGGCAATAACCCGAAAAACATTGAGCGATTTGGGTGCTAAATCCCCAAAAAATTATGTTTTGGGTATTTGATTGCTTTTGTCTAGTTTTTTCCTGACCCAGATTTTTTGAGTTATTTTATTGATAAATAAGATAAAATCGTGGATGGGAGTTTGGTCGAGCTTGGTTTAATTAAAATAACCACATTTTTATTTAATTATTTATTTTATTAAATAACCCCCTTAATTTGCCCAGGAGCAGTAGTCCATAGGAACCAATCAGCAGAAAGCATTTACAGGTCACCTATATAAAAGCAGACATCCTATTAGTTGCTATGGGTCACTGCTCTTGGGCAAACTTATTGCCTTTTATTTATTATATGCCCGAATGGACCTTATTTATCAATAAAAAAGTCAGAAAAAAAATTGGTCGGGCAAATACTACGAATTTAAGTCGGCGGTTATAATATTACCATTCACAATGAATTGATATCTAAAAAGTCTTTTTGGTCCAAAATCCTCGAAATTATTGGATATCAGTACAGACAACAGCAGACACTGGAACCTTCCCCATTGACTTATACAGGACCTCGAGAGCTTTGAGATGCCGGATTTTCAGAGTCAGACATTTAAGACCATCAAGCTTTTAATAAATTCCGAAAAATTCTTAGTTTTTTTTTTTTTAGTCTGAAAACCACAAATTATTTGAATTTCGGATATTCGGAGCATAATAAATAACCCTCATAATCTTAGTTTTGCTCTTAACCTAAAGAGAGGAGGGGACATAAAATGATAGCTGTCATTCCAGTTCCTCCATACTAGGCACAATTAAGAGAGATATTGTTGAAGCTAGGATGACTTTAAATGCTATTAAGCCCTTTACACATTTGTTATGTATCCAGAAACACTGCTTTCAACCTGATCTATTTTTCGATCGCATTATTCTTCAGCAGGTTCAATTTGCTAAAGTGTTTTTATGGATTTAAATGCATTCTATCAAAATTCACTATGCTGCTCACATAAAAAATATCCAACAAAATGCTTTGCCTAAAATTCTCATTAGAACACTGTATTCCCGTGTTTTCTTAAATATGTTACCTAGTTTCCAACAATTTTATTCTTAACAAAAAAAAAAAATCTGCGTCTATTGCAAATAAGAATAAGAGGGAAAGATAATAAAAAAAAGATAATAAAAAAAAGGATATCAACACTTGTTCATACTTGCTGCCCAGATGGGGCTATTGGATTCTAGTTGGCTTCAATGAAAATATGTGTTTGAATTCGGTTAAACCTGGAAATTGTTTGTTGATTATCTCATAATGATTTGGATGTGGAGGTGCTGACAAGTCTCTGCCATGTCTCTTACACAGACTCTGAATGGTAAACCATCAATGCAGCCAGCAATTTTCAGCATGATTATCTGTATAATATAAAGCAGCAAAGTTCCACTTGAGTCATTTTTTGGATAAATTATTATTAGAATGTATGATTAGCGATGGAGAGCTTTTAGGGTTAAAAGGTATCAGTGAATCAAATAAATGTTAAAAAAAATGGCTACAAAATATTGTGGGCCTGGTAATTTTTCATCCTCTGGCTGCACTTGACACTCAAATTAGAAGCACAATGAGGGAACTTGATGAATCACTGAGAGCAAATTATCTGCTTTTTCAGTGCCTCTGCAATAGACTACAAAGGGGAGCTCATGCATTTTGCAGAGCAGACTCTTCAGCTGATTCTATGCAGGTTGCCAAGTGCTGCCATATCTCCGGGGAAACATTTTGTCATAGTATATTAGAGCGCTGTATTTATGATTTAGGAAATGGCTTGTTGTTTAACATCTGTTTCACAATATGGCTGACCAAATACCTTGTATTTATAACCTTTAAAAACAGGCATATTTGCCCATTGTGATTTTATATTGCCATCACTTATAACACTTTACTATTGGATAAACCTCTTTAGTGCTAAGACAGGGGGCCAAAGTAGGAAAAAATCTGAAATCAGCTGTCAGTATAAAAAATATGGTTTTGTGCATATGCTTACATACAAACAGCCGCAAATGCACATACGTATGTGCACTCATTCATACATCTAAGTGCCCTAAAAGCATTTACACACAATACTTACACTGCTTTCTTAAAATAATGTGCACCATTTCTAGGAAGCTTGTTTTTTTTATTAAAAAAAACTGCAGTTTTTCTGGCAGAGCTTTCATGAATATGAATTATGTAAGGCTCCAATGAACACAATGGATCCAGTGGGTATTTGTTTAGACAACAGATAAAAGATGACTGGACACAGTGGAGCTGATAGGAAACACACTGGAAGAAAAGCAGAAGTTGGAGGTTGAACAGGAAAGATATCACATAAACTATACAGAAATATGGAAATAATTGGCAGGTTATTAGCTTTTAAGAGTAAATAAAGCTTATATTGAAAGTCATTTTATTCTTTTTATTTAAAATATCCCACAACTGGAATTTAGGTCACATAGGAAGTTTTGTCACTAATTATGAGCAAAACTGCCCTTGTTTTGCTGTGCTGAAAATTTGTGAAACCACATAAACATTTTCAAAATGGCAAAATTTCATGTCATAGGGTGTTTTTTTACAGCATTTTTTCTCGTGTCAAATGCATTGCAGTCAATGGGTGTTTTTTTCACACATTTTCCAGATAAGAGATCTTTCCAAAATTTGTATCACCCTACCTTACTTCTGCTAAAAATCATTGAAACATTAAATAAATCCAATTATTATAGTATTCTGGATAACTGGTTTCTGGATCCCCTAATTGTAGAAGATTTTATATTTCTAGAACATAGAGAACCCATGCACTTAAAAGTACTGAAATCCTGAAGATAATTGTAACAAGTTGCTGAAATTAAAAATTAGAATTATTTGCCTTTAATTTATGTAGGGACCCATAAGGGTTAATGTACCCCTTTGGCTTTAAATCCCTACACTTCCTGATCTCCTTAGTTGCTGGGTAGAGGCCCATGTAGCTAGTTGTAATTTCAATATCCAAGATATTGACCAAGAGGCTTTATGACCACATCCTGTCACTGTCACCAACGACACCCTATATCCAGAACCAGTGCTAGGCTCCCCGATCTCAGCTCTTGCTTCTGCCTTTCACCTCAGGAGGAGCCCTCAGCTAATTGGATACCACCAGGTCTTACTAAGAGGAGCAAAGCTACAGGTTCTGGACGAGCACGATCATCTCACCAAGGATACTGGATGGAAGAGCACAACTTGGAAGACAGTCCAGTCAACACAGCATGGAACAGGCAGGCTGGGCCAGCACAAGCAAAGTTAGAATAGTCAGACAGGCTGAAATCAGAATTGAAGAGCGTAGAATAGTTAGACAGGCCAGAATCAGGATTGGAGAACGTAGAATAGTCAGACAGGCAGGGTTTAGCTTGGAGAGGTCAGAGTAAACAGCCAGGCAAGGGTCAGGATATAGAGTACAGAATGGTCAGGCAAAGCAAGGGTCAATAACAGAAGATCAGGCAGGTTTCACATAGGAATAGCACCAGGAACAAACTAATTGAACCTAACAACGGGCAATATGTAATTTTACAAAGCCCCTTTAAATAGTTTAAATTGCGACATGACGTCATCACGCCAGCGCATAAACCCAGTAGCACATGGCCACGGGCGCCATAGGAGAACCGGCACAGAAGAGGAAAGGACACATGCGGTGGGAGTCCCCGCCAGAGATACGTCGGGGGAACCTGCCACCCGCTAGGCCACCAGGGAGAGGCACTGGACCACAAGGGTAAAGTTTATTCCTTACAGTCACACTTTGGTATAGTGAGTGAGAATGGGTAGATCTTTCTCTTTGGCTCCTGGTGTCTGACCCATCCGGAGGGAGCCTGGGTACACCAAGGCCCAGTAAAGCCTGTTTGCCCTAGAGGACCTAAACCTCTATTGTGGAAGTCGGGGAGTAGAGACCCTGTGAATGAGGCTTGTGAGTAGCAGGAATATAATTGCTATAGACTCTCTAGGAGAGTGAGGGAAGATATAAAGAGCAGTTTTGTGCTCCATCAAGGAGGTGCAGCAGGGAGTAGCTTCCCAGGCTGTAAGATTTGCCTACAGTGAAGGGACCACAGTGAATAGGGTGTCAGGCATTAGGTTCTCCTCCCTGACCACTCCACTGGGTGAGATCCAGACAACGTGTGAGGTATTTTTGCCTGGAGGGGAGTTGTACTGCCTTGACTACATCCTTAGGGAATGCACCTGCCTCTACCTCTGATATACTGTCTGAGCTGTGTGCCTATATATTCTGCAAATGCCTCTTTACTGATGTGGATCATTTGCCTCTGACAAAAAAAGTTATTTTGTTCTGTTTGATTTGCAAGAACCTCCTCGCGCCCATTTCTTTATTGGTTAAAGCACAGTAGCCTGTGGGAGTTGTAGCTGCACTACACCACAGCTTCATTTCTTCAATTTCTGAAGGCTCTGCCTTAAGTGATAGAGTCCAGTGTAACCCATGCTCTAGTATTCTACTGGATGTTAACCCCGTTGGCCTGGATAGTCCAAAAACATATTACATTAACTTTATGGGAGATGGTCTTCCCATATTTTGGACCTTTTTGGATTTCTATACAGATTTCCAATGGATCTCATACCTGTACTGCCATTGGGGGGGGGCCCTTTTTAATTTTTAAAATTTGTTATTCCAGTGCAACCAAATGAATGCTGAAACTGTAGTGCAGATTCTTGAAAATATTCGGCAAAAGAGAAAAACTGTAAAAGACAAACAAACTTTGCTCAGTTCTCATGTATGTCAATTCACTTCCTGTGCATATGACAAAATGGCCGAAACTAAATTTGAATTGTAAACTGTGGGAATTGCTGAAGGTAAACCACATGAATCACAAAATCGACATGTGACTTTACCCAAACAACATCTAACAAGCTAGTATAATGAACATATTATTACATCCAGGGTATGAAGATTATAGATAAGTAGGAGAAAGAAATAGTTATACAAGGGATTTAAAAGCAGAGAAATTCTGATTAATTTGTAATATTTCCACAGTTGCTCTCAATGAAAAATAGTGTGTGGAACTGCTCGCATGACAACAGCAAAAATTATTTATTTTCCCTATAATTCAAAAGGAAGATCCCATATCCCATATCCAAGAAAAGTATTTTTTTTTTCCAAGTTGTTTTTATTAATAGTCAAACATGTACAACAATGAAACACATTTGGACCTTCCAGAGGTCCACAGTCGCAGGTAAAATAGCAAAGAGTAATGTATACATGCGTTATAAGATTGAAGATCTAGTAGATAGGAAATTTTTTTTTGAAACGCAAACACATAAACATAATTATCGTGCTCTGATATAATAAGGTTACAGAAATATTAAATGTTTCCATAGGTCGAGATCAATTACCGTAAATATGAAGCCAAAAGCCTGTTGGTTCGATGAGTCCTGGGGGGTGATCCTTGAGCCGTTGCACTCCCAGAAAACGTATTTTGAACATATTGAAAAGTTTCCCGTAGTAGTGGATTATCTTTGAGAATTTCCACGTCATACCATGTAGTATTTTGAAAGGTGTAGGTAGTTAGGTATTTAAGTGGATGTGGAAGGCTATTGAGATATGTATACCAAATAGAGAAGAACTTGTCTACCTGCTGTTCTTTTTTGACCGTAGCCTCCAGCCAGTCCATATGGAACATGTAGTGTAGTTTTTGTTTGGTGAGTAAGAGGGAGGGGCTGTCTTTAGAAAGCCATTGATGTAATATTGCCTTTCTGGACGCTGCTGCCAACCGTCTTGCTAGGTGTTTCTCCTCTTTAGTGAAATTTGTATATTGAGTAATCGAGCTAAACAGTGCCCATTCCATATTTGGTTGGATCGGTTTATTAGTCATCTGCGTCCAGTAAGAGGATACCTCCAGCCAAAAGTCTATTATTTTGGGACAAAACCAGAACATATGCAAAAGGTCCGCTTTGGGGGCTTGACATCGAGTACAACCGTCTGAGGGGAGACTACCCATTTTATAGCGCCTTTCGGGGGTTAAATATGAGTTATGGAGAATCTGTAAGGTCATTTCTTGATATCGACTGGTCGGGAGAAGTTTCATCATTTGGACATGAGATGTTAAGATCTCTGTGAAGTGCAGTTGTGGCATGGATAGTGTCCATTTAAACAGGGATTCTCTCACTGTGTCTGCATCTATGCTCGTACGTGTAACGCAATAGATTTGTGATGTAGAACGATATGTATGCTGGTCCTTCCAGAGAGTGTCCATCACGTTACCAATTCCTTTGTCCCGCATATCTTGAAAGGCGGTTCTAGCAAAATGCAAAGAAAAGTATTTTTTATTTATGTTGTTGAACTATTTTCTTGAAAGCACATTTTACTTCCTGTGCTGAACACAGTCATGCTCTATGGTGAACCACTGTAATCTATACTACAGGTATTTACATAAGGGATTTTAAAATGTTTCATATTTTAAATATCTTGCATTCAGCAAGGGACTAATAGCATTACAGAAAAAGGCACCTGTTAACCTCCTCAATTTAAAATGGATAGTGGTATGGCAAAGAAAAACTGCCTGGCGATTTACCAAATCAAATGCTAATTGGTGAATCACAAGTAAATTGTAGATCATGGGATATATTGGGTGTCAACACTTATTTTTAAATTCTAAGAAACATCGCAATAAAAAAATGCTAAATGAATCTGTGTCTACATTTTGCACAGTGCAGTTACTTTGTAAACTTGCCCACAGAGGATGACTTCTGCCAATATGTGTGCCCTTTGTTGGGGGTCTCAATTCAATTCATAACAGTGCACAACATAGCAAACATAAACAAGAGATTTTGATTTCCCAATTGCAGGATGGAAATATTCAAATTTAAGGACAAATGTGCAGCATGTTTAGTAGCATTTATTTTACTGTTTATTCAACAAAGTAATCAGAGACAGCATTTCAATGTTTTCCAAAAAAAAAAAAAAAACTTTTGTTATGGGCTTTTTAGTCTCTCCTGAGTTGTTGATTTTACTGCATTTCAGTTAAATGAACAAAATCAGCAAATGACTGTAGGTAAATCTGGGGAAATTTAACAAGCTCATTATATTCCTTTTTATTTATCATACCTTGATGTTAATTACTACTCTTGGGTAAAAACTTATAATCTGCACAAATTACAACTAATTTGTATTACTTGCTTACAAAGAACCCTCATTAAAGTGCAAACAAGAACAAAAGAATGACTATAAAACAGAAGTGTGGAAACATTTTGTTTTTAATTGTACCCTTATTTATCTCTTTTCAGTCTCCACAAAGTGGTGCTCCACGGATATTTCAGTTTTGTGTCTATGCAAATCTTACTTTCCAGTAAACGCTGATACACTCTATTACTATTAATTCTAATGGCTTAGTCCTGTGAGTTTTTTACAGGGCATTTTTAAGAAGGTCAGTTCTACCCCGCAGCATCAACATATTGAACCATCAAGTTATCTTCCATAACCAATGACCTTCCACCGTGCACCAAGCTAGAGATTGTTTTCTGTTCTGTCAGCGTTGTTTAACCCATGGGTTTGAATTCTGAACTTTAAAACCCAAGAAGTTTAGTTTTGTTATAAACGTTGTTTCATAATGGTGTGGCAGAATCCTCATGCAACATCTTGGCACAGATTCAGAGATGTGAGAGAATGAACTTGCAAATCAGGAAATTTATGTAAAATTTTAAAATCATGTTATTAATAATATGTAATTGCTGATCTCTAGCCAGCATTCTTCACACCATAATTCAAAGCCAGCAGATGTGCCTATACTTTCTCTATAGATGGATCATGAAAAAAACTCTAGCATTTTGTTACTTTATTTCCTTTCTATATTACAGAAGTGGTGTCTGCTTTATAAAGTAGGAAATCTCATTTATGTCAAATACCTCATCCTATTGTCATTTAAAAACTATCCCTGAATCTTATGTAGTTCTGATTACTGACTCATGTTTTATTAATTTCACTGGTCAGGGGGAAAAAAGCCTTTCTTGTATATGGAAGTTCTAGCAATTTTGGCTGACTTTTCCAGTATCTGGATAAATATAAAGCTATTTATGGTTCCCAGGAACATCTATATATATATATATACAGTACCTGAAAAGTCCTATACAAAACAGTTTATGTGATGCTTCTTTGCTCAATTCAATCGGGGAGATATTCTTCGATTTTCAAGTCTGTGTTGATGTACTTTTACTCAATATTTGGTAAGAGAAGTAAGTAACCTACTTCATGTCTGTAATCTGTAAAGTGGTTAGTAATTGTGCATCATTGAACACTATTCATTTCACTTATGCAACTCTTTTCCTCATGGAAAGATTTAATTCCTAACCCTTGTAGGGGCCCATAGGGTTAAGTTCCCTATGGTCTGAAAATACCCACATGGTTGGAAATCCTCTAGTGTGGTCAGCTAAGTGTTGGGCCTAAACTGGATATGGGAGGGGGATTGAGCCCTGGCAGATTCCAGATTTTGCCAGAAGGTGTCAATGTTGCACAATTTCTTTATAAAGCAGAACTGCCATGTGCTAAGTCTCATTTTCCCTTCCACCACAGATGGATTCCTGTGAAAGAGGCTTGGGCGTGGTCACACTCCAGATGAGTTTTGGAGCCAGGCCTGAAGATTTTACCTTTCTGTGAGATGCCGTGGATGCCTGTACCAGCTCTGTGTGAGCCCTCGGTGAGTTTCTGCCCAAGGAAAGGGTATTGAAAGGTTCCAACGTATGTCCCCTGTGTGAGGACTGGTTTTGCTTGATAGTCTGCTATGTGGGGGCTACTGCCTCTATCCAAAGGAGAGGTATTTGGGGCAGGTAGTGCTACATGGGGTAAAGAGCTTGGGACTGTTACTGTGTTTGTCCACCAGGAGTAGAGTATGGGACTGTGTCCTGGGTAGAGACTGTGCAACGGGTACCCCAGTGCAGGGTTTATATTGCTTGTTTTTTAATCTTGCCTTTTCTTATATAAAAGTTATATTTGCTGCTGCAACTTGTGTTTTATTATTGTTCCTAGTGGGGCCATCTGTAGGTGCATTCCCAAATCCTACTAGCTGGAGGTATTGTGTTAGAATTTCCCAGTATCTTTCACATAGCAAAGGGGATTCAGGCCCTGTATTGAAAATAATTTAGATTTTATTTGATGAGTGTACATCCTATAATTTATAAGGGGGGTTATTTACTAACCCACAATTTTTTTCGGTCAGGGTTTTTTGGGCAAATTTTTTTTTTCATATTTACTATACCCAAAAGCTGCAAAAAGTCCATATTTGAAAATCTGTCATCTCAAAACTGATGAGGTTATGTGGAAGTCAATGCAGATGTCCTTTTTACAATTTGAAGATATCGTTGTCTGAGCTGGGTTTCGTCCAATAATCTGAAATATTTGATGTTTTCAGGTGAAATTCTGTCCTGACTCCAAAATGGCAATCGGACTAGTCCCTGTATCAACTTGTACTATGAGCTATCTTCCGTAACCCTTTACTCTCTCACTTGCTAAATAGCCATCCAACCTCTTCTAAAAGCTATCTAATGTATAAGCGTGTTCAACTGATTCAGGCAGAGAATTCCACATCTTCACAGCTCTCACTGTAAAAAAAACCCTCACTAATTTTTAGGCAGAACCTCCTTTCTTCTAATCAAAATGGGTGACCTTGCGTCACCGGGAAAGATGTACTGGTAAATAAAGCGTTAGCGAGAATGTTATATGATTCTCTTATATATTTACTCCAAGTAGAGAAACACCCATTAAACAACTACCCTCAGTACCCAATCCTGTAGCCAGTTTCCTATCCATGTGCAAACTACTTCATTAAGCCCAACAGACCTTAGTTTAGAAAGCAGTCATTTCTGGGGCATGGTATCAAATGTTTTGGCAAAATCCAAATACATCACATCTACTGCTCCCCCACTGTCCAGCATCTTACTTACCTTATCATAAAAAGCAATCAAATTAGTCTGACATGACCTATCTTTATAAAGCCATGCTGATTGCTGCTTTTTGCCATTCACTATAACAAAATTTTGAATGTGATCCCTTAACAAGCCTTCAAATAATTTGCCCACCACCAGGCTGCAATTGTAGTCCCTTTTTAAATGTTGGAATGACATAAGCTTTTCTCCAATCCATAGGTACCATACCAGATGAAAGGCAGTCAGAGAAAATCAGAAATAGGGGCCGGTCTGAAACTGAACTAAGTTCTCTTATTAACGGGGGTGTATACCATCTGGCCCTGGCACCTTGTTTACATTAATTATTATTAAAGCTTTATGAATAATATCCAGAGTCAGCCACTGACTAGATTGAGCTGAGCCTTCAGCAGCTATGAAGTGAGCCTGGGAACTCTGACTCCTCTATAGTATACATTGAAGAAAAGAACTGATTTAGCACATTTGCCTTTATTGGAAAATGTCATTAGGATGCCCCTTGAAGCCAATACAAAGGATTAAGAACTGCTTAGGAACCATACTGTTTACAATACAATTGTAATATGTTTGCAATACAATTTAGCTCGTGGATATAAGGAATACAGAAGAACACTATCATTTATCTTAAGTGAATCCTTTGGGCTGCAATTAGCTTCTGTTTTTAGTAAATCCTTTTAGGAATTTTTAATCATAAAATCACTGTAGGGGACTGTAAGTGTAGTGTAGGACTGCAAAGTGCAATTTTAAGTACAATAGCCATGGTTTTTTACCTACAATGCAACATTTCCCCCATCATTCAAGTATACAGTAATTGCCTAGCAGAGTTATGGCCAATGAGTTAAACTTAGCACAACT
Organism: Xenopus laevis; assembly: GCF_017654675.1. Lineage (NCBI taxonomy): Eukaryota > Metazoa > Chordata > Amphibia > Anura > Pipidae > Xenopus > Xenopus laevis. Next base: position 75,480,056 of record NC_054377.1, read on the forward strand.
TTCCTTGTTTTTCAATACTGACATAACATAACTGTGCTGAAAAGTTTGAAAAGTCTGGTTGGCGCCACTGTTATTGACAGTCCACAATTCTCTCTTGAATCTTGCATTGTAGTGTTTCCTATTTTCCTCTTTCAATGTGTGATAAAAATTTCTAGAGAACGGTTTCATTTCAGCTACATATGCCTACTTCAGAAGTTGTGGTTTTGGAATTATCAAGGATGAGCTGGTACAGCACAGTATTTGCAATAGATCTTTGAAGTAATTAAAACACATTTCTAGTAATAACTTGTGAAAAAAAATTGGCCACCATTGTTTCTACAAAGGAACAAAGATTTGCAACAGGCAGTAATAAAAAATAATTAAGCATTATCCATGTATGTATCGTCAAATGAGTGGCCCATGGTTGTCCACATGCATGCCATTTACTAGTGCACTCAGTATATTTTTGGAGAATGTTGGAGTTCTGGTGCAAAGTGCAGCATGAATTGATTTCTTAGTATTCCTGCTGCACCCCAGTGTGATGTGCTGCCGACACCCCATGTGCAATAAGCACAAGGGCTCCTTCATGGCAGTGTAGGTAACTCATTACTACTTTAAGCATAGTTTTGCACCCCCAATAATGTTTTCAACTTAAGATAATTCACCCTAGTAACTCCATAGTAAATCTATCTAGCTCAACTATTTTAAGTTTTTACTTTTTCACTGAACCAGAGACAAAGGGCAGAAGGGCTTCATTAATGATTCTGATTACAAGTCCTCCTGGAAGCTTTAAAAAAAACCATGAATTGCCTTTTTTTATTGTTTAATATATTGTAAATAATTTACAAAGATTATATTGTTCAATTGTACTTTTGACTGTGAAAGAGCTGTAAAGCGCGAAGTGTTATATATGCTTTAAATTGGCAGAGGTATTGGCTGCCAGCCTGCTATATTACTGCATGTTTTAAAAGCTCTTATTTTTTTAGTTCAGTGCTAGTTTTTTGGGGAATTTTGAAATTTATAACATTAAAAGCAATATATAAACATGTAAATGTAGATTCCAGTGTTGGTATTTTTAGTCATTACTTCCTGCTTTAGTTATTCTGGAATTCTCTTTTGCATACATTTCATCATTGTGATTAGTACAAGTCCAATTCTGAAAAGATCAAAGCAAATGTAATCATACTCCTGCTACCATTATATGCGATCAATAGATTCTGGCAGAAGCATGCTACTTCAACAGATTAGGTTTTATAAAAGCATCACAGATACAGTATGTATATAGGCCCATTTATTTGGAGCAGCTTCAGCACTTTGAATGCAAAAGCTTTGCTATTCTTATATTCCGTTGATGATTCAGCAACTTGCCTTTTCATTATGAGTAAAGTCTGGGTTTGCTCACCAGGTTCAGCTGGAAGTTGAATCGTGACTTGTGTGATGCAGTATGTAAATGGAACACAAAGTTGGAAATTTATCACTTGCTCAGTTTGCAGTATTATCACAGTGAGTGGAAATAGGCTGCAGAAGTGGCTATATTGACTAGAGAAAGTCTACTCTGACAAAACGGAGTCCTTGCTGCACATTTGGAGGCACCTACCGTAATGAACGCATTTTAAAGAGTGGAATTCTGTGTTCTAGCATATTTCTATGGCTTTACTTTTAAACTTATTTATTAAGATTATTAAAACACATGGAACCCAAGGATCCAAGGAAGTCTTGGGAATCTGGCCTGATAAACCTTTTATCTGTAACACTCACCCCTGACATCTGGGCTCTGTATTTATCAGGACTCACTGCTTGAGAGTTCCAGCAAAGTGTCTGTCAGTTAATTAGGCATGATGGATATGATCACTGTTTAGAAGAGTTTCACATTGAAGATTGCAGCTGATTTGACCTTAGGGGAATTCGATTCAGAGTGTATGTGGTGACAGCTACAGCACATGACTAGACAGTGAAGTACGAAATAAGAAGAAAACTTGGTCATAGATGTCATAGATGAAGAGCATGAGACAGACAAAGAATTAAACTATGATCTTGAATGCAATGGGAAGAACCTGTAGGGCCTATATTCTCGCAATATCTCAATACAAAATATTGTTTTTGCAATGGTCCATTTAATTGAATGTAAAACGTTTTGCTAAATGTAACAGACAATGAGCTGCAAACCTCTAGTTAAAGGCAACGTCTTTATTAGTGGTTATTAGTGATCCCTAGATATTCTTGGCAAATGCTGTATGATAATCAATGTAAGGGCCATAAACTTCCACTGCTCTAATTCCCCTTCCCATCTCATAGTTTATAATATCCCATATCCCATGCTTGGACACATGCATCAGGTCCTCCTTTTTGGTGCCCATGATATTTAGGCATGAGATTTAGGCATGATGAAAAGATTTTTTTAATTATAACTATCATTAAACGACATTCAGATGTGAGCTATGCACAAAGTCCAAATTGGTAATAATTAGCAGCACTGACGGTAATTGTGGATCCACTCGTCCACGGCAAAAAGCAGGATAAATACAAAGTTCAGTGCGCTGTGGGATAATATGTCTTTGCCCAAGTACCTAAACAAAAAAATATGGTATATAGTGTAATATGTTCACTTAGGTATGGAGTTATAACCGGATATACTCACAGAGTATTCTCTTGTCTCTTAGCTGGTCTCTGTTGGTCGTCAGATATTGTAGCAGCGTCTCTGTTTTTGTATTCGCAGGATAACTTCTGTATGTTTGGGCTCAGCGGTCCGGAGTTTGATACAAGGGGGTCAAGTATTTAATCCCACACAGTGTTTAATTATAAAATTATATATTTTGTATATTAAACGGTTCCTGCCCTTTTGCTGTGATCATGGATTCTGAATGATCGAACTGCACAAGGGTTAAACATTTCTCTTGGTGCAACCATTATTTTGCTTAACAATAGAGATGTCGCGAACTGTTCGCCGGCGAACTTGTTCGCGCGAACATCGGGTGTTCGCGCTCGCCGGAAGTTCGCGAACGTCGCGCGACGTTCGCCATTTTGGGTTCGCCATTGTTGGCGCTTTTTTTTGCCCTCTCACCCCAGACCAGCAGGTACATGGCAGCCAATCAGGAAGCTCTCCCCTGGACCACTCCCCTTCCCTATAAAAACCGAAGCCCTGCAGCGTTTTTTCACTCTGCCTGTGTGTGCTGAAGAGATAGTGTAGGGAGAGAGCTGCTGCCTGTTAGTGATTTCAGAAAAAATCAAAAAAAACTGGGCAAACAATGTCTACAAGGTCAACGTATGGCGAAAAATTACTATTTTCAGCATTTATATGGCATATTTTTTCTGGCAACTGTGCTTCAGTGGCTGCGTCCAAAAAAACTGGGCAAACAATGCCTACAAGGTCAACGTATGGCAGTTGTTTAAAGAGAACAGTAGATTACTAGCCAGCAAAGCTACCTAAGCTAAAATGTCCCTCAAATCCCTGCAGACTTCTGTCCCTCCAATACAGAGCAGTATCAAGCAGATTACTAGCCAGCAAACTTACTATCATCTGTCCCTGAAATCACTAACAGCTCTCCCCCTACACTATCTCTTCCAAGCACACACAGGCAGATTTTTCAGATACATTTTTGCCCTTGATCCCCCTCTGGCATGCCACTGTCCAGGTCGTTGCACCCTTTAAACAACTTTAAAATCATTTTTCTGGCCAGAAATGTCTTTTCTAGATGTTAAAGTTCGCCTTCCCATTGAAGTCTATGGGGTTCGCGAACCGTTCGCGAACCGCTCGCATTTTTGCGCAAGTTCGCGAATATGTTCGCGAACTTTTTTTCCGACGTTCGCTACATCCCTACTTAACAACAAAGAAGAGGATGTGGGATTTTTTCAAAGGGTGAAACGTCCCCTTTAAAGTGGACTCGTCACCCAGACATAAAAATCTGTATAATAAAAGTCCTTTTCAAATTAAATATGAAATCCTATTTCTTTTTTTTTATTAAAGCATTCATAGCTGTTGTAAACTCATTCAACAATTAATCAAATATTGCCTGACCCTCCTCTATGCCTTAGGCATAGAGGCGGGGCAAGCAATTACTTTCACTTTCCATTCAGCACTTCCTAGATGTCACTGCACTCCCTACATTCCCCAGTTCTCTTGAAGGACCAGTAACATCAAAAATTTTTACACAAAAATTCGTTAGAATACAACGAAATAAAACACCAATACAAATTAAAATTTCAAATAGAAAAGCCTTTATTAAGAAATAACTTACAGAAACTCCACTTCCTGTCCTCTACAGAAAAGGCGACACGGCGACCATCCATCCTGCTGGGCTCGATTTCTCCTTCCTGGATATTCACTGACAGCGTGTAGATCTCCTCTTCTTCATCCCTCTCCCAGGATCAGCAGTAGGCGATGTTCGGCGGGCTCCCCCTCCGTGTCCCCACTGTAAGATAGCAGGAAACATCCCATGGTTGCCCCATCCCCAGGCCCCTTTGTTAGGGCCCCACTGCTGGCAGCCTAGTAGGTAGCGGAGGGAGGGAGGGATGGCTCTGCTGGGGGCGGGGTGAATAGGTCCCTGTGATTGACAACTGGCCAAGAGGATCAGCATCGGTCAAATTATAGGGGCATTCTAACTTTCCAAACAAAGTTATGGAGCAGAAGGGGAGATGGAAAAGGCTGCAGAGATCTATGAATATGTTTCAGAATGCGCAGTCACTTGCGCTATAACGCGAATGCATTACGTGCGGGGAGCGTGACTGTCTGGGGGTTGGCGCACGGGACCCACGGCAGGACGTTACACAAGCGAAGATATGAGAGGGATTGTGCAGCCAAGTGTTTCTGCGCATCTGATCTACCCTTGCCAAACAAGAACTGAAGCGATTGATGATTGAAAGGCAGCAGTGCTGGTGACGGTACTAGAATAAGAAGTTGCTGAAAGCTTCTTCCCCACACTGAGGGAGGGGGAGCCCGCTGAACATCGCCTACTGCTGATCCTGGGAGAGGGATGAAGAAGAGGAGATCTACACGCTGTCAGTGAATATCCAGGAAGGAGAAATCGAGCCCAGCAGGATGGATGGTCGCCGTGTCGCCTTTTCTGTAGAGGACAGGAAGTGGAGTTTCTGTAAGTTATTTCTTAATAAAGGCTTTTCTATTTGAAATTTTAATTTGTCTTGGTGTTTTATTTCGTTGTATTCTAACGAATTTTTGTGTAAAAATTTTTGATGTTACTGGTCCTTTAACCATTTAATTGTGTAACCAGTGCATGGGGATGAACATCAGGTCCCCCATTCTGGTGCACAAACAAGATTCTGAGATGATGCAAGGCTTGCCTTAATAACAGTGTCCACAAAATGACTCCTGCCTGCTATAATTATGAGTTCCCAGACTGTTGGAAAAAACATGGGTCAAAGTTGGGATGTCTTCATGATACTCATGTCGCCTCAAGTAGTTTATGTCATATTAACTCAATAATAAGATAAAGGAATGATTCATCCCAGTAAAATAAGGAATCTTTGCCCACTATTTTCCAACAAGCAAATATCTAGAGTCCCTTTATTGGAAAGTCAGGCTCTTCATCCATTTTGGTTGTTATTGTTACCATTGTTGTAAGAATATACATACTGATGTGTTTTTATTATACTTATATACTTATTTATAAGATCTTTTTTTCAACCCAAATTACTTGCAACTATATAAACGCCTTATGCTGAGGAAAATCTGAGCAACACCGAATGTGTGTTATTAAGTTATTGCTTAGGCATTCTCTTCGTCTTTCTATTTATTCATTGTATTTGCTAATGTCGTGTTCTCTATAAACCAAGATAGGGATAATGCTGGAATGAGTCACCAATTATATTTACTATTTTACTATACAGAAAACAAATTCAAGGCAAAGCACCAATAATAACATTGGCCAAACCAATTCGGGAACATGAATTCAATGATAAATGTTTGGATGTGATAGTGCACAATAAAAATGAGAGGGTGATTTGGGATTTGCAAGCACCAAACAGCATGCAATTTATTTTTATTGCTTTATGAAATAGGAAACATGTACAGAGCCTAATCAGAGATAACAGCCGCGGTCAAAGCTGAGAATTTTGCTTGTGTTTTGCTAATGACCTTATACATATGAGATTATGCATTTGTGTTTCTTCTGTTTTGATTCACATTGAAAAGGACATTGTCAGGAGTGATATTTTTATAACTTAACTCCATATTGCTTCTTGCAGGATTTAGATCATTCTCAATCCATACTGCATGGATTTTCATTTGAATGTATTTCCTGATGTTGATTATAGCCTTATATTTTGTCAGCCCAGTGTAGCCTTTTTATTATATTGGAATAGACACATTTCAGTTTATCAGGTGCAGAAGATAGAATTAAAGGTCAGAATATTATGTTTGAAACAGAAAGACATAAGGATTACAAAAAGGGTGAAGGCTAGAGGACACATACTTTCAACTGATGGTTAGGAGCAATACAGTAATGGTGGCAGACAAAGCCTTGTTTTGCAAGCTTTAAAAGCACTAGCCATTGCATGCTTTTATACAGCATCTTAAGACTCAGAGAACTCTCCGCTAAGAGGAAAAGCATTAAGAATCATGAATGGGCATTTTAGTTCAAATGGGTCCCAGAAATCATTAAGAAAACACAGTTTTGGAATACATTAACATGCACACTGGTATATCTTGAGGGAGTACATTGTTTTTTAATACACTCTTCATTTTCTTCTAACTCAACCTGCAAACCTGGAAAGAAGCACATCTAGCTGAGTACTGTATATAATGGGGAGACACGTTATTTTGGGTTTTGGGGTTTATATGCACTTCAAAGGATTTCTTGATTCCAGAAGTGTCGCTTATTCCTTTTGTACCTAAAAGGGATCGCCCAGAAATTTCCTGACACATGAAGAAGACATCTGAGCATTGTTGCATACAATAAGTACCTGCCAGGAATACATGAGGCTATCAAAGAGTAGACTTTGAGAAAAGATCTAAGGGCTCATACAGGTAATACTTGTACCCCTGCTGGAAGCCCTGAACTTACTGCTTGTCCAGAGTAAGTACAGAGCCCTCTTGCACCCCTGGTACTCCTGTGGCCGACAAGATAGTGGCATACATGTCTCGTCTTCAGTATGCAATGTCACAAACAGAAGGAGGTCCAACTCTCTTTATTCTGTTCCGGGAACGCAAAATGCTGTGCTTAAGGATTACCGCCACAAAAGTAGCTGTACACATATTTAGGGAACTTTGCATCTTTCCATGCATTAGTGAATGAGCCCTCAAGTTAGCTTTTGCTAAAAGTCTGGATTGTAGTAATTGGTGAATCCTGTTCAGTATAATATGCAAATCTAATTAAATTCCAGTTACTTCTTACATTAGTGCAATGTGATTTCTGAAGGTTTTCCTCTGCTATTTATTCGGTATACTTTGTTTTCATGTTCACCATGACCACAATGACTGGCTTCCCCCTAAATCATGAGAGGGCCCTACTGTATTATAATGTAATGCAATCATTCATTCCAGATGCCAGTACAGGTATGGGATCCATTATCCAGAAACCCATTATTCAGAAAGCTTAGAATTACAGAAAACCCATCTCCTATAGACTCCATTTTATCCAAATAATCCTAATTTTTTATCTGTTTATATATTTCCTTTTTCTCTGTAATAATGAAACATTATCTTGTACTTGATCCCAACTAAAATATAATAAATTAGAAGCAAACCCAGCCTGTTGGGTTTATTTAATGTTTACATGATTTTATAGTAGATTTAAGGTATGAAGATCAAAATTAGAGAAATATACATTATCCAGAAAACCCCAGGTCCAGAGCATTTTGGATAACAGGTCCCATACCTGTATAGCCTAAGATCCAAAAGGATTTATGTGCATATAGGTATATCTGATACTACACTATTACTATTGTATTTAATTACATTGGCTTCTTTATAACAGTTCTTGATTTAGAATGCATTCAGGTTGCATTTTCATTTTAAGTATGTTTTTTGATAATATACATAGCCTAATGATATTATTTGCATGCAGTGTTTGGATGTGTCTATATAGGGTTCCTTTTTTATGTCTTCATAGAAAGAAATATTGATGCAAAATATGTTACGTATTTCACAATGCCCATCATCTACTCTTAGTTTAACATTTGTGGTTTTCATTAGGTTTGCCTTGATAATTATCAGTATAGGAGCCCAGCTTCTAAATATCAATCTACTGTATAGGCAGTCTATTTCATTATTTTTTGCCTGGTCCTTACTATCAATGTTTAGATTCCCAGTAACATAATAATGAGCAGCATACTCATTAAAATTGTAAAGATACACTGCACCATTATGCAGCTTTCTCCTTTTACAGATTAGCTTACATATTTATAGTGTAGTTTAAGTCTTTATTCAGAATCATTACACAGCCCAGCACTCCCATTATAAGTATGTAGATATACTGCATTAAAATGCAAAGTGCTTATTATAAATGCATCATTATCATTGCATCAGTAGTGTGCTGCATCCCTCAGTGTACAGTAGCTCTATACATAGTATCACTTAACAGTGTATCTTTGATGGGACATATACTGTATATGTATGTTGTTTGTTCACTGCCTTTTGTTAATTTTGATTACACGTAGAACATCTTGATTGGGCAATATTATTGGTTTCACTGTATTGCCTAACCAGTTGCTATAGAACTTGCAGGGGGATGTTAGAATCTGTTGCTCTTTAACATTTGGAGTACAGCACTGGATCCACTTCTGGAGCAGTGTATAAGAAGCCTACTCTACCATAAGTTTACTACTACATGCCCTGTGAAAAATACTAGAATTAAACCATCATATTTCTCACTAAAGAGTCCTATCTCATGGTGTAGAGGGACTAAAGATGATGTATTTCCAAAGAAGGGTGTAATGGTGAATTTTGTATTTTTATTATGGAAGGACACCATCAATGCTTCATATTTTAATATTATTTATTAAAAATAATGTGGAAAATTTACAAATTAATCATCCCCTTAGCACCTGCTCAACCCTTCAATCTGATTGCTGTCAGAAAGGCTGGTTATACAGTTTGTAAGAAGCGGATGTGCTGTATTACCACTTGCTAACATTAGAGAGGCTTGACACAAACTACTTTTTGACAAAGGTTTAATAACGAAAAAAATTGAACCACAGAGACTTTAACAGAAGTGTAAAGAAAAGACAGAAAAACAGAACTCATGTTCATGCAGAAGGTTTAGGCAGGTGGCATGGTGCAGGCAGAAAACAACCAGGAAGGTCAAAACCAGGGAATTAGAACCAAGTAGACGAAAGCAGGACAGGAGCTGAATTATAAGATAGAATCTTAGAACAGGAACTCAGGCAGCTTGGACAAAGCAGGAGGGCTAATGATCCATGAAAGTAACACCAAAAAATTAAAGTGTTTTAAAGGCATAAAAATATAATGTACTGTTGCCCTGCACTGGTAAAACGGGCGTGTTTGCTATAGAAACACTACTATAGTTTATATAAACCAGCTGCTGTGTAGCCATGGGGGCAGCCATTCAAGCACAGGATACACAGTAGATAACAGAATCCAAAGAGAATCCAAAGAGCTTATCTGTTATCTGTTGTGTATCCTGTTCCTTTTCTCCTTTTTCAGCTTTGAATGGCTGCCCCCATGGCCACACAGCAGCTTTATATTAACTATATTAGTCTTTCTAAAGCAAACACACCAGATTTTTGCAGATATACATCAATGCAAGGCTGCCAGTGTTCTACAGTTATGCCTCACTGTGTAATAATGGTTGGCATTTAAGATTATTAACCTTTTTAGTTGGTTGTTAGTAAGGGGCAGCTTTATCAAAGGTCGAGGTGAATTTTCAAGTGAAAAAAAATTGAATTTCGAGCTATATTTTTGTGTACTTCGATTAGCGAATAGTCCAAATCCGATTCAAATTTGAAAAAAATTCGAAAATTCTAATATTGAAATTAATCATGCAGTGTCTCTTTAAAAATTCTATTCGACCATTCGTCATCTAAAACCTTCTGAATTGCTGTTTTTAGCCTATGGGGGGAATCTTATAACCTATTTGGAGTCAATTGGTGGACTTTGAAAAATTAAAGTTTTTTGGGGGGAAAACTTTGAATCAAATTCGCTCAATACGGACCAATTTGATTGAAAACTGACCAATTCGACCAAGAAAAAATAGGATACTACGACTTCGAATTTACTTCAACTTCGATTTGAAGTAAAAATCGTTCGACTATTCGACCATTCGATAATCTAAGTACTGTCTCTTTAAAAAAAACTTCGACTTCAATACTTCGCCAACTTAAACCTGCCGAATTGTTGTTTAGCCTATGGGGACCTTCTGTGTGTTTTGCTAAGTTTTTTTAGTTGAAGGATTTTTTGGGAAAATCGTTTTTTGATTAAATCGTTCGAACCGTTCGTTCCGAAGTACGATCGGAGTACGATCGTACTCTGATCGGAATGCAATCGTACGATGTATAAAATCCTCCGACTTCCAATTCGAATGTCGGAGGATTCTATTCAATGGTCGAATTTTGAAGTTTTTTCTACTTTGAAATTCGACCCTTGATAAATCTGCCCCTAAGGGCTCTTACAGATGAGCGTTTTTACCTGCGCTCCCCTGTGTTCTGTTTTTCTGCGTTCAGCCGCAGGGGAGCGCAGGAATAGACGCATTACATTTTTTCCAATGGGGCTGTACTCACACAGGCGCGTGTAGGCGCCGAACGCAGGTTGAGACGCAACATGCTGCATTTTTCCTGCGTTCGGCGCCTACACGCGCCTGTGTGAGTACAGCCCCATTGGAAAAAATTTAATGCGTCTATTCCTGCACTCCCCTGAACGCAGAAAAACGCCGGTAAAAACGCTCGTCTGTAAGAGCCCTAAGTGTCTGCAGATTAGGTTCCTAATAAGGTGAATGCTGTATAAGGTGATTTGTTGTCTTTAATAATTTCTTTTTCTTCCGTATAAGTTGTCACTTTTTTTGTCAGTAAGCAAGATGAGAAAAGGAAATGTGGCATACAGGATGTTTGTGCCATAGTCTTCAAAGTCAAAATGATGAATGTTTGTGTATTTCTCACTATGAAAGTGATTGATGCTTATCTCTCTGTTTTTTGGCAAGTTTGTTCTCTGCCTCTTTGTGAGATTGGCCTTTACTGTATGGGATGGTTTGTAGTTGTTGGCATGAAGGAATGCTGATGGTCTCTAGTTGCAGTGCTTTTCCTCAAAATGTCCCGTGTTGAAAGAACTTGTTTACTCTAAGGAGTATCGGAGGAAGGGAACAATTAATGGCAAACATGGTGCAAATAGACAGCAGATACCAACAACTAGAAACATAGAATGATGGTACTGAGAGGCAAAGGGCATAGTCAAAATATAGAGGAAATTAAATATACAATATATAGAAATTGTATATGAAAGGCTTATCCCGAATGACATAAAAGGAAAATGTAGGAAACGTTGGTGCAAGCAAACCTGCAGCAGCTTTCTAGATACTGTTTGTAAGAATTAATATTCTGCTGGTAGTTTTCTAAAATACAGTAGCCACCCAAGTGTTTAAATAACAGTAATTGAGGTTGAAAGCAAATGCAAAATTCTCCATGGAGTATTCCTGCAAAAACTTTTTAAAATGCAAAGTTTGGAGACCTGGGTTACCTCACGTTTCTTTCCTTGTACACAAGACATTTATTATCCTGAGAATACATTATGCTTGAAATCTAGACAAGGGTTTCTCATTAACAGAAAATGAGCTGCCAGGTGAATGTGTTAAAGTACAGAGTAATGTTAGGCACGGGATTTATATATCAGCAAATCAATCATTTATGCAAAAGTAGTGTGCGCAATTAAAAATGTTTGTTTTTTTATAAATTACATGGGAAAAGGGCATGTGGTTAGTATATCATAAGAAAAAAGTCAATGGCTTATTAAAAAATGCAACTGCATAGTGCAAAAATGGACATTAAATTATGTGTATATGGATGGCATTGTTTTAAGGTACTTTCACCCATACAAGCTCCTTGTACTTCCAAGTACTAATGGGAATGGCAATGAGACCACCCAGCTTGCCCTTATGAATTGTGCGCGGGTGCAGCAATGGTCACTAGGGAACCCTGGATTGGTGGTAAATAGAGAAAAGCGATGCCAGGTTGTGTCAGTAGCTACTATAGACATGTGCCAAATGAATCACACATGATGCAGTGTGTATATATATATGTATGTATTGTGTAAACAACACAAATATATATATATATATATATATATATATATATATATATATATATATATATATATATATATATATATATTCTGTGCTGTCAGGAATAAATCAGATGTATAAATCAGTTTTATATATATTTCAAAATTTAACAGAATATATATCAGAATAGGCTGAGGGAGGGGTCAAAACAAAATGCCATTTTGGCCCTTTCAGTTACTTGGGCATTGACACCCCTGTTAAGGTGCCCCCAATACAAGTTTCACAACTTGCCTCATGGCAAAAACCCCCCTGATCCCTAAGATTTAGTATCTTGGTTCTGCAATTAGTGCAGCATTCTGGGACTTCAGAAGAAGGTTAAAGGGATCCTGTCATCGGAAAACATGTTTTATTCAAAACACATCAGTTAATAGTGCTACTCCAGCAGAATTCTGCAATGAAATCCATTTCTCAAAAGAGCAAACAGATTTTTTTATATTCAATTTTGAAATCTGACATGGGGCTAGACATTTTGTCAATTTCCCAGCTGCCCCTGGTCATGTGACTTGTGCCTGCACTTTAGGAGAGAAGTGCTTTCTGGCAGGCTGCTGTTTTTCCTTCTCAATGTAACTGAATGTTTCTCAGTGAGACATGGGTTTTTACTATTGAGTGTTGTTCTTAGATCTACCAGGCAGCTGTTATCTTGTGTTAGGGAGCTGTTATCTGGTTACCTTCCCATTGTTCTTTTGTTCGGCTGCTGGGGGGGGGAAGGGAGGGGGTGATATCACTCCAACTTGCAGTACAGTAGTAAAGAGTTATTGAAGTTTATCAGAGCACAAGTGACATGGCTTGGGGCAGCTGGGAAATTGAAAAAATGTCTAGCCCCATGTCAGATTTCAAAATTGAATATAAAAAAATCTGTTTGCTCTTTTGAGAAATGGATTTCAGTGCAGAATTCTGCTGGAGCAGCACTATTAACTGATTCATTTTGAAAAAACATTTTTTTTCCCATGACAGTATCCCTTTAAGAAGAAGGACTGTGGTTAAGCATTTTTTGGAATAAGGCAAACAAGGTAAAGACAGCTCATGTTTCTTGTTACAGAATGTAATATAGTTCATTCAAAACTTGTGAATCCCCCACTGTGGGAAGTTAGTTTTGTTGTCTATAATGTTGTTAGAACAAATCAAACAAAGGACTGGTTTAGCTCCATTAAATATTTGTATTTATAAATATACAAAACATAATGGATAACATAGTGACACATTTGAAGTAGGTACTGTGTGGTGCATTTAGATATATTTCTCTTTTTTGTGGCATTACCAGGGGTAACGCTGGGTCATTTTCCATTTTAAGTATGAGGAGTACATGTAAAACTATAAATTTCCTCTAATCAACACCTGGGTCTTACAAAATAATCAACATATCAGGAATCTGGCTTTATTCTCTCTCTCTCTCTCTCTCTCTCTCTCATTTGATGATTATCTATCTGATGGTATTAGTGGTCTTTCTTGTGTATGGACACCTATACTTACTAAGACTGATCACCTGAAAATGCTATTTCCAAGAGCAATGCATTTAAATCTCGTATACTATACATTTTAAAAATGTAATACAATGAAAACTTTCACAAGTGAATGAATGCAGCAAGAAGCAAGAGCTCTGAAAAAAATATGATATAGATTAAAAGTCACCGAAGTAATCAATGTAATAAATTTGCCTCTTGAGATGTTTTCCTGACATTTGCCATAAGTTATAACAAGACAAGAACATCTTCCAAAGATTCAACAGCAAAATATCCGTTCTTTGTCAGGCTGCTATTTGAAAGCTACAAGGATAACCTGGCGTGTAAGAAACCAGAGATAAAAAGAGGAGTTGACACCCTGATAGATTAGAATGAAAGTGTGTATTGCCTTCAAAATAGAACTCCTTCTCCCTTATTAGATTCACATCTCCCCCTGCCATGCTTGGCGGCTGCTCTGATGAGAACACTATTTTTATACGAAGAGATTGATTGAAATATTAATGTCTTCAATATTGCCCTGCACTCTGGAAAATGTTACCTTTTTTTCAATTGTTTAATGAAATGAAATATTTCAAATCTTTTCACAGGAGTCCCATTCATTTGTTTAAGGTAACCAGTAAAACTGAACCAGAAAACGAGGGCCCCTAATCAGTGTATATTTTCCAATTGATGACAATGTAAAATGGTAATAATTCTACTTTGTCTGCAAAATGCTGAAGCCATAAAAGGCACAGTGCTTCTCGTAGGACAAACAAGTCATCTTAATAAAAGTTGCATCTTGTAAAGTATAATATTTTATAGCAAAAATGTAGCTTTTATTTTTCAGCCTTTTCAAAGATCCATTTGAAGGATGCCTGCTAGATGAACAACAATAAACCTTTTTTCTAGGCAAATTGTATCAAATGCACAGACTGTGCTTAGATTTTGTTTCTTCGGTTACATTATATCAATCTAAATGTAATATTTAATAATAATAATAATAATAATGTAGGGAATGTTTCCTCTAGATTTACAGTTCTTGTGTGCATGGTGACATGAAGTGACAGCTGAGTCCTAGCATTTAAACGCTATGGACTGGGAGGACCTCGACAAACTCCTAGCCACATGCAAGTCCTAATTTTTAGGGCCATAGGAGCTAGTGTGACCTTGTTGATTATGAAAATACTGGTTCTACCATATCAGCCCAGTGATACAGTTGAACAATAGGCTGTGCGAAATCTGAAAAGATCAAGAAGAATTCTAAACTACAAAACATCAATAGTATATAGCACAATATGATCCTGGTAGATTTTTGTAGTTCTAAGCCCCACATTTATATACCCTTGGGCCACAGGATACAAAGTACAAAGAAGTCACTTTTTTACTAGATTCAGAAAAATTCTGAGATTTGGTTCAGATTTGGCTAAATATTTCATGGAGGATTCGGTGCTCTGAAAACTATGGATTTGCACATACACGGTGTAAAATCTGTCTGATAGTGGATAGTTAATGATTACAGAAATATGTTAAACTGAAAATGTACAAGGCATAAATAGAAACAACAGAGTAATAATATGGTGGCTTATAGGAAAGCACTGGTGCCTTGCAGCACCGAGGCCATGAGTTTGATTTCAACTTGGGTATTGTGTGCAGGAATTATATTTTCTCCTTTTGTCTCTGTAGGTTTTTCCAGGTATGAACAATAAACTAAAGCAAAATAAATTACACATAGATGTGTTAGGAAGTGTCAAGAAGGGTAGAACGTAAATTACATCAAGGATCTATCCCCCAAAACTACAAATCTGTTAATTTCTAGCTGATATTTGCACTTTATCACATCTGTGTAAAGTATACAACATGGTGTTTATTTACATTTACAAAAGTCCCATCCCATACTCTTCATTCAAAGTGGAAATGTGATGAAAACCTTGCAGATCATCACATTACATGAAAATAAGATAAGGTACAAATACACCGGGCCCTAGATAGTGATTACGTGATAACAGAGGGTTATTCTTTTGAATTGTGTGCCTTTATTTAAGCACTTCCATTTACTGTAAACTGAAGTAATTAGCAATGTATATCCTTGTGTAGTGATGACCTTGCCCTTGTGAATTTACTTTTAATAATAACTTGGAATATCACAACACACAGCAGCCATTGCTTGTGATTATTTGCAATACCTCAGAATAAAAAAATGTACTTTTTTCCTTAGTGCAACAGCTGTAGTTTAGTATGTTAAAGTGGTTGTTCAGCTTTCGATTAAGTTTTAGTATGATGTTAGTGATATTCTAAGACAATCTACAATTTGGTTTTTTTGTTTTTTATTCAGCAGCTCTGCAACTATGCACTGGTTTGACTATGATACTGGAATATGAATAGGAGAGGGCCTGGACAGAAAGAGGAGTAATAAAAAGAAGCAATAACAATACATTTGTAGCCTTACAGAGAATTTGTTTAGATGGGGGTCAATGACCCCCTTTTGAAACTGGAAAGAGTCAGAAGAAGAAGGCAAATAAAAACTATAAAGTTATGTTTTATTATTATACCAGAGCAAAGGGCAATGTATTCCATATTACAATAAACAAAATAAAAAAATTCCCTATATTGTCTTTGGGCTTGCTCTATGTGTCTTGCTATCAATTTCCACCTACTTAGTAGAATTACTGTACCAGTAAATAGATGCATTTGTTTTTTAGAACCACAGCACACACTAACATGACTAAACATATTTCACAACTCATCTAATCCCATCAGGGGATGTTTAGATCTACTGAGAATACATTGATCTAATTAGCAGGAGAGAAGGAGAATGATTCATTTTGTTTGGAGAGGAGGCTACCAATAGTATACTTTCCATTGGACAACATATATATATATATATATCTATATCTATATCTATATCTATATATATGTGTGTGTGTGTGTGTGTGTGTGTGTGTGTGTGTGTGTGTGTGTGTATTTGCGGCAGTCAGGATATTTTTGAAATGGCTAAACCTCCCTAAATTTACATTAGTCTCCAGCTAGTGAGGTACAGGCAGTCAGTGCATGTTTTGCAAAAGCAGCATATGGAAGGCACATATAGTACATATGAGCATCCATGTAAGGGCTGAATAAGCAAAGCTAAGGGAGTAAATGTATGTACTTTACTAGATTTCCGTTGACAAAAAATAAAAATATGAAACAAAACTGCACTGATGAATATTAGTGAGATACCGACAACCAAGATATACCATGCGCTTCTTTGTAAGAAGTACAATGTCTGACACGGTTTGATGGACATCACCATACATGAGCAATAGCTAAAACAATGTGTATGAAGGCTGTAATTAATCAGAAAAAAAAGGTGTGATGGAGCGTGCCTTTTAGCAAAAGCTTGGCGTTCATTTTGTGTTTTCATTTCAGTACCAAAGCTGCAAAGTATAATCTTAGCAGGAGCAACTAAAGCATTGTTTCATCGTGCAAAGTATTATTGTTGGTAGTAGTTTAATTATTATGATTTATTTTTATTATGATTATATTTATTATTACTATGATTTAGAGCTCACAGTAGACTAGTGAATTATTTTTTTCTTGCATTTCCAAAAAACAGTCCATTTTAAAACATATTTTCCTTGATTTGCATGAACCAGTTATGACATGAAATCTGTAATTTATTTATCAGGATGTTGGTACCTTCTCTAGACATACTGTAGATATCCATTTGGCTTTAAGATATGTGGTATCATTGTACTGTATTTAGAATGCAAGCAAATATATTTTCTGAATGTGGAACAAAGAACTCTCTAGTGGCAAATTTGCAATTACACTTTTTAATTAGCTGAAAAAAGCAAATACATTTAGGGGCAAATTTAGCAAAATTTTAGATTAAACCTCACCACAGAAAAAAAACACCAACTTCTTTATTCATTCTTATGGGATTTTTAGAAGTGTATTCATCAGTTGGTGAAAGTTTAGAGTTACTTTGTGCATATTGTAACAAAACTCAAGGTCAAGGGTTGACCATACTTGCTATTTAATTGGGCATTCTGTTTTAGCGGGGCTATATGATACTTGTTGATAAGGCCCACCACCCAGGGGGCCCAAGTAGGCAGTGGGCTAATAATCTAGGCCACGTTAGTGGGATGAACCTGCAAATGGGGCCTTCATAATTTCTGGTGGCTGCCCTGCCAATAAACAAGTAGTACAGGTACAAAGCCCCACAGTTTAAGCAGTATAGCCCACAATGTCCTATAAATACAACTCTAGATCAAGATATAAAAACAGCACAGATGTAGGGGTCGAGTTATACACACAAATACAGTGTCAAGCTGCAGAATATAGTATCTCTTTTTGTTTAACTACTATAATTTTTCTGGTTTTGCATGGAAGCCCCCCAACTCAAATAGTAACACTCAGATTCTGGTACATTTAGGGGGTTATTACCAAAGGTCGAGTTGTGTTTTTTTGAAAAATGTTAGTTTTTCTAGGGCAGTTTCACAAAAAAACTAGAATTTTACGCTGGTTCCGCTCGAAATCTCAAAACATTTCAGGTATTTGAGGTTTTAGCCTATAAACTTGATAAATTCGAGGTATTTAGGTTTTTCCCTGATTGCATTTAATCAAGTTTTTTACATTCTGATTTTTTTTATAAATAAGCAAACATTCAAATTGTGAGATTATTTGAGGTATAAAAACTCACAAACTCGAGTTTTTGAGCCAAACTAGTTTTTTTCAAGGGTAGTTTCAAGAGTAAAGAGTGAGTTGTCATTTCATCCATATACGTTTGTACAGTACACAGTGGTACGAAACAACGTTCCTCTAGGACCATGGTGCTACACACAACATAGATGTACCAGACAACAGACAAAAAGTGCAAGTGCAAAAATATGCAACTCCTGCAAGTCCGGACAGCATAGATCACTCCTTTGCAATCAAAAACTTGATAAATTTGAGGTATTTGAGCTTTACCCTATAAACTCAATAAATTCAAGGTATTCCAGTTTTTTCCCGATTTCATTTAATTAAGTTTTTTAAATTCGATTTTTTTTTATAAATAAGCAAACATTCAAGTTGTGAGTTTATTTAAGGTATAAAAAAAACCTCACAAACTCGACCCTTGATAAATAACCCCCTTAATGGTTTCTATACTTTTATCTCAGGTTAATCTGTGCGTGTGTATGTACTTACAGAATATCACGGTTCTATTAAAATTCTTGAAACTACACATTCATATATTTATACAGTATATTTTGTTACTAACCGTCCGCATTTTAAATTGCTGTAGCTAAATCTATTCCTCTCTTGCTTTTCAGTTGGATTTTGATAAATGTACTGCAAGATCAGTAATCCTGTTTTAAACCACCATGTAAACCCTAGAGCAAAGATGAAGAAGTAGGGTCCTTACTGATATGACAAAGCCAGATCTACCAGGACCTGAACTCCCTTTTCACAAATACCCTCATATACAGTAGATGCCAAAGGAAAACAACGCAGATGAAATGCAAAGAAAAAAAGGTAAAACAATGAAGGATTTGTCAGCTAGGCTATTTTTTTAAATTAATTACAGTACTAATCTTGCAGCCGTCTCCTTGTCCTTGGCAGAATATAATTTTTCAGATTTTAACAAACAACGTTATCACTAATGACACAACTACTCTCTATTCTACTCTTGAAATATTTCCCCAGAAATTACAAATAACCTTTGCTTGTCCTCAAACAATATTACCACTTCCCACACCAGCTCCTGTAAATACTTTTCAGTTTTTGGTCAGGAGGATAACTATAGCTAAAGGTGCAACGTGAGTGAGGGGAAACTAGATGAAGGAGCAGCAGGTCAAGATGTCTGCCTTCCTGCAGAAAACACCTGGGGACAAACAACTCAGAAGCCAAGATGGCAAAACAACCCCATACGCAGCTGTGGATGAGGACTTTCCCACATTGTCTCCAGCCTCTTCTCATAGTAGAGAAGCAAATCAGATTTTTGATAAACATACGCTAAGCTTGCACTGATGCTGATTTTATAGATAGCTCACTGTCACAGCACATACATTAGCTCACCAGCTCTCTCAACTTAATTAGTTAGTTATACTATAGGTTGAAAGGCCAAAAGATGGAGAGAGTAAACACTTAGGAGGAAGTGGGGCACTGGTTTGCAAACACAATCCAAGAAGTACAATAAATAACTTAATCCACATATACAGCATGAACTGCATGTCATACGTCAATTTCTTAGTGCTACTGTTAATGTGATATCCTGACGTTTTTGTCACTCTACTATTGGTGATAAACACCTTTGAACCTTACTATACTGTAGCTTCAAAGATGTTCTGCAATCTTTATTTCTTTCTTACTGGAAAATCTGATTAGGATCAAAGATGATTTGCACCAAATATGTTTTACCACCTTGAACTTGCAGGCAAGGTTTGTACAGATGTGATCTGGGCCAAGTGTATTACATATAATTTTAACCTTTCCTTTCATTTTGACATGTCTTGCTGGGTTCTTGATATTTTACTTTCAGGTATATTTGAAATATTTTTTTGCTGAAAACAATCTGTCATTTCATCATCTGAAAAATGAAGGAAAAATTGATTTACCACATCCGAAATCTTTCTGTCCTTGTTACATGTTAGCCAGCTTATCTTTTATAAGCTGTAACTGGTCACTTTTGCAGTTTTAATGTGCAGAGGTCAATGTTTTGTTTTTCTGTAGGTCTGTATGTGATACCAAAATGTCAAGCAAAACATTCATATTGCACAGGTCAGCATTTCTGCTCCAGGTATGGGCATTTATCAAAATAAAAAACTGACTGCTACAATAAAACTGCATACTTCTGTTCAGTGAGTTTGATAATAACTAATGAAATAAACTTCAGGAGTTCTTGTTGTATTGGGGGAAGTGCCATACTGTTATGGTATTAGAGTCTGTGTGTTTCTGTAGAGACAATGGGGCATATTTATCAGAAGGTGAAAATAGAGCTGGACATGGCTTGCCAGAGGGAAATGTCACAGCTCTCTCTATTCACTTAGTTATGTTTTTAAAGACGTATTTATTTAAAGGGTCAAAGTACAAGAAACTTTATTTTTGCCCTTTGAGCTAGAATGTTGCCCTCTTGACAACTGAGACAACTGAAGTTCTATTTTTATTGTATGGCAACATTGAAATGTACTTCAAGGGCATTGGTGACTGAAGTTACCATCTAGTAATTGAGTATAGAACCTGAGACTATCACTTGTACAGACAAAGCTACAGTTACTTTTAGTGAGGCATGAGGATAAGGACCAAAACTGCACTCTTACCGGGAAACCTGCAGTTCAAATATTTGCAATGAGCCAGTGCTGTTTCAGGAGACACAGCTGCCAGTTTGCTTGACAAAGGGGGTTACCCCGAAACGTTGCATTGCACTCCGCTTCAATAAATCATTGAAATTTTCACGCAGACCTGAGTGCCGTGAGGTTTTTCTACATAGTTACAATACAGGACATTTAGGGTGTTATTTATCAAGCTTCGATTTTTTTCTAAGTATTTTTAACGTAAAAATCCGATTGACTGCTCGGATGGACCTTATTTATCATTTAAAAAGTCAGAAAAAATTGGGTCGGGTAAAAATCCGAATGACTTCGGAGTTTTGCCCGAAAAGTGCGAATTTTTTGTACTTTTCCGCAAATACTATGAATTTTTTGGAGTTTTCTGACTTTTTAGTCCAAAATCGCCGAAATGATTGGATATCAGTACTGACAGCAGCACAAACACTGGGAGCCTATATGGGACCTCAAGAGCTTTGAGATTATCAGAGTCTGACTTTTAAGACCATCAGGCTTTCAGTTTTTAGACTGAAATTATTCGAAGCATAATAATGATTTCATGACTGCTCAGCTTAAGTGCATAAATTTGCACAAGAAAAACATTTTATCGGTTGTCATTTATACTAGATTCAGAAAGTAAGATTGTTTTATGAGTGTGAGACTTGTAATGTAACATAATATTATAGCTGTCTACTATTTTGAGAGTGATATATGCATTATCAGATTTACCTGCTCTTTTTGTTTTTATGGGTAAATCAAGAAAGAGTTTCCTTGTTTAGAATTTGGTTATTTTACCAGTGGAACGTGGTGGCTGTTGGCAATGCACAATACCAGGGAGTACACTCAACCAAAGTGGAGAACCATTGCGCAATGCAAATGTAACCCTGAATACGGGGATACTACATTAGTAGTAACAAATCCACAAATCCTTGTTAAATTGGGCAAGATTCAATTCAGTGAGAAAATTCATGGACGAGATTCAATTTGATGCAATTCAATTCAGAAAAATTGATCTCACAGTTTATGATATGAAAAACTCTATTGAAGTCTATAGGGGAAAAAACTTGAACTGAATTTGGAGAAAAGCTTGTTAAATTGAATCTTGTCTATGATTTTTCATGTGATAAACCATGAGATCATTTTTTTTCACTGGATTGAATCTAGCCCTTTATTTAAAATATAGAATATGTTTTTAAAAAGTATAAATTAGTTACAAAGTAGTACTTTTAGGTATTCTGCACAGCAATAAGATCACCTGGAGCACATACACATTTGGTAGATTACAAATACTGTTGTCTGATCCCTAGTGCACACACATTAATAAATAGTATGGCTGAAGTCACTCTTTGTGTTTTCATGCTTTCAAGTGAAAGTCACACTTTGCAGCATTATAATGTTCAAATACTTTTATAGTCTTTAAAAGCCTCATGTGGCTTCTGTGGTTTAGTTTGAAAAGAAAAACCATGATATAGAACAGAGGCTAGAACATTCTATTTAATGGACAGAAATCGATTTTAAAAAGAGTTCAGTTATAGCAGCCCTTCCACTCCTGTAGAGCAAGATGCCCATTTTGTAAACAATACAATAAGATGCATTTTCGGTAATTACATTAATGTTTTCCTTTGTATTCTTATGAAAGAACGTTGGTAACCAATTCCCTGATGAATTCCTGACATTTGAAAAATAATACCTATTCACATTATTGATCAGGCTATTTTAAATTCCTTATGAAGTGGCTTAATATTATGGTTTTGCTTTCATGACTCTTCAAAATAAAAGAGAATGACTGGCAAAGGCAGACCAGGCCCTGGTGAGAAAAGAGTTGAAAATGTGCGTACTTTGTAGTTTAACTGAAAGCTAAAACCATTCATAGTACTGTATAAGGATAGAGCATTGGTAATAAAAAAAATAGAATTATATTACTGAATATCATTTTAGAAGAGTTAAATGTAGCAGTTATTAAAATGAATTGTACATTTTTGGAATTATATACAGCATATATGTTAATTTTCCCATCAATAGAAAAATGAGCAAACTCCTATGGTTTTTATCTTACATTCTTTACCTTTTGGTCAGTGGTGTTACTACCGATACTGTTTTTTATGAGTATTCCAGGCGGGTACCGATCCACCCAGTAGTGAACATTAGAGTGAAAGCCAGGTGTGCCTGTGAGTTCTACCAAGGAAGTAGACCCCATGGGGTACAGGGGGGTTGACAGGGGATTGCATCATCGCTAGTCAACCTTGATTTTGTTTGGGGGGGGTTGTGTCCAGGGTCACCAGCAATTTTGCTCCTATTGTGGGTCACTCACGATTTTGTGCTGAGAATGGCCCGGAAATTCTTTTCACTGGGGGGGGGGCAAGGAAGATTGGAGCCTGTTATTAAGATAAAGTCTTTTGACATTAAGATATATGACTGAATCACTAAGTGGGCCCATATAAAGTTGTTTGACTAATGAAAATAGCATAATTTTTTACATAAATCTCCCACATTTTCAGTTGGAATCTGTCCAAAATAGCTTCCTACCATACTGATGCATTCAGCAGCACTGCATTCATGAGGTAAGGCAGGAGGACGCATGTAGGTGTCACCCTCTACCGCTCCCCTAACTTGCACATCATTCAGGCAGCTGTACTTACCACCTGCCATATTGCAAAAACAATGTGAATTACTGTATGTTACAGCATTAAGTTTGCTACTTTTGTAGTAACTAATAGCAACCAATCAGCAGGTAGCATTTATTTTGAAAACAAACATCTAATTGTTTGCTACGTAGATGTGGGCAGATTTAAACATTTTAATTACACGACCCTGTATTTTAAACTGAATCTTTAGCCAAATAGCAAACAAAAACCCATTCTTGTTCCTGCTTCCTTGTGCCCTCAAAACCATTAGGTATTCAGATGTCTTCTAACATCTGCTGGCCATGTTGTTTTGAAGAAATGTTTGCCTCCATGCTCCACTACCTGAAAGGCTCAAGGCCACTTTTAATTTACCTTACAACAGAAGCTTTGCTGAGAAGTAAAAACAGACCCAGCTTTTACATCACAGGCAGTGGAGAGCAGAACCCAATATTGCTTCTAAACAGCATGGCTGACGACTGTCAGAAGATAGTAATGACCAGCTCTGAAGGCCATAGGAGAAACTTTAGCTATTATCTCTTAAATGTCTAATACATGTAAATTGTTAATATGTTTATATTTGGGGCTAGTCAGTGAATTAATATGCTTCCCTTATTAAAAAAAATATTCAGTGTAAGACTTGTAAGAAGGTCTGTAATGTAAGAAGGTCTGCATGTTGTATCGACAGCTTTTTCTTAAACACCCCCATTCAGTGTAGACTTATAAATGCCTTATATGATTGGTACAGAATTAATATATTATGAATTCATGCCAAACATGAAACTGATTATTGATGGCTTCGTTTAGCCACTTCAACTGCCTTTTCTAAAATAACATGTGCAGAGCAAATTACCTAAAGCCAATGATGCAGTTATATTCAAAAGTGCTCTCTAAGCAATCATCAAAGCAGAGAAGCTTATTAACTGTTCTTGATAAAACTCTACAAAAAGCTTAACAATCAGCTCCTATGTACATATAACAAGCAATATGCTTTCTGATATACTTTGCATATGCTCAAATGGCCATTATGTTCACCTTCCAATAATCCAAAGAATACATCATCTCCTTTATCTAGAGCAGCTGTAGACAATTATGCCAGTTCATATGCAATATGAAATGAAGCATTAATCATTAAAAGGTTATGATATAAGGATAGGAATTGCACCAAAGTATTAATGGACCCTGATCATCAGAAACCTGTGCATGTTCATCACGATAGTATTGTTGTGGAAATTCAGTTACCGGAGACCACTTGAGGTAAAAGACAAAGTTTATTTGACACAAGCTCTGTGGATTCTGAACTCACAAAGAGTCAGAACCCCAAACAAAAACATCACAGGGTTTTTATAGAGAGCATAGAGGTATCACTCCACAGCACAGAAAAACAATGAACTGCTCTTACAGACAAATAGGTGGCTTTGCCTCAAGGCCAGGATACGAGTGACCAAATCTATCTTGAAAACAGAATCCATTCAGGGGGACTCATGGAGAATCTGCATATACAGAATGTTATTCTCTTTCAGTATCTTGAACCTTCTTAATGAATTTAGTGAGGTCACAGCTGGTTTAGACTATCATCTTACCCCCATATGTAATAAAAGACACACAGTTTGGCGAGGTGCAGTAACCAATAGCAACCAATATAATGCTTGCTTTTAAAAGGTGACCCTTAAATGCTACCTGCTATATGATTGGTATAGGTAATTAAAAAGGGTACATAAAAAACTTTGTAAGAGGTATGTCTTTTCTAGCAATACTAAAGACAATTAAGATTATTTTTCCAGTTTCTATATATGAACTGTTTTTATGTTATAAAGATGTAATTGGATCCTCTATATTAAAATGGCTTAAACACAGCATGGGGTAATACAGAGCCAAAAAAAACCCCCACAAAACACCTATTTCACGTTTTGAATGTCTTCAGCCAGATATGAGGTGCACTAATATCATATTCTGTTATGAAATTTACTCTAAGTAAATGTAGGAGTGGAATTGTAACTTATCCTTTAATGGCTGCAATTATGGCAAAAGAATAATGAACCTATTAGAAGAGAGAATTGGCAATTATTCTGAAGCTTATTGGAATACAGCTGTGAAGTAGTAATACTACAGAATACTTACAGATAGTTATTAAATTGGATAATGTAGACTGTTTGCATTACAACAAAATGGGTTCTTATACAGGATGGGATGTCTGGCTATTGGAAGACAATGGGAAATGCTAGGGATATTTAACCCTTTTATGCATGGTAGCTGTACATGCCAAATGGTTTTTCTGGTAAATCAAGCCTCATGAGCATAACATTTTTTACCAACAACTTGATCAGCCTTCAAGAAGATGGCTATAATAGAAGAGGTAAGTGCCTACTGATTGTTCATTCTTGAGGTAGCGGTTGTGTAACTGGAATTTATTAGCCAACAAAAAATTATTTTCATCGCCTTTAGAGAGGTGCCACATATAATGGAAACATCCTCCCACTGGGTTCATAACACTTTTCGGCAGTTATATATATATTTTAGGTGCTTGGACAGAGCACCATAGGAACAGTAATAGGATCCACTGCAATCCTCCGTGTGTATCAATCACATTATTGAGACTTTTCGGCAGTTGCTTGGTCTACTGTAAGAGGCTACTGAAAAGGAGCACGTATTTCTATTAAATGGCAAATGTATGATTGTATACTATATATGTGTACTTGTGTCTTCCATTTTTACACATGTGCGCATCTATTTCACTTCTAATAAAAAATGAATAGTGAACTCAAAGTGGATTAAAGGTTCAACAATGAATAAGACAAAAGTATTTTTGATTGGCATATAACCTATAGGTATGAAAAAGTAGCAGGAATATTCCACTGTTATAACTTTTTTTAATCAATGAAGTATTGCTGTTTTCCCTCTGCCATCCACTTTGAACTTTCTTCACTGTTGTCCTTTTTTGTGGGAGGTGAACTTGCTGTTATGATGCTGAAGAAATTGTTATCAAAACATGAAATACAGTAGGGGATCAACTGACCTTTATAGCAGTGTGCAAAGTACAAAGAATGGATGCAATGAGACAGTTTATTTGCACTTTGTAAAATGCCTCTGCTATCACAGAATTGCAAAAGGTCGTTGTGCTCCATTTCACAACACAGAGAACAATACCATTTTTGTTTCAGTACATTTTTATTGTAAGTTTTTCAATAAAGTGTCCAGTGTTGCATTATGATGAGAAAATGAATATAGCATCATCAATATCACTGAAATATACAGAACAAAAAGTTTAGTGGTCCTTCTACATGGATATATATATTTTTAAAACCATTCATCAGGTATACAATGATAATTATATAGCCCATTTAAATCTGTGCTAAAAGGTGTTTCCATTAAACTACTCATTTATTGGTGCCCCCTATATTGTCCCAATAATTGGGGAAGCAAAGTATAAGCATGTGTTTGTGAAGATTCTCATTCATCCAGGTCATGGTATATCTGTTGAAATAAGCCAAATCAACTGGACTTGCTGTGTTTTTTCCTTGAAAACATTTCACCAGTTCTCCAACTGGCTTTCTCAATGATACACAGATTATGCTGATTGGAGCAACATTCCAGAAGAAAGATCCTATTTACAATTTATTCAGAATTGAGAAAGCCAGTTGGATGACTGGTGGAACGTCTTTAAGGAAAAAACACAGCAAGTCCAGTTGATTTGACTTATTTCTACAGAAATAAGCATGTGTGTCAGCAATGTATGCTTACAAAGGAAATATCATAAGAGGTCTTCTGCACTCACCCATTATTTATCTTTTTCTGTCCGTCTGTAGGACATTCAGGGGCAGATTTACTTAGCTCGAGTGAAGGATTCCAAGTAAAAAAAACTTCAAATTTCGAATTTTTGGGGTACTTCCACCATCGAATAGGCTACTTCGACCTTCGACTACGACTTTGACTTCGAATCGAACGATTCAAACTAAAAATCGTTAGACTATTCGACCATTCGATGGTCAAAGTACTGTCTCTTTAAGAAAAAACTTTGACTACATACTTCGGCACTTTAAACCTACCGAGCATCAATGTTAGCCTATGGGGACCTTCCCCATAAGCTTTCTAAGCTTTTTTTGATCCCTTTTTGATGCTTGTCTTTGTCTGTATTAGTTTTGTGGTCACAGTCTCAATGATATATACTTAAATAATTTTCCACAATATGCTAATGAGAAAAAAAGTTTAGTTTATTACATCAATCTTATAAAAAAACATTATTAAAGAATCCCCTTATAGCGCCTAACGCGTTTCATGCTTACCTAGCACTAAATTTTAGTGGTGAGCACAGTTTACATTTTTTTGCTTGAGAGAAAATAATGACTAGGTACATGTGACCTGGCCATATGCTTGTTAAATGTATCTCACAAAGCTTCCCTCCTGGAACCACTTATTACCATTGTCTTCGAGAACCATAAAAAACACTGCTCTCTAACCAATCATTTAAAAAATTCAACCAATTCCATGGCCCTGCAGCACATACGCGATTCAAATCCCATAGATATAATCAGCCCACTACATTGCACTGGTCCAGGGATCTTACTGCCATTTTACTTGTATTTCCTAAGGCTGCCTAGCAGCTTCTTCAGACTCCCAGACTTGGGCAGAAAGATGTTTTGATTTTACTACTGCACAAACCTAGAAAGTCACAAGGCAGCACTTGGAGAATACTAAAAAGATGGTGGCGCAGTGCTAGGTGAGGGCAATCCTAAACTGCAGGGAAGTAACTGGAATCTGGTCTAGGTGTACGCTTCTGCCTATAACAGCCACTTTGGCTTCAGGCCTGGACCTCAGTTATTCGGGTATCACTTGGTCTTACAGCAATACTCTGTATGTAGTTTTTAATGTTCAGCCTATCACTAAGTGTCCCTGGTAGATACGAAATGCGTCAAGCCTTGGTTCTTAATTATGGAGAATAAAATGTAAGCCTTTTAACCTTTTACAATCTGACCGGCTTTTCTACTTTGTGGGTCCAGGCTTGTGCCAGCCTCCTTTTGATGTTTCCTTGTCTTACAGCACAATAATCCAGGGATTCAGAGGCAAACAAGGGCTCTAAACATAAAATGCAGGGAACTAAATTGGCAAGGGCAAAATGTACTCTGTCAGAAAAAGATGGGGTTAAAACCAGGCACAGGACCAGGGAAACAGGAATTTGAGCACCCAGGAACAAGCTATCTTGACCTTCAACAAGCAGCGAATGAGCTCAGAGTTGGGATTAAATAGGTTATGGTTAACTCAAAGTACCTCTGTCTAGATTAATAATAGCCAAAAGGATTATGCCTACCAGGCAGTATATTAGAGTAAGAAACATCTAGGGACTGGTGAAATCTTTCCTAAAGAGAAGCTCCAATCTGGGGGGGGGGGGAGTGAGCAATTTCTAATTTGATTCACTGGTGGGGTCTAACACAAATTGTTTCTATTATTAGAAGTGTATAAAGCAATAGCAAAAAATTATTCTTAGTATGCTTGCATAGTGATAACATGATCAGGCTACTTGCAGGTGACCACATGCAATTTCTGTTGTCAAAACGCAATATATTAATTGCAAAATATATGCTTCCCTGTTGCACATTATAACTCTCCGCAGTAACGTTTAGTTGTTTATAGTTTATCGTGTAAAATATCTATTCGTAGTGAAAGGTCAGGCAGAAGTTTATTTAGTGTTCCTGGAAATAAGACATATCAAGAAGAAAGCTGCCATCAGTGAAACTATTTGCTTTCATTAGAGATTGAAGTCAGCACTTCAGCTATTGGAATTGATTAACCTGACACTAAGGAGTCAGCACAAATGAGTTGTTAGTAGTAATAAAGCAAAGTTCCTGTAGAGCTGGAAACCTATCTAGCAATTGTTATGTTTTGGCAAACTCATCTGAATCCATACTATCATGGAATAAGGGCCTTGCATACCCAGCGCAAGCTGCCTCTCAAAATCTTCATATACACACACAATGTGGAAAACTTCAAACATTATGAAGCCCATGAGTCAGGCACACCAATTCCCTCCTTATGTCTAATTGAGTGAAACACACGTGAATTAAATATATATTTAAAAAAAAACAACTGTTTTGTGCCAAAATAGTTATTTCCCACTATTGTATTGAAATTGCCTTTCCAAAAGTGTTTTTGTGTCTGTAATTCTTTTGCTTGTAATAGAACTCTACTGCAAATTCATGTTTGGGACTTGTGCATCATATTGGTCCTTGATAACTCACACAATAACAATATTTTCGACATTGTAATATCATAGTAAACACACTGTGATGGGAAAAAGTCTATATAAAGTCTATTGATTTGAGTTTTTGGGTTTCGCAACTTGAACTCACTGATACAAGTTTTTTCTATTCAAATTTTTTCTTACATAAGAAACCAATCAATTTGTGAGTTCACTCGAGTAAATTCAAGGTTTAAAAAAGCTCACATAGCTCTAAAATTTGACCTTTGACAAATATCCCCTCTAATCCTAATTTTCTAGTTGGCTGCCCAGTTTCCCAACTTAGACAAATCACCCTGCAAAGTGGCAGCATTCTGCATGGGACCTATAGTTCTGCACAATTTAGTATCATCTGCAAAAGTAGAAACAGTACTTTCAATGCCCACCTCCAGGTCATTAATAAACAAGTTAAAGGCAAAGGGACATGGACAGAGCCTGTGGTACTCTACTAAAAACACTGGTCCAATTAGAGAATGTTCAATTTATCGCCGTTGTTTGTCCTTCAGCTCGTTCTCTATCCAAGTACAAATATTGTAGCAGGCTTTATTTCATTAAAACCTCACTGACATTTTTGCATATGCCGTTACTTTGACTCTTCTGAATTTCCTTCCATTACTCTTGTTCTTTTTAGATTTCATAACTATTGTCTTCCACCATGAATACAGTTATTTGCTCTGCAAGCTCCAGTTTAGCTTGTAGACTGCCAGACAGTAACCTGAAGTTCTATAACATGAATGACATGTAATGTTAATGTAAAAATGAACAATGAAACCTAACTATACAATTGACTCCCTGGTTTCCAAGGTCACTGATACAAACAACTAGATAACATTTTACTTTACAAGTAGACTTAAATCTGTTCAAATATGGTACAGAATTGATTGTACTTACGTTTCTTATTTCCATGATATTTGTGGGCCAATTTATTAATGTACTGTACAAGCTTTCAAACTCTACCATTCAGCTACTAAAACCATGTTTGAGTTCCTTAACTCTTGAGTGGTTTCTGCATTCAAACACCTCGGCTTCCTGTCATTCAATTTTTTCCCCCAAGTGTTTTTCAGAAAAATAAATAAATAAATAGCTTGCAACCTAAAATACGCCAAACTATTTCTTTTTTTTGTTGGAAAAAAAAACATCAGCAGGCAGTCAAGGTATTCAAAATGAAAAATGGAGTTTAGGAACTCGCACATGGTTGGTGGGGCCAGTTAATAAATCGGTTTGAATTTCCTTTTCTTTTCAAAAATACTCTGCTTTAAGTATTGGGTCAAGGCAAAGAAGAGCAAATATCAGAATGTTATTTTGCTGATTATAAATAAAGTTGTTTTCAGGCGGTTAATATCAGCAGCATAACAAGCAGGAGCCAGGGGGCTTTTAAAGCTATAGAGGAAGCTGACCCAGCAGTCTGAGCTCCCATTTTCCTGGGCCCACCTGTGACCATGGGGGCCTGCTTTCTCTGTGCTAGCAATGCTTGAGAAAGTATGGCACATTCATTTTATTATTACAGGTCAGTAGTGATGTATGGGTAATATCTTACAGAATACAACAAAAACCTTCAATTTCATGACAAGGAACATCAGCAACAATTGCATTGCATATCTCTGACTCTAAAATAATTACATAAGAGCCACTGTATTTTACAAAAGCTTCTTTAGATGTGTCTCTTTTTTCCTGTGACAAATATGCATTCTAGAAAACTGTGACATGCTTTTACTTGTAAGCATTACTTAGACAATGGTATCTTAAGTGAATCCCTCTTAGGAATATGTTTGATGATGACAGAAGACATAAATACATCCGGAGGCTCCTGGCAGTTGTGTGCAGTGGTTACTGTCTGACTTAAAATGCATTGATATAGCCTTGGTCATAAATGTGTTTTGATGGTTAGGATATGACTAAGCAGGTTTCATTAAACAGCCTCAGAAGGACACTGTACAGTGGAACACATCCATTACACGCACACTCATAGCTCACAGAGGGCCAGTTAACACAGTTGCAACTTTCATTTCTTGTGGCTATGACAGCATTCGGATGCTTGTTTTCCATGGTGTGATCATGATCATTACTTAAGGCACTGACTGGGTGTCTTTAGATAAAATGTTTGGAACAACTGTTCAACTTTAAATACTTATCTAAGCATCTAAGCTGTGGGTTACATAGAAACCTAGTCTGCATGAGAAATTTCCATAAAATGTAATTTAGACATTGGTACCTTGCTGTGTTCACCATAATTCTTGGGGTTTGAGCTTTTGGATGTGTAGTTTTGTACGCATGGTTAATACCACTTGTGCTTGCATGGGGGTGTCAGTGGAAAGAGGTTTACTTGAATCATTGACACACAACCATTTCCTATTAAAATAAAAGTTGTTTTTAATGCAATTAAATTGGGTCTGTTTTTCAACTCTTCAGTAGAGAATACACATTTCAAAAAGTAAACGTTACGTTTTTTCAATACGTTTTTTGTTGCTCTGACTCTGGGGTAAATTTTGCACTGCATCAAAGAGATGAATAAATATGCTATTATTGGCTTGTATATTTACGACGCATGATGTGATATCTAAAAAATGCCTGAAAAAGGGAAATGTTGTAAAATGTCATATACAATGCTGTATTTGCTCAGACTTATTCACAGACCAATTTTCTGTAATTGATTTGCCTTTACTGACAATCTAACTAAAAAGTTCTTGTTAAAAGTGGGTCTGGCTATTTTTGAGTTTGTATGTACAACCTTTACATGATTTCTTTGTATACACAACATTGTTACAGGCAATTTTTAAACCAAAATGTCTCCCCCGTAACAAAAATGTTGGGGAAAAATGACGATAGGTTCGGCCTCAGTCTGTAAAGAGAAACATTTCTGGCGCACAAACAACATTTTGACAACATTATGACAAATCCATAAATCTATAAAATAGCTTCTGTTAATTTGTCGTACTTACAACACTTTTACAATTTGGTGTCCGGCACTTTAAGAACTGTGTACATACCAACACTTTTGGGGATTCCCTCAATAGACTTCAGTATTTATACAATTTCTGTAACTACAAAGCTAAATTTAGTTTGTGTGAGTGTTTGTGTGAAAAATTTGTTTGATCCTTGGAGAAATAGGAATATTCGTATGTGTGTTTTGCAGTCAATTGAAATGAAGGCTAATACTACACAGTAGAAATATATATTATGATCATTATTATTACATATTCGGTTTATAAAATGTGATTAATAAGCATATGGAGTAATCCTCAGTACAGGTTTGGTACCTGTTATCCAGAATGCTCACGACCTGGGGTTTTCCAGATAAGGGGTTCTTTCTGTAATTTGAATCTCCATACCTTAAATCTGCTAAAAATTATTAAAACGTTAATCTAACCCAATAGGATTATTTTGCCCTCAATAAGGATTAATATCTTAATTTTGGTCAAGTACAAGCTTCTGTCTTCTTATACATGAAAAAAAAATTAAATAATGTTTAAAGATGGGACTTATTTGATTAAAATGAAGTCTATGGAAGATGGTGTTCCCATAATTTGGAGCTCTCTGGATAACAGGTTTCCAGATATTGGATTACATACCTGAAATACCAAATACTTATCACCTCCTTACAGGATCACATGGTCGTATGTACCTTCAGCAATGTTCAACATGAATCTGAATTTATGTTTTTCTTTTTTTTTCCATCAGCTTTGATTTCAATGGCTGATCCTTGCACAGTCCTTAAATCTGCACTTTATCTTAACATTAATCTCCCTGCTGTTATTATGTAATAAATCTAGTAATAAAACTGAGAAGTATCTGAAAAAAAAAAAAACAACAAAAACAGGATATGAACAGGATATGTAGCAAATTTGTATAGAAAACAGTGCAACTAATACAACTGAAAAAGCTATTTAAATCAATATATAACAATGGTTTATACACTTTAATGGACTCAGTCCAATGGAACCTATTCTAAAAGGAAGCTAGCCAAATTTACAAATAGGTATATCATATTACAACAAGTGTTAAACCTTTTTTAGTGTTAAATTAAATACAACCCCATACCCGAGCTGGTGCTGCTATGCATAACATCATCATGGCATCAAGTCAAGTAGTAGAGATGAACTATATAGAACAAAGATGAAAGTCTATATTGTGCTGTCTCCATTTTTATATCTAAAAAGATTACATATAACCACTTCCCATTTAACATACAACTGACACAATGCATACATACCTACAGGATTTGAAGCATGTGTTTATAAGGCATTATTTGTTGTGGCCACAAGTGTTCCTAGTGCAGGAACACCACTTATTTCAGTTTTGGGCTTGTCTGGCTCAAATAATAAGATATTTGCATAATAATTTTTGCACTGTACCAGATAATTAATTCTTCCTTTGACATTAACATTGACTGGCTGAAATTTCAATAAAATTACACCTTCCTATTTCTAGCCAAGTCCATCAGCCAGCTATAATTATTGAAAAGTGATATTATTAATTTTACATATTTTGGTTTCTTTTAATTCTACCCCCATAGAGAGTGTAGATTTTTGTTTGTTTTGGCACATTTCTCAGTTCATTGTTCACCATTTTAACTATAATCAAATGCAATTTTAGAAGTCTTGAATGACAATGGGAAACTGATCTGAAGCTTGGCTTGGTATATTTTTCATTTGTCCTTCAAATAGCATTAATTGATTCTAACTGCAGCTTGGTTTTGCTTGTCTTAGAGCTTAATTTGTGGTTAGATCAGTTACTATTGATGAACATAATGAAATTCCCAGAAGCCTATTTATTCCACCTAGAATGTAATTATTATTGTAATTATTTATAGAAAGTAAATCTATTAGAGGAATGATAGCAGCAACCATATATGAAATTGCTGAATTTTATTGATTCACTATTAAATCAGCCAGCCAAAGGTTTACAGAAGCTGGATTCACTGGTGAAGACCTAGAAAACCTAGCAATTTGTCTTGGTAGCATGTTATTCTTATCCAATTGATGCCAACACACTGACAGACTTTGTGAGATCCTAGGCATAGGAAACAGCACTGATATTATGTATAGACATGGCCAAGGTGCCAGTTCCGACACATGTACATCCACATACATTGCTGATGAGGGCATGACAATTCACCTTGAATTTGCCAGTAAAAATAAGATCTGTGGGAAAAAAATAGTTTGATAAGGTTTTATTCACTTCTTGGGCTTTTTGAAAATAAACCGGCATTCATATTATCTCACAAGTGTAGTAGAAGGATGTTGCCTAATATAATGATGATGTCTTCACCCCCCCCCCCCCACTTTCCCCTAACCCTATTGCTAATAACTAATAATAAAATCACTAGGGTTCCAGTTGACTATCCCTAGGCTTTTCCAAACTGGTAGTACAAAAAGGAAAAATATGGAAGTATATTCAAACTTCGCTTGCTAGATGCGAGAAACCATCCCGGGTGGCATCCGAACTGAATTCAGTCAATACATATCACAGAGCACCACGAAGGGAGAGTTTCAGAAAAAGATAAAAATTTGTTCTTTTATTCTTCCATTTCAAAACAGTACAGAATCACTCACAAATCAAATATTTTTTATTATATTTGAGCCTTCTGTGATAAATATAGAATATTATATATAATAATGATTAAGTATATATTTTGCATCTTTTGTGTTATTAGCAATTCTGCGTAAATGTGAGTTCTGTTCACTAGTCTTTCACTTCCTACCCCAACAGTCCCAGATTTCGGCCTTGGGTGCCCCTAGGCTGCAGGGTCCTAGTGCCCAACGATCTCACGAGCACCACCACCGTGCGTAAACACATGTATGCTCCGGAGCTCAGGGGATTACGCATATGCCACCCCTAAAATCTTGCCACCCTAGGCCCAGGCCTGTACCTCATTCTAATTCCACACAATTCAAAATATAAATATATATAAATTTTTGTGTGAAAAAGGATTTCATGCATAGCCATGGAAAAGTGCAGTGTATCTTTTAAAGGAATTGTTCAGTGTAAAAATAAAAACTGGGTAAATAGATAGGCTGTACAAAATAAAAAGTGTTTCTAATATAGTTAGTTAGGCAAAAATGTAATGTATAAAGGCTGGAGTGATTTCATGTATAACATGTCAGTCTGAACCCAACTTCCTGCTTTTCAGCTCTCTTGGTTTACACTGACTGGTTACCCTGGCTACCAGGCAGTAACCAATCAGAGACTCGAGGGGGGGCCACATGGGTCATTTCTGTTGCTTTTGAATCTGAGCTGAATGCTGAGGATC
This sequence comes from Xenopus laevis, assembly GCF_017654675.1. Lineage (NCBI taxonomy): Eukaryota > Metazoa > Chordata > Amphibia > Anura > Pipidae > Xenopus > Xenopus laevis. The sequence continues at coordinate 75,516,102 of NC_054377.1, forward strand.
AATTGCAAACTCACTGAACAGAAATGTACCATGTGGCCCCCCTTCAAGTCGCTGACTAACTCAGAGTTATAGAGCTGAAAAGCAGGAAGTTGGATTCTGGCTGTTTAATGAGACATCTGTTCACTCCAGCCTTTATACATTACATTTTTGCCTAACTAACTATATTAGAAACATTTTTTATTTTGCACAGCCTATCTATTTACACAGTTTTTATTTTCACACTGAACTGTTCCTTTAAGACAAAACTGGCAAATTCATTGTCTCAGACTGAAGCATCTGCTTCACTAAAACAATAAATGTCAGTTCAGAAGAAAAAGAAGATTCAGCCCCCCCCCACCCCACTGGCAAAATAAAAGTTAATATGTTTAAAACTATTCCTTTACAGAAATGTAATTTCTGCGACTAGACAGAATAATTAACTGTGTCAAATGAGCTAAACTCATTTTATGTGACAAGTTCTCTTTAAATAGTCCATCAAACTTATTTGCATAATTGCCTTCATTAACCATAATTGTTAAATAGCTAAACTATGGAAAAGAAGAATAAAAGAGCATCATTTTGGAGCATTTTGGATGATCAAAGTGAAAATATCTCTGTGTTAGATTTATAATCTTCCAACCCGTGATGATGCAGACAGCTATTTACTGATAATTGCTTTATAATGAAAGAATATTTTTAGGAATGCACTGCCTTATATTAGGTAGTTTAGGCATCTTTGTAAAAATTTTAGTGCAAGGCTTAGCACCAACCACTTCACCACTGTCTCATGTATGTACCATTTGATTAATGACAGAATGTAATAGAATTAGTTAACGACAAAAACGGAAAAATATATGCAATGGAAATATGTTTTTCTTTGCATAAATTTCATATATGTTTAGCAACAGCAAAGTATCTATAGTCACCTGGGTACACCCCCCTGACCCTCCATCCTCCAGATGGCCCCCTCCAACCTCTGGAAAACTTTCTCCACATATCAGACAGTTCCTCTCTGCCCCATACGCACGCCAAAGTAAATACCTTCCAATGACCCTTGTGCTGCAGTTCCAATATGTCACAGGCACCATGCACCATTGCACTCCCCAGAAGTCATACCATTGTTTAGCAACTCATCCAACAGTGATACTAATATAGCAAATGCTATTGTTTGTGCCAAAATACAACATATATAGTAACACTTCTTACTTTTATAAGTCAGCAGGTAATTCTTTTATATACTACAGGTATCCATTATTCAGAAAGCTCTGAAATCTCCAATTTTCGAAAATTATAATTTTCTAAATGTATTTCTTTTTGTTCTGTAATACAAACACCTTGTACCTCATGGTAACTTCACAAATGCATATTGGTGGCAACATAATCCTTTTTGGTTTATTTAGTGTTTACATTTTTTAGTAAGATTCTCTATCCAGGAAACCACAGGTCCTAAGCATTCTGGATAATAGGTCCTATATTTTGTATTTTGTTTCCTACCATAGTACTGGTTGAAGACCTTATGAGCCTTACAGGCCCTTAGGGTATGTTACAGACCACTTAAATGGTTGGTTCACTTTTAAGTAAACATTTAGTATATAATAGAATGGCCAATTCTAAACAACTTTTCCTTTGGTTTTCATGATTTATTTTTGATTGTTTTATAATTATTTGCCTTTTTCTTCTGACTCTTTCCAGCTTTCAGATCTCAGATGCTCTGTAAGGCTACACACATTATTACTGCTACTTTGTATTGCTCATTTTTCTAATAAGGTCCTCTCCTATTCATATTCCAGTCTCTTATTCAAATCAATGCATGGTTGCTAGGGCAATTTGGACCATAGCTACCAGATTGTTTATAATGAAAATTGAAGAGCTGCTGAATAAAAAGCGTAATAACTAAATAAACCTTATATAATAAAAAATGAAAACAAAGTGCAAATTGTCTCAGAATTTCACTCTCTAAATCATACTAAAAGTTAACTCAAAGGTGAACAACCCCTTTAATGTAAGTGAAGAGGAAGAGGCTCAGCCCCCCTGTGGCAAGTCTTTTTAAAGGAAAACTATATCCCCCAACAAAAATATATTGCATAAAACAGCTCATATGTAAAACCCTGCTTCATGTACATAAACCATTCTCATAATTTGTTGTAGTTTAAAAATAACAATTAGATATTTTTCCAGATAAAATAAATTGCATTTGCAACGTTGTACACAAAGGCCTAAATAATGAGAATAATATAATATTCATGGGGCTTTCAAATATGTACAGTAACAGATTAGGTTTTATCAAAGACAAATAGCTCTGAAATGATTGGAATGATTTACAGATGTTTATGATGAGTAATAATTAACTAAAAAGCTATGTAAACAACAATAAATTCAATTATTGGTAATGGTAATGTGTTATATGCTTTGCTCTATCTTTCTAATCCCCTTCAACTAATCTACGGAATTGAAAGGTAATGAGCAATATTTCTTTAAAATCCATTAAACAATACTGTCAAAATGCTAATTTATTCATTAAGTATAAATGACGGTGGTAAATATTCATGAAGCGTTGCTTGCAATGTATAATTAATCCCAGAGTCTGTGGGACCAAAATCATTTAGAATTTGGGAATACATTTTTAGTCTCATTTTCACCCCTGCTCTAATTAATCAGATTCAACCACAATTTCCACTCTCTCCCAAAACAAAATGTGCAAGTCAGCTTCACAAGCATTATAGTTCATTTGAATATAGTTTTAGGAATATGAAATCTATGGCAAATCCAAGCATATTCATGCTATAAAAAAATTAACACTGCTTAGTCCTAAATGCATTGCTTTAACGTAGCTGAAATTAGGTTTTTTTTGTATATGCATGTCCCAGTGTCACATAGCTTTAAATGCAACCTAGTAAAAAAAAATCTAAAAAAGCAGAGCATCTGACTGCAATATATATATATATATGTACACACACATATATATACATACAGGCAGAAAAGAAGGCTGGCCAGTCCTGCACTTTCATCTGATTCATTAAGAATTCTATTGCTTCATTATACATTGTACACATTGTTACCTGCAACTTACTTGCTGATTTCAAAGTAAAACTCCCAAACTTTGCTGCCCTTTTATTAGACACCAGTGGGATCACCTGACTATAGCTGGGAAGGGTGGGAGCTACAACATGGAGCTGGTCTCTGCTCCTGTATAAACTATGGTATAAACTAAAATTTGTAGCTTAAGGCACAAATGCGGGAATGTAATATGTTTAGCTAGCGCAAAAAAATCTTGCGAACGTTAGGGACCATGTTTGTGTTCTTTTGCCTGATTACAGATCTCAAAGACTTCATTGCAAAGTTTGTGACCAAATGGCTTTTGAGAACATTCAACAGTGTATGTAATAAAATTTTGCAAACAAAAAGTGTTTTTTGCAACAAAATTATTGAAAATCCAGATCAGGTGTTAACGATAAACCTTGGCTTAGCGATAATGCACAATGCAATATTTCCCAAATTTATATTGTATATAAATATTTGTATACATATTATATTGTGTATGTATATTTGCCAACAAATTTACATTGTGAGTAGTGCTAATCATTTGCAAAGCCACCATTTTAAATAATTCTTGCGACTTTTAACTACATTCCCCTAAAATGTCTCAATATCCTTAACATATTGATATTGGGTGAGTGCAGGGGCCCTTTTGTCTTTGTCTGCATGAATTTTGTAGTCACAGCCTCATTGCACCCCCACCTAATTGTTTAAAAATGAGTGTTGAGCACAGTGTTGATATATATATATATATATATCTATGTACCGAATAAAACACTTATTTTGATGAAAAACAGTGGTGTGCGGATCCTTACGAACAAATCTCTATATGAATTTTTGGACCCTGCACCCACAAAGCTCATACTAAGTCCGGTCTTCAGAGTGCGGTCGTTTGACACAGACTATATATATATATATATATATATATATATATATATATATATATATATATAGAATGCCTGCCAACTTTACTACAAAATCGTCAACATCATAATATCAGCTTCTTGCCTTCAGAGAAACCATCAGCAGTGCATATATCCCCTTTGATGTGTTCTTACTCCTTTGCTAAAAGCCTGTAAGTGGTCAATTTGCTGCAGTGAAGGGAAATTTAAACTAATCAGAGTTCCTAACACTGTTCTTTTATTACAAATACAGCCAGCTTTAGCTTAATACTAGCAGGACTGGACTGGGGTTCCAAATAGGCCTTGGCATTCCTAGTACACAGAGGCCCAAAAAGCCCCCACCAGCCCATTTAGTAGTCACTTTCTATGGCATCGTACCGCAGCCCCTCTGGCATTTGCCAGAACCCTCAGGTCTGAATACTAGTATAGATTTAAATTACTGTATAACACAGAGAAATTGATAAAACCATTCATGTCTCTTTAAATGCGTGTTCTTAATGTTTACATGGTATATAAAGGGAAATGTAATAAACGGTGCAAAGTTCACAACTGGCCTAATCACCTAAATCAAGCAATCAGCAGGAAGCATTTATTGATGTGATGGGTTACTGCACCTGGGCAAACTTAGCACTCAGCAGGTGTCACAATGCTACTGAATTCATTCTTTGAACAGCAATGATAAAACTATGCTGTGTCTATCAAAATTGTAAGTATATCGAATAATGGGCCAACATCTTTAATTGCAGAGAAAAGTGATATTTTAAACTAAAGAATACTTGCTAAATATCTTGATTATGTATTCATTCTCATGAATGTGTGCACATTTCAGTCTGTGCACTTACAAGCATAAATGAGTGTTTTAATTGTGGTTCTATGAGTCTCTCAGAAATAATTGAAACACACCAGCTACGTATAAGCAAAAGTTTTATTACATACATAGAATGAAAAAGATATATTTTACTGAATGAGTAAAAGAGCAAAGCACAATCAATCTGCAACCAAGGCTGGGAGATCCTGAACAGCCAGCAGATCAAGTCCCTCAAACGGTCCCAAAAAAGGTCCTGTGGCTGCACACGTTAACCCCACAAGTGAGATCTCAACTGACCAGTTGGAGACCCCCAGTTTATATAGGCTTAGCTCATATAATGATTTGGTTAATAACAGATCTCGCTTCCCATGCGCTAATCAGGATCTGGCCAGACTCCCAACAAGCACATCTAAAACGGACATATTATCTTAGCTAACTGGTAGCTGAATAGCATATTGTGCCCCTGGCTATAATAAAGAAGAGTCTGATAAGGGCTTCAGAAATCATACACATATTAGAGAATACATATGAGAATATCCAGAATAAGAATAAAGAAAAAGTATTAGGTCATCAAGTTGATTAGTCCACTTGCACAAAGTTTCATTATACAGGATTACAGATTATAAAGCCGTCTTGTATACTATGATACAAAGCTTTGTTATATACAATTATTCATTATAAAGCTGTCTTTATACACTTTATTATGCTTAACATATGACATTGGGCTCAACAATAGAACAGTTCTTTATGTTATATTTTTATGCAGTTCTTTATCAAAGTATTGCAATGAGCTATTGGGTTTAATCAGAGTATTACCATGAGTCATTATTGAAAAAACTCCTATTATTACAATGAGTTAGTTGCTTACCTATCGTTACTACATTCTGTCAAGTAGTTGCTAACATAGGAACTGAAACTATGGGACACTAGCAGGTCCAAACCAGCAATCTGAAAACTTTGGCAAATGACATTTGCCTGCTGTATGCTGCCAAACACTGGTGCTAATATTGTGTATTTCAAATGCCAGGGGCTAAACATTTAACATCATGCATAGATGGTTAGGTCCTCTAATCTTGCTTCACTATCAGCCCTTCTCCATTGTTATTGTCTGGACCATTGTAACTATATAAACAGGTCATTCTTTTTAAATGTGCAGTAGTGAGACAGGTTATTAGTTACTGAAAGTGTTTGCTGCATTAACCCTGCTGATTCGTTCATTTTAATCAAACTTTGCATTTTTTCCCACAGTGACCTGCAATCCTCTACTGAGATCTGTCATTCAGCTGAGTTTATCCTAGATATATTGCTTCCTGAATCCATTCCTGATGTGTCACTGTATGGAATAGGTAATCACAGACATGCATACTTTGTTGTAATGGAAATCAGTAAATGCGTCGGATGTTTGGCTGTAATGTAAGTTGTTTGCCCTTATTCAGTACTCTTGATTAACTTCTACAGGTTTGGTTCAATTGGTTTAGGAAACAACTGATTGATAACGTATCAAACGTTTACATCTTCTACAGGATAGCCTGCCAGGATTGGGTGCCTAGGCTCTGAATACTTTTCCACTGCAGCAGTCAATGTTCTAAAACTCAACAAATGTTCCTTTTACCTAAACACATTTCCTTATTAATTGTAACAATACTTTTCAGCAAGATTCCTGCTTACCAGCAAGTAAAAAACAACATGAATTGGGAACAGCATGCTGCGCAGACTTGTTATGAACTTAAGACAGGTAGTATAAAACAATATATGCAGTAATGTACCATGATACTAATAGTACTTTGTTACAGTGAAGCAAAAAGTGTTTGTTTGATGCTTGCATAGCTTACTCGTGAGCTGTAAAAGGGATTTATTTGTATCATTCATGTATCACAGTGCTAGCCGGTGGGTTTAATGGATCTAAGGCTTTACAGTGCCAAGGGCTGAATATATTTTTTCATTGCTGGAGGATAGACATAGACATATTTGCAGAATTTCAACCACAAAGCAAAAATCTAAGGCTAAACACGAGTTTATTTAATCTACAAATCACACAAAATACAATAGTTGGAGAAAGAAGCCCAAAATGAATTCATCAACAAATCACGGCACAGTAGCAGGGTGTTGTGCCATGTCAGCCATTGCTCAAAACAGGAAAATGTAGAGTAAGTGATACCTTTTATTTGGCTAACATGGGAGATTGTAAAATGTATTTTTCAGTTCCTGCTTCAGGCATGGTGTACGCCACTACAAACTAAATCTACAGTTAATAGCAATGTGACTGAGAAAAGTTACACTATAAAGAGGAGCAGATTAACCAGGTTGTGGGCGAGATAAATCAGGTTAAAGGAAAACTAAACCCTAAAAATTAATATGGCTAAAAATGCCATGTTTTATATATTTTATAAGTTCCTCTGACTTATGAATCTTGAATTATTTTTCTTATCTTAGGGGAAAGTCACATAGCCTGTGACATTTTTCTGTTTTGAGAAGGTGTAACGTAGAACCAGTTTGCTTTTACATGGCTGTTCTTGTTTGGATGTGTTGAACTATGTCTTGTATTTGTACCAGCTACAGAGCTGATACTGCAAGATACCGTTGCTGCAATATGGATAAAGAATTAATCAAGACACACAGGGGCAAAGGAATGTCAAAATTAAGTCTAGCTCATAATGCTCATAGTTATATTGAAGGTATACTGCATGCTAACAGGCTTTTACCAACAGTGTGATCAGTTTATATCACATAAATATATACCGTAAGTTCTGTGATAGCTAGCAGCTAACTTTGCAGTAACAGTGTGTAGCCCACAGTCTGGTGCACCGCTACCCTTGCATTGAGAAGACCGCAGTATAGTGACAGGAGTTCATATAATATATAAATAAATACCATCCATATGAAATGTACAAATATACCCTATGTGCATTCCTGGAATTTTTCGTTAATAAAATATGCATTCCAGTTATGCCCATGCTGGAAATCCAAATCACTGCTGTAGTTGACTTATTATAATATTCACACTACAGATTTGCCACTACGATTTGATTTACATGAACCAAGCCAGTAGGCCCAGGTATTTTTGGACAGATTAATCACACTATGGAGCCTCATCTGAACTGATTAAAATGTCGGAAGGTACAGCTGCACACTTCAACATGATTTCAATCAGACCATTAGGAGAGACAACTAATTCTTATGTATGTCAATGGTGTTACATGGAAGTTGGATATACACTTTACCTTTATGTGATTAGTAGGATATGATTTAGATTGACTCAATTTGTGTTCATTTATTATTTGCATAAGCAATTCATGCCTCAGATATCAAATGATGATGTACACTGGGATCTAGTCTTTGTTTTACTTTAAATATCTATCTATCTATGGGTATCTATCTATCAATCTATCTATCTATCGGTCTATCTATCTATCTATCTTCTATCTATCTATCTATCATCTATCTATCTATCTGTCTGTCTATCATCTATCTATCTATCTATCTGTCTGTCTATCTATCTATCTATCTATCTATCTATCTATCTATCTATCTATCATCTATCTATCTATCTATCTATCTATCTATTCTATCTATCTATCTATCTATCATCATCTATCTATCTATCTATTCTATCTATCTATCTATCTATCCATCCATCCATCCATCCATCCATCCATCCATCTATCCATCTATCTATCATCTATCTATCATCTAGCTATCTATCTGTCTGTCTGTCTGTCTGTCTGTTTATCTATCTATCTATCTATTATCTATCTATCTATCTATCTATCTATCTGTCTGTCTGTCTGTCTGTCTGTCTGTCTGTCTGTCTGTCTGTCTGTCTATCCATCCATCCATCCATCCATCCATCCATCTATCTATCTATCTATCTATCTATCTATCTATCTATCTATCTATCTATCTATCATCTATCCATCTGACTGTCTGTCTGTCTGTCTGTCTGTCTATCTATCTATCTATCTACCTACCTATCTATCTATCTATCATCTATCTAACTATCTATTATCTATCTATCTGTCTGTCTGTCTATCTATTATCTATCTATCTATCTATCTATCCATCCATCCATCCATCCATCCATCCATCCATCCATCCATCCATCCATCCATCCATCCATCTATCTATCTATCTATCTATCTATCTATCTATCTATCTATCTATCTATCTATTATCTATAATCACATCTGAGTAAAGCTGGCAATCTGGAATAGGTGACATTGGGGTACCAGCAATAGGATTGCTGAGATGTCATGTGGCTACATGGATATTTCGGCCAATTAAGCACAACTATTGACCTTTAAAAAGTCTGTTATCTTAGATTAGAGGCACATCCTTGCAGTACAACTAAGGGTCAACTACCACAATGTGAAGCTGGCCCACACTTCTAATTAGAACAGATCTAGATATACCTTACTTCATTCCATGTTTCTACGTTTGCTTTTCTTTTTGGAATAATGTATTTAGTGGAAAAAGAGAATCACAGAATGTAGAAACAGACAACATTTGGAAATGAAGCAACCCTATTATAGAGAAGATTTGATGCCAATTCATGAATGCAATTTGTTTAGTACAGTCTGTTATACAAATAACTACTGTTTGTGGGAAACACTAATTCATCAGCTATATACTTATGGCAAACAATCCGTGGAGCATCTGAACTGGCAGCATTACACAGTCTATCTTTTCTTAAGGATTAAATGGTATTGAGCAATTGCTTTGATAGATTTAAGGACAAATGGGCCCTGGGCTTCTTTTAACATCAAGCAGGCATGATACATAAATTCTATTGAATTGCTTTCATCAAATTTTGACAAGATGACAAATAATTAGAGAGGAACAGATTGCAGACTTTTTTTGTGCAAGATTTGAATAAAGCCATATTCTTAGCACTGGGCCAGGTTGATTTTCATGTAATCATGTGAGTGTGCAGTACTGGATAACTCAAAACAATACTGGTTTGCTCATTTAAAGGGGATCTCACCCCTAAAGTTTAACTGATGTCAATTTACTCTGGTTTTCTCTGAGCACTTTTGCAATTTAGATTCATATTCTATTTTTTTTTTTTTGGTTTCTGAGATATTAGCATTTTTAGACTGATAAAACCAGGCTTTTGCCTTAACTGAGAGTCAACAATACTAGGGTTAACTGAACCCAGGAAGTTTACAGGAAAATTATAGACATGGGTTTATTTATTCACCAGTGATGCTGCCCATAGCAATCAATCAGCAATTCATCAATTAGATTTGAACAGTCACCTACAAGTTGGAAAACAAATTCAAAGATCTGCTATGGGCAACATCATCTACTGCTACTAAATATGCCTCTTAGGGTCATTCACACTCTGGGCCTTCAAATGAGCTGTTGAGCCTATAATTAGCAGTATAAATTGTCTAAAACTGATAATATCTCAGAAATGATTAAACACACATGAGTGCGCACACACACATCTTGTCTTACAACTCACTACATTATACTCTACTTAAGAAGAACTGCCCGTTTAATCATAAGAATGCATTTTATATTTAAACCCTGAACATGGTGGTGATGCTCATGTACATGAACTTTAAATGAATGTTAATTTCTTTAAAAGTTAGTTGACGATAATTAGCATTATAATTAAGAATCACAAATAACTGGCTGTTTATTATATGCACATCTTACAGTACTATTGAAGGCAGAATGCTCCCTTATATTTCTATTATTTAGTGCTTTTATTAAACCAACTTAAGGTACAAAAACTTTTGTTTTTTTCCTGTGAAGACTATGAAGCTGTGGAATTGACTCCCAGAAGCAGATGTACTGGCAGATATAACACATAATTACAGACAAGGGACTGATGATGCCTTTTTAGAAAGTGAGAAAACAAAACGTTACTGGTATTTATCTGCAGAAAATTGGAAACCGCTTTTTGGATGAAATAAATAATTTGTACCTAGAGCCTGAGTAAAGTGTTAAACTTGATTTTAGTTTTAAACAAGTTGGTTCTCAGTTGTCAGTATAAAAACACTACTGGAGCACATTTTTAACCTTGACTTTTACTTCAAATGGCTCCCCCATAGTATATACAGTACCTGTCTTATCAAAGGGTAGAGATTACTAAGCAGTTTTACCTGTGTCGGATGGGTATATTAACTACTTTCCTTTCCACCCTTATTTTTAACACCTCCCCAACCTTTTAAAATTCAAATCGATTTTGGAGTATACCCTAGTCGAAGTACACAAAAAATAGCTCGAAATGTTTTGTTTTTTTTCATTCGAAAATTCACCTTGACCGTTGATAAATCTGCCGCTTTATGTAAACAGGACCTGTAATGTCAGGGACAACTAGCAAATAAAAGTTACTAAAAAAGAAAATAAAAATGTACTAAAAGAAAAAGCAAAAAGTGCAGCCCTTCTATCTTATTAGAAGTGTCTGTGGCATTTCACATAATCTGGTAAATTTAGTTTAGGATGAATTAAACATGTTGGCATTAGCTTTATATGCAGTCCATTTTCCCTTGCTGCACATTAATAAGTACATTCAGACGTAGATTTTATTTTAATTGAGACGCCAGATGTGAACTAAAGATGACCTTGTTACATGAGAATGAACATTTGTGACAAGAATTATGATTCCTCCACAGTGAGAAACAATCCGGAAATCTGAGTATCCCATGCTTTGTAAATTCACTTGCTACAATATCTCTCTCTACATATATCCAGTCTTTGAGAAAGGGGCCAAACATCCGTGTGGTTGTACATACACTGATTTCTTGGTGTTGCTGGTCTTCTTTCATCATATATATATATATATATATATATATATATATATATATATACACAGTATAGTCCCACGAAGTACAGCACTCAACTGTTTTTTTTTTGCAGATTTTTTTTTAATTCAATTTACAAAACCCACATTTCACAAGACCTGTTGAACCTGCACCTAGGTAGATGATATATTTTCCACTATATACACAATCTTCTATTTTCAAATGAATGTTTGGGCAATATTTCAGACACGTTGCCTGACAATTACTAGGGTGGAGACTTTGTTCAAGGTAAGAATTCCCACAAAATATCACTTGCATGACGAAAGAGAGAGTGAGGTTTTTCAACAGTATTAAACAATTCTGTTTTTTCCCATACAAATAGCTTACTTTAAAATTGTGGGGGTTGGGACCAGCATAAAGGCTATGGTCTGATTTTGCTTCTAATACTTGTGGCATGATCCCCTGAATCTCAGCACCTAAGATATTATAGTGCTAATAAATAATAGCACTGTATAACGGCAATTATGTTATCCACTGCTGGTAGTCTCTGAGCTAAAGGGGAATGATTGTTAAGTCTGCAAGCTTTCTTATATACATATCCGTGTATGTAAATCCAGATATCGGTATCAGTACATTAATTTACAATTCTTTAACAACTGCTGGTCTAAATACTGAACAGTTGTGATTATTTTTTTTCTTTTAGCTTTGGATGCCATCTTTCTTGTATTGTTCCAGACTGAGATATTATTATTATTTTAAATTGCAGACCAAAATAGTTAAAATATAGTACATTTGAATGAATATAAACAACCGCAAATTGCATATTTTGATGACAATGTCATGAATTTGATTTCATGTCCTGGCAATATCACATTAAGCTTTGTATGAAACATCTATTGCTAATATTTGTTTTGTCTGACTGTCCACATGTACTGAGAGCCATTAGATGACATCATTTTATTTGAGTGAGTCATTCAGTATAATGGAAGCAGCAATGTGTTGTTGTGCTTTGCTCTGGCTGTTTTAGCTACAGCAGATGCCATAAGAAGATCATAAATGTCAGTGCTTATCTTCCCTGTGTTTGGAAAAGAAACAACTCTATTTTATGTTCTGGATGTTCTCATTGGAATAATGACATTAGTTCTAAAGGAATCTTAGAAATGAACAAGCCATTAGGGATTAAACTTGAGTTGCTGGTATATAACATTACGAGATTTTGAAGAAAAAAAACAGGCAGGATTGTGTTCTAGACATGCATGAGAGTCAGCAATAACAGGCAGTTGCTGTCAGTAAGGCAGCATTTAATAGGTATGTAAATGGAAATATAAAGAAAAAAGTTTATACTGAAGACTAGTCAAGTTCACGAGTGGGAGTAGAACATGTTCTAGCAGGAAAGTTTAGTTGTACTCAGAGTTTGCCTAGAAGCATTGCTGTATTTTATGAAGCAATGTGTCACCCACTGTCACATCCTACACATTCATATACCCAATACATTAAATATTGTATCTTTACAAAGCATACAAGGTTCACTTAATTCATTTAAGAAAAACACAAACATTTTTATTTCAAGTAAACATAATTACAAAATCATGTCAAAGTCATACATAAAGATACAGATAGACGTCGGGTAAATATAGCCCTCCCTATACCGCCCCGGGAAATAATAGTGACATTTCTTCTTGATGTATGATAGTGTAAAACATCTAAGCTATATTTAAATGGGTTGTCATGAAAAGAAAAATGACAAATATGTTGCTAAATAATATTTATAGTACATACGTTCAATATGTTGGAGAATAGCTGGAGAGTATGATGTTCTCTGGGTCATCTTTCCTGTTATGTGACTGTAAAGGGCCTATTCATGAAGCCTCAGATTTTTCTGGTCACGTTTTTTCGGGGGAAAACTGGAATTTCTAGAGGTAAATTTTAATTTAAATTTTTTAGAGATTTCTTATACCCGATATATGCTAAAAATCCGAATCTGAAAAAAACTACAACTAAAACCTGTCAAGGTCAAGTTAAGTCAATGGCAGTTGTTCCAGAAGATGTTTATTGACATTGTGATCTGCACTGGATAATCAAAAAAAAGTCAGGGTTTTTGGGCGACAACTCAAAAAAAAAGTATTATTTGGGCGAAAGCCATACGATCTTAATTTTCATACAACTTTATCAAAACTTTTCCCGCACCGACTTTTTCGAGCTGATTATTTGATAAAAGAGTTAAATTCATGGATGGAAGTTAGACTTTGTTTTAATAAGAAAATTTGAGTTTTAGTAAGTACCCCCCTTATGTTTCCTTCTGACACAAACATACCATGTTTGACAGGGATTTTTAAAATGCATGATGAAGAACTAATGACAATATTTATAATCTTCTATATCTAAAATACAGCAGCCCTAATACTAGTGGATGCTTTAAAGCTGCTGATGCTGGGTAACTAGGTTTTACACTAGAGTCACTACGAGAACACTTGGCATGTCCACGCTGGAAGTTGTAGTACAACAACAAATGGGGAGAAACCTTTCCATTGACTAGGGGCAGTGTGCAGTGTAATGGTTTTGAAGGTATTTTAGGCTATGCAGTACAGTTTATTGGCAGTGTAAAGCTTTCTAAACTGTGGCCTGCCAGCAATTGCTGTTTTGCAAGTCCCAGGACAGACTGAAAGCTAAAGGATGAATTTAATGACTAAAGTTGGAGAACTTTCAAGGTATTGAATACGAGGGCACAGGTGATATTTGATTATTGTATTTCCCTCTACAGCATTCAGATGAAGACATACTGTGCAATAAGAATTGTGCCCCCTAATACTGCACTTCAACCGACAACATAGCAGAACCCTGGTAGCAGAACCCTACAAAGGAAACACTATCAAATTGTACCAAACATGCCTGTTTATGAGACTATGGGGTATATTTATCAAACAGTGAAGTTAGAGATCACCACAGCCAGCCCACCACAAATCCCGCCTCTCTCCATTAATTTCTATGGGTTTTAAAGGCGTATTTATCAAAAGGTGAAAGTGAAAGCTCACCTTTAATAAATATGCCTTTAAAAATCCCATAGAAATTAATGGAGAGTGGTGGTATTTCACTCTAGCGGACTGTGGTGATCTCTAACTTCACTTTTTGATAAATATACCCCTATGTTGTTAGGTTTAAAATCAAACAGTTTAGCTCTTTTAGCTATTAAAGTAGAACTAAACCCTAAAAAATTATATATTTAAAAATGCCATATTTTATATGCTGGACTTATTGCCACTTGTCACAGGGGGTCACCATCTTGGAAAGTGTCTGTGACACTCACATGTTCAGTGGGTTCTGAGCAGCTGTTGAGAAGCTAAGCTTAGGGGTTGTCACAGATTATCAAGCAGAAAATGAGGTTTGCCTGTAATATAAACTGATGCTACATTCTAATGCTACTTGCACTGGTTTCTTTGCTGTCATGTAGTATTTGGCTGTATTACTAATCAGGCTTTCAATGTGACATATATAGTCTGTGTGTACTGTATATATTGTGTCAGTCCCTGACCTCAGTAAGTGACAGCAGCACAGAGCATGTGCAGTGAATCAGCAGAAAAGAAGATGGGGAGCTACTGGGGCATCTTCAGAGACACAGATCTTTACTGCTAAAGGGCTGTGGTTGTCCAAAGTGGAAGTCCAAAACAAAATGTACAACATTTCCAGCCTGCTTCTTTAGTTAAGCTTTAGTTCTCCTTAGGCATGATGGGCATGACGTTTCCAGGAATTGCTTCATTCAAAAGTTTGAATTTTATTTAGAAATTGTAGGGGTTTAAATGCTGAAAAACTAAAGGAAAAATGTAGGGCCCATTTATGTAATGTCTGTGGATTTGTTGGTGTAAGCTACATAGAGAACAGAGTAAAGTAGGGTTGGTTGCAAGGAAGACTGGTACATAAGTCCTGCCGCAGGTATTTGGTAAGAACACGACTCCTCACCACCTTGTGGCTCCTAGTATTGGCTATACATTCTGAATAATGTGCAAGCTAGAGAGTGTTCCTAGGGGCATCCATGTGCCATCCCCACAACCAAGCCCTGAATGCTGAAGAATCCTTTAATTTCAGCCTCTTGGAATCATAAAAATACATTTACACTATCAAACACATGAAAAAATTTACATTTTAGGTGTGAAGAAGGGGGGCAAATCTACAGCATCGCACCCTATTGTACCATCACTAAATATATTTGTTAAATCCTACATAGCATACATACACAGGGAACGTGATTTCAGACTAACATTTCTAACAAATATTTTGGCATAAAATGTACAATATAAAGTACAGTACTGTAACAATGGTTTTCATATTTTAGACACATACATATATACCCACAACAGTACGTACTAACTAGAGAGGTATTCAGTATATGAAGTAGATATGTATAAAATGTTCATTGTAATAGCCACTGGCATAAAAATATATATAAATATAAAAATATTGTTTCGATTTTCCCATGCTTTATAAAAAAACAAAACAACATATAAATGTTCTTAGTCTGAAGCCTAGGCAGAAGGGAATCTATAGCTTTAAAGCATATTTTGTCAAGTATTCCTCCACTGCCCTCGGCTTAGCAGTGCTGACATTCAAGGCGTATTTCTCACAGTAATGAGTTACAGAGTTTTGTTCTTACAGTGCCGCAGTCTGGCATGAGCTTCACATTCAGGATAATATTATTGTGCATCTAATGAATTTATTGCACTCAGCAGACAGTATGAGGATCTGATTTATATGTAAAGTGGCCACAGGTTGGAAATCAGTTGTTGATCGGAGGAGCTTTATTACATAGCATTGCTTGTGGTTCAGTCTTTTTTAAAGCAAAAAAAAATGAATTTTATAGGAGAAGAAAGACACAAGAATATGAAATAAACTACTGGGGGATGTAATGAATGTCATAAACTGCTGAAAACTCCAAAAATCTAAAAGCAACATTCAGACAGTATTACATAGCAAATTACAATTGCATATAGCTCATTATTTGAAACTTGCTTAAATTATTAAAAACTTGCATTTTTTTTGATAATTACTTTTACAGACATCAATTTTATTTCGAAAAATGGGTGAAGAGTGCCATGTACAAAGTGCAAAGCCCAGCTACAAGCTGTCACTCTTTCCTGTCCTGTGTGCCTGTGGCAGCATGTTGGGGTGCCTTCACTTTCCAATTGTATATATGGGGGCAGGTTGGGAGAGGCATTTAGTCCCATACAACCCATCTCCTAACTTGCGTGTGATTCAGGTGTTAAGGACAGGGCTGCCTTGTGCTCACCAGCACTGCACTCTGCACCTCACTCCAGATTGTTTACAACTCAACATTTTATTCTATTTTTGTTCATGACTTTTATTACATTACTCAGTTAATGGCCTGCTTTTTGCTTGTTACTTGTTGGCTGACTCAAAGAGGACATATAGAGGCCAATTTACTAGTTTTCAAGGTCAAGAATAAAACCAAACACGGCAGAAAATACTTTGTGACTTTTTTTTCTCGAATGCTCGCTTATTTAAGAACAAAATATTCCTGGGTGCATTTATTCTCAGATACAAGTTGAACACCAGCGAGATCATATTGCTCCATTCAATTTCAACAAGGCTATAAAACATTGACTGTTTTACTGGGAAAATAAATATATAATTAAAGCTGTTAGAGACAATTCCCATTGACTTCTATTGAACCTCACCAGCTTTTACTTGGTGAATTTTCTCTGGCGACTTTTCAAAGGTTCATTCTTTAATAAATCCCGACAATTCAAAGTTTAGCATTTTTCCCTTGTGTTTTTTCTTGAATCGCTATAAAAACGAAAACTAGACTTCTGATAAATCGGCGCCATAGGGTAGATTATAACCTAATGTAAAACTGCTGGTAAACTGGTAATCTATATATCTAAATTGCAGGTACTAAAAATGGAGTAGCTTTCTCTCTTTGCCCTGTTTAGCTCAAGAACTGAAGTGTGTTCACCACAAGGCCAACTCATTGAACTCAGGTAAAACAAGGGGATATCAGCCATTTTAAGTTGTAATTAGGCTTGGGCGAATTTGACCCGTTTTGTTTTGCCATCCTTAGTTGTACTATCTCCTATAAGTCTTTAGGTCCTATATAATGCACATATTACTGCCAAACATTTGCAAAGTCTGGTAATAGACAATCGGATGCCTGATTTTAAACTGACACGTAAAGACTACTTGCTGATTGGCTGGTGTAGGTTATTAGACTTTGGGCAAACTTTCCACAAGTTATTACTTTGTGTAGTACAATCAATTTTGCTCAGTTATTACCAGGTATAAAGGAAATCAATATGGATGTGGATTATAAGGAACAGACTAATATAAATGTAACTAAAACAGCCACTGATCATATATCTTGTGTACTTTGTTCACTCATGTTTGTCTTTAAAATAATATGTTCTATAAAAAAATGAAGTGCAGCGTACAAACAGCATGTGGTCAGAAAGACTCTTCTTGAAATGTTATTTTGTTTTACAGTAGACTTGCTTTTCTTCCTGGGCTCCTTATGTTTAATTGCCTTTTCATTTCCTGACATGAAAGCACTGGTGCAAGCAAAATCAAGACAGAGACCAGTCGGGATGCGTGAAGGTTATATTGCGTTGCTTTGCCCACTTTGCAAATACTCGTTTTTCAGTGATAAACCTGTGACCTCCATATGGTGCATTCTCGTGCAGGAAATATTCATCACATTCGTACCTTCCTGGCTCATAATAATGGTAAGGGACTTTTCTAAAGCCATTGGTCCTAGAAAGAAAAATGCAAATATTTGTTGGGGTATTATCTACTAATTCCATACAGAATACACATTTCCAGACAACAAGTTAAAATACATTAAAGGCAATGGCAACATTTGTCGTAATAATATGAGGCTCATTTGCAATCACCAATGGCAGTTCCAAGTACAGTGTTAAATAGGCATACACAATTGCACTCATCTATAGTATATGAACACTGTGTGCCAATTTCAGTTCTTTGCCTACTTTGGTACATGTAAAGGGCGCCCTAAACCTAACACCTTTGTTTACTGGGTGATAAGTACAGGGAGTGTCGCCCCACGGGATCCTAGGATTCACGGTGCACACAAACTAACCAATCAAACCATACATGTTAGGTCACATGAGCCAATTAACAGACAGAGTTATGTCTTTTGCTTCCACACTTCTTCCTGTTATAGTTAGAGCTGCAGGATTTCTCGTCAGGTGATCTAAGAGGCAGCACAGAGATCATCCCTAAATTGTGGCTAAAAGTAAGAAATGTAAAAGAGCAATATTTACTTAAACATATATACCAGTTTGATACGATTCTTTAATATGCCAATTAATGTGATATAAACTATATGTTACTTAAGTGTTCATTTGGGGGGTATTGCTTTCCTTTAATAAGGGGAGCACCCCTAGACATGGTCTATAAGTGAGTGTCAGGCATCTCTCTCTTTTCCATGTGGTCTAGATGTAACCCAGAAAATGCCACGAGTTTTTTTAAACACGGCTACTATGGAGCTTTAAAACAGTACTGTTAAAACCAATTATTTGGATTAACCCCAGTAATCCAGTAAGGAAATTGTAAAATTCTGACAACACTCTTAGTTTTGTAGAGATCCTTTTCTGAAAACTTACTTGCAATAAGTGTCATTTATCATTCCATACACATGAATTCCATAGCAGGCATCCATTGCAAGAATTAGGGTGAACCAGCCAGTGCTGAGATAGGACCCAGATTGAACCCTGTAACATAAATAAGTTCTTGGTAAGAATACGGCATTGTATAAAATGTCTTCCACCACATCAGCATGTCAATTTTAGTACTAGCTTAAAAACTAATGATAGCAAGCCATTTTTTGGACATACTCATATAAAGCAAAAGAAATAAAATGTGATATTGATCGCTGTCATTTTTATCCAAACAGTCAGATTAGTTGGGTAAAGCAGTCATAAGAGCACACTGCTGCTATAATTGTGCGGGACATAAAACTTTGTTCTCAGATGGAACTGCCGTTTCTGGGCAGAGACAGACCATCATCATCATCATCATTCTTCCATGGAGTGTAATGAAAGCTGTTCGTTGAAGCTCGTGAATCATACATTTGACACCGTGCTCTGCTGAAAGCTTCTATTCTGCTCAGGAAGTGGTTTCCTTGGTTAGTGTCTCAAGTCTAGTGCTCTAAACAAGATGTAGCTGCTTTGTGAGGTCATGTAAATCATTTGCCCTGCTTTCATTATACAGCATAACTAAACTAACAAGAATTTAGCAGAACAGTCTATCCATCAAGAGGTAGGAACTTCTCTTCAATGAAGTTGGTCCTTAGAACATTGGCCAGAAAAAATATAAGATTTAGCCAGTTTTAAAGGGAATAAGGGTGTGTGAGAGAACTTTCTCATGCTGAAAGTTGAACTTTTGCAACATGACGAAGTGTGCTAACTGCTGCCCAATACTATAAAGAATGCAGTATTTGAAATTGTGCAGATACCCAAGCACAGCAGAATTTGCTAGAAAATATCAGCTAGAAGGTGTGAGTTGCACACAATTACCTATGGTTATTGTAAGGCTGTTGTGTTTATAAATTGTTGTCCTTGATCACCAGTGAGCATCTTGTACCTGTCTCAAAATGAATGCTTATTGCTTACTAATTATTTCAGAAGTAATCAGCTTGCTAATTAGTATCGATTATAAAAAGCAAAAATATATAAGCAATTAGCAAAAAGAAAACTGCTGTGAGTTGCCTTTGCCCGTTTATTAAAAGATTTTTTTATTCCATATTTAAAAACTGTTGTTTTATTCTACAAATTGACTGCAGATTGACAAACAGTCTAGCCTCAGGGCTATGTATCAGCAGGTAAATGCAGAGATTCCATTATTTTCTCGACCCAGGGTTTACAGCATTCATTTAAAATAAAATCAAAATTCTACACATGAATAGGTAGGCACAAATCTGTCCTCACACTGTCCTCTTGCAATATTACTTGATAGGATGAGGTATGAAACCACTTTCGGCTTGCCATGTGAGAAATCAGCGTTACATAAATAGGCATGTGGTGACTGCAAGTCATAAATTATTGCAGGGAATGGTGCTTTGTGGCTGTGATGTTAAAGAATAACATGGACGAGAGGTGGGAAGTCAGAAAAATCAATGTCTAGAAGCCTAAACCCACACAACTACCAGGGAAATGAGGCTTCAGGAGGTTAATGAGTTCCCAGAATACAAAAGGAGAAGGACAGAATAAACAAAAGGTGTTTTTAAAGGTAGAAGATCCTTGCGGCAACAAACACAGAGTTATACCGCTTATCTCCAGGAGTAAAACATACAAAAACAAAGGACTTAATGGCTGTATTCTTCTATGTCCTTGGAGGACTGTACTAAAAAGAAAATTTATAAAAAATATATTGCATAAAAAATTGTGTAATTTATGATGTTATTCATAGTTATGTTTAATATAAGGCATAATCACATTATTATTGAGGAACGATGAATCAGGAGAGAACAAAGAACTTTTTACTGGAGCAATAATATGTGCTTGATGGCACGGTTATTTTCACAGCACATAGAAAGGGTTGCTATCTGTCTTGACCCGCACAACCTCAAATTTTTCGTGGAAAAATACAAGCTCAAATTTTTGGAGATTTATCATACCCCAAAGTTGCTAGAAATCTGAATCCGAAAATAGGCCACCTCAAACCTGTCGAGGTCACGTAGAGTCAATGGCAGATGTCCCTGGAGTTGTTTCTTGACATTGTGATCTGCGCTGAATCATCTGAAATAGTCAGGGTTTTCACAGCAAAAATCTAATTTTCAGAGTGTCAATTGTACAATAAGAATTGAAACTCGATTTCGTTGCAACGTTTTGTCGTTCCAATTTTTTCGAAATTTTTTTTTGATAAATGAGTTCAGTTTGCGGAAGGGAGTTTGGACTTTTTTTGTTTTCATGAAAAACCGATATTAATTGAAGTTTTAGTAAATCAGCCCTCAAGATTATGAGCATTCGCAGTAGATACGATTTACAATAGGTACATGCACACAAACAGCGATTGGTCTACTGTGAGCAGTATTCTGGCATAGCAAGGGTCAGTGGGCAGAGAAATAATGACGCAAATTATTCCTCGCTAGCAGCGCCGGCCATTCAACGGAGGTAACCCTGAGGAAGTGTCGTTCACTAAGACACGAAACGCGTAGGTTTGATATAGCGCACCCACTGTGAATGCAACTCTGCACTGTGTGAAACAATAAAGCCGGATTGATATTAAACATCGGTGTTCCCTCCGTTGAATGGCCGGCGCTGCTAGCAAGGAATAATTTGCTTGAAGATTGGTGTACATGGGGCTAACACCCGAAGTCTCGCGATAGCTGCGACCAGGAAGGGATCGCTGAACGCCGCAGCGAGCTCCGCCATAACCGTTCTCCATTTGAATAATCACAGAGAAATAATGACGCATTCGCATTGCAGATGGCAGTCAGGACAGAGGGAAGGGAAGTAAAAGACAGATGGGGAATGTAATTTCCTTTCTCTAACGCAAAAATCGTTCGCAATTTATTCACAATGACAATAAATCATCACAAAGTGAAAGATTTTGCCTTTGTGAATACTTTGCAACTCATGTGACAGTTGGATAGAGATTGTGAATTTTATAGTTTGCAATATTGCGCAGTGTGTGTAATAAAATTTTGCAATTGCATACTGTTTTTTACAACAAAATATTTTTATGAAACTCCAGAGCAGGTGTTAAAGGTTTGCAATGTGCAATTAAGATTCGCAATGAAATAAAAGCCTAACGAAGAATATTAAATTTCGACATGCAACAGACGAGCAGTGACTGATATAAGCAGTATTTTAAAAAATGACCTACCAATTTAATTCAGAAAAGGGTACCATCTTATATACTGCAATTGTGAAATTAAGGGTTTCCTTGTCCTTTAAGTGCACTTTTTTCTAAACACCAAATCATTAGTGCAAAGGGGAGCAAGATTTACAACAGCTTGATGCTAGTCAGGTTAACAAGCAAGCCGACAGGATTGTAGTAATGCTGAACTCTGGTTGTAGACAACCTAGGAAATATTTTTTCTAATCTGCATTTGTAACCATATTTTGGGCTATTCAGACCAAACGGGGTAAATGTTGATCTAGTGATTAGAACATGGGTTACATTGGACTCTTCCAAACAAATAGGTGAGAGCGGACACACACCCACAACACCCTCCTGTAGAGTAGCCTGGTGCTTGGTAGTGGAAGTTTCGGCAGCTTCCTATTCAATGTACAAGAAGAAAGTTACCAGCACTCACGGTCTTAGTTTGCAGGAAAACCTTGCTTTATTTCAGTGCGGTGATGCAACGTTTCGGGGCCATGCTTGATAAAGGGGCGTGGCCCGAAGCGTTGCATCACCGCACTGAAATAAAGCAAGGTTTTCCTGCAAACTAAGACCGTGAGTACTGGTAACTTTCTTCTTACACTGGACTCTAACACTTAAGGAAGGGCCTTCACAAAGTGGAAGAAATGAAGGTGCTGTGAACTGCAACTACAACTCCCACAGGCTACTGTGCTTTAACCAATAAAGAAATGGGGTTCTTGCAGCCAAACAGAACAAATAGTTTATTTGTCACAAACAAATGATCCACTTACATCAGTAAAGAGGCATTTGCAGAATATATAGGCACACAGCTCAGAACGTATATCAGAGGTAGATGCAGGTGCATTCCCTGAGGATGTAGTCAAGACAGGTGCAGTACAACTTCCCTCTAGGCAGAAATACCTCACACATGGTCTGGAGGAGAGCCTAATGCCTGACACCCTATTCACTGTGGTCCCTTCACTGTTAGCAATCTTATAGCCTAGGGAAGCTACTCCCTGCTACACCTCCTTGATGGAGCACAAAGCTGCTCTTTCCATCTTCCCTCACTTCTATAACAATTATATTCCAACCACACACTAGCCTCATTCACGGGGTCCCTGCTCCTCGACTTACACACTAGCAGTTCCCAGGCTCCATCCAGCTGGATCAGCAACCAGAAGCCAAAGAGGAAGATCCATCCCTCCTCTCACTATACCAAAGTGGATGGGGTCACAACACCTCTTGGCCAATAACTGTGATATGTTAATTACAACTAGATACATGGGCATCTGTCCAGCAACTAGGGAGATCAGGAAGTGCAAGGATTTAAAGCCATAGGGGCACATTAACCCTATGAGTCCTTACATATTCTTTAATTGCATGATGTTATTTTATCCTTTATGTACCATTGCTTAGCTAAAATTCAGTTGCTGCATTATTATTAAATTATTATGCCACTTAAAGTATTCCTGGTACTTATTAATTCTCAGCTTTCATGTATTGAGTCTGAGTCCCAGGCATGGCCCATGGTGTTCCATTGCCTGACTTTTACTGTGATGTATAAAGTCATATACATAAGCCATTTTTTGCTGGAAAGGAAGACAAATAATTCTAAAACTGTACACAATAAAAAACCCAGACCAATTAAAAAGTTGTTTAGACTAGGACATTCTATCACATACTTTTATGTAAAAATGAAGTGAATAACAATGTACAGTATGTTGTTGTCAAGCACTAGAAGCCCTGTCCTTTAAACATCTATAGGAATGGACTTACAAAATAAATAATAGCTGAAATAACAACAGAATCAAAGGTGTATATATATATATATATATATATATATATATATATATATATATATATATATATATATATATATATATATCAGGATCATTTCCACAATTTGTTGTTTCAAAGTGCATAGCTATTCTTTGATTAACTTCTACTTTCTTCTAGCTCATAGCATTTAACTTTAAGGTATGTTATCATCTCGCAAGCCCCAGCCTGCTATTCCACATATAAGGTCTCACCTGCCACATAGAACAAAGAAAAGAGAAGGTGGTAGGGGAAAGCAACCATCCCCTCAATAGTCAAAAAGGAAAATAATGATTTAAAATGGCACATAGGGCAATAGGAAGGTCTGAGACGACTACATATTACTGCAAACCTGAAATTTAGAAAAATATTTTTAAACTGATTTCACACAACAGTGTTAGAGACAAGTTCACATCAACATTTATAGCTATTCTGTACTAAATGTTCCCATCCTGTGACATTCCTGACAGATGTCCACCTACCAGCTGTCTGAGCGCCACTCCTTCTATCACTGAATATTGTCATTCAAACTATAACATGATACCCGCTATTTATTACAGCATGGTCCCAAAGCACCAGAAACAGTTAACTAGGATGAACACATTACCTTTCCCTGGTTTGAAAAAAAAAAAAAACCACAGAGCACAATTCATATTTGCAGAAACACAAAAAAAAGCACACAGAACCAGATTGCATATAAGTGTACTGTACATATCGACATTTTACATTTTCTGATAATAAAAAAATGGCTCATCCAAAGCCAGATGTTGAATGTGGACATAAACACCACTGTCTCTAAAGAGGAAAGGTAAAAGAAGAATATCTGAAAGCTAAAGCGGTTTCTAAAATAACCATACTGTCAGTTTTATATGCTCATTGAGATGCGCTGCACAGGGGGGATATCTCATTTTGTTTCAAAGAATGGCATAATTTCTATGTTTAAATAGTAATCCTCTTCAAACAGGCCATTATTTGTAAGTTATGTGCTTCTCCGAGAGGATCATTACCATTATAGTGTCATTTTCAATTGTTAAAATCATTTTTATCATATTTGCTCTGACGACTATGTTGAAAGTGTAAGAGCTGGTCATCAGAAGCAAGTATAGTTCTCTAGTTCTCTTCAGGAACTGGTTCCATTATATTGCCAAAGAAACAGTCACATTTTTTAAGCTGACTACCCAACTACCATATAACTATTACCCTTTACACTGCCCCTGCACCCTACTATTTCAGTGTATCTACTGGCCATAGGAATACATTCCACAACAGCCAAGCAGTGACCTCTGTTTTTCACAACGTTCTATCCCATGACAAACGAGACAGGTATATTATTGTCTTTCTGCCACAGCTTATGTATACAACTGATCTAGTGCGGGACAAGCTCCTTAAAGGGGATGTATCATGAAAATGAAAAGTTAATGCAAACTTTATCTCATTGAAATAAGACACTTTTAAAATGTAATCAAATGAAAATTCTGTACCATTTAAGAAGTAATTCTTCATGATCTCTTCATGCTAAGGTCTAGGTCAGACTATATTTGACAGGTAGGTC
This sequence comes from Xenopus laevis, assembly GCF_017654675.1. Classification (NCBI taxonomy): domain Eukaryota; kingdom Metazoa; phylum Chordata; class Amphibia; order Anura; family Pipidae; genus Xenopus; species Xenopus laevis. The sequence continues at coordinate 75,541,776 of NC_054377.1, forward strand.
TAATATGTTTTTAAAGGGGGCTCCATTTCTTAGCAGATATTTTTAGACCTAAATCAAATAACCAACTCCAGCACAAACAAAAGATAACAAAACAACAGATTCTGGCATACACCCTGATTTCCATCAGAGCTAGTTATTTTGAAAGAGTGAGCGCTTCTAGGCAATGCACCCCACCCCCAAAAAATGTATAAGACCTAATTCATACCTCCCAACTGTCCCCTTTTGTCGCGGAACAGTTCCAATTTTGCCAGATCCACCCACAGTCCCAGATTGTTACTGAAATGTCCCAACTTTCTCTTTGATCAGCCAGAAAAAGATACAAAGTTTATAAAACTTAATTGACTTTTGGCAGCCCTAAATACTTCGCAGGTGCATTTGTTACAAATTAAGATAAGCAGAGAAACAATTGTAACAAATTCAGATAAGCAGATCTCTTGGGGAAACTGTGACGTGCAGCTAAAAGGGAAATTCACATTCATTAGCAAAACTGTAATAACACACAGAATTGTCTTCAAACTTTCATAACTTGCCAAATTTACAGTGTAAAATTCGCACAAAAAATTGTAGAGAAGTATTTATGCTGTGAAACTGCATTTTGAAGAGTTGAATAAGCTTTCACCATCCATTAAATTTTCAAGACATAGTCACAACTTACATTCACAATGTGTGCTGAACATTTACAGTGAAAATATGCTCAATACAGGGAAAAGAATATTACTGCTCTTATTAACTGCGCAAGTGGATTTAATGCAATGCCTGTATCTAAAGTAAGTGTGATATTTATACTGTCAACATGGGAAGTGCTAATAGTTCGAACTCCATTGTATCATTGTATGTAGTAACAATTTGGAAGAACAATTTAGTTTCATTTATCTGGCTTGCTAAAAGAAAAAAAGCTCTATAGATAGGGACAGGGAGGAATGATAGAATGTCAGTTGATCAGAAGCTTTAGCAGTTCATGACAGCAGCTCCAGTAGCTCTAACTTCACCAAAACATCACATTTATCAACATAAAAAATAGAAAGAGGGGGTCTCTTTATATTTTTCATATTGATAAATTTGGTTGAGTCTGTTTTAGGGGATGGAGCAAAGCCCCTCAGATAGCTGTGTTAATTGACAAAGATTTTGCCAATTAGTGCAGCTCATAAATGATACATAGATTGTAAAGTGATTAGAAGTTATCCTGTACAGTATGAAGGCAGCAGTGCCAGAAATCCATGCTAATAATAAACAGGCATTAGACATCCAGGTTTAGTTTGTTATAGTTATTTAGGCACAACAGTTTTGTTGGGGTTGCTGGCACCCCAACAAATAATAAGTGATTATGAAATCTTGCACTACAATCATAAATGGACTGTCCTGCTAGTATGATACTGCCATCAGGGTCTTTCATGGGCCTCATGTGTCCCAACCTGATGGTGCCCAACAACATATCAGCAAGATACTCTATTTGCTTGATGCTACTCCGTTATTAGAGATACTGGTGCTGCCCAGCACCTTTACAGTTTCTGAATATTTCAGTTAATATCTAATGAAGAACTAGTAAATAATTCACATGAATCACTGGCAACTTAGCAGGGGCCTAGTTGAATATCAGGGTCCTATAACATACAAAAGTCTACCAGTGGAGTGATTAACAGATATGATGAAGCCAGTGTGGTATGGTTCCATGTTAAATTCCAAATTAAGCATGTTTTAATTAGTACAGAGCTGTGAATGACACCTAATAAGATTAATGTGAGCACCTAATGATCCAATACATATAAAAACATAAAAACTTGTGACGCCTATAGTATTGTGATCCAGTAATCTTTTAATGACACTGCAGCATTTTTAGAGATGTTATACGTCTGCTTGTAGTATTTTATTTATTACACAATGGTCTAGAAATGTCTTTAATGCCAAATATATATTGATAGCATCTACTTGGAACTAAAAGAAGACATCATCAATAAACCTCCTACCTCTGGCAATTATTCATTCATGTGTAATTAATCATGAAATGTGGATATGATTCAAACAGCATCTTTGTGCCAACTTCTCATCTGCAGACTCTTCATAAAGGCTTCAGCATCTGCTTGTTCTATGTTGATATTTGAATCTGAGCTGTTGTTTTTATATCACTGCACTTTGTTTTACTTAGAAAAGTAAAGTGCTACTTTTGCCTGTGTTTTCCATTGCATTCTACAAATTTTTAAAATGTTTTCCAATTCTGTCTTCTGGACGCCAGCTCCCACTCACCCAATGGCATTATACTGTATATCTGGATGCCACAGGGAGCAGATCTTTTCTTCCAGGTTCTAGGAACCTGAAAAGGAGCTGGGGGTTTGCAAGAACAATAATTCTTCTGCATGGGATTGCATAGGAAGAAGTAGCCCTCTTTTGCTCTTCTTGCCTAAATAAATCCCCCCTGGATACCAATTTTTTTAACACTAAAATATGTTTCTCAAGTACTTGTGGTATAGAAATGGGCTTGTTGGCTTTTATTAAGGAAATATCACATTACTGAATGGCCTTGAAAGTAGATACAAAAAAAAGTAATTGACACTTTTATGTAATATAAGAAAAACAATTCAAAAGAGAAAATAGTATAATGATAATGTATATTCACATCTTAATGATCCTTAAGGCCAAAAAAGGTCAAAAGATAGCTTGGTCCTTTAATACAACATTTGGCATAGAAAGAAACCCAAAATACATTTGTAAAAGTAACTTTTGCTTTATATTACATTCCCTTTACATAAGCTGATACAGTATTTTTGCTTTTTATTTTCTATATTGTAAATCTAGTTTCCATGCTCATTGATTGTCTGATACACGCTGTACAGAAGCAGCAAAATGAAGTAAAACCTGACCACATTTAAACCTATAATCTCCAAGCGACAGCACAGTAAACCATAAGACTTAAGCTGTCCCAGTCAGCTTATACTCATCATAAGATAAGAAATGTGACATACAATACCCACAGTTTAACCTCTGCACTGGAGACTGAGACTCAGACCCACAGATTGCTAACTGCGGCAACACTGCAGTTTATGTTTGTCTATTTACAGCTCAGAATCCGATCTTTACTCCAAACAGCCAAGTTATTAGGAATAAGATTCTCATGAATAATACATGTAGATATCCTCTGTCTCGAGGTCACAATAAATCAGCATGTACCGTAGGTAAAGGCAAACTATATTACCAGAAGCCTTTTTTCTACAATGTCACATGATTGCAGCATAAAATACTAACTGCCTGTGTTGAATTTATTTGAATACAAATAATGCTAAAAGTATGATACAGTATGCACCCATATTTGCATTTATATATCAAACTGAACAAATCTGTCAGCCCTAGTTATTACCACTTCAAGCAGAAAATCCTGACACCATCTGCAAACATATGGAATATTAGTATTTGTGATAGTTATTGGATGATGTTTGATAGTCTTTATACTAGCATCAGCTACAGTAGTAGCACAGATAGTTATGGTGCTATGAGGGTCCAAAACATTTGCACAATGTGAATCTTCTGACGTTGACAGGGTCAAGCTGGTAGAGAATGAAATGGTGAGGATGGAGATAAGACTTTTGAGTTCAGGAATCAACTTGCATTTACCCTGTAAGAGTTTGCATGTCATTAGCTAAAATTATATTGCAAGTGCAATGTGCAAAGTGACTTCTGCAATATGCTACGGAAAGTCTTAGAAGTAATTCATCCTTGAGGCAGGTGTTAAATCCAGGTCTTCTGTGCACTATGTACTTGCATGCAATTGCACTCACTTGACCAAAGCAGGCTGCAAATAATGAGGTGTGTGAATGGGAGCAAGAACTTTTGTTAACAGTGATTAACAAGATCGTGTATATATTTTTGTGCTTGCATTTGTAAATGAGCACTTGTGTGCACTTTTAATGAAGCACATCACAATTAAATTGTACCCAGAACCCAGATCAGTACCCAGAAAAAAAAAGTATTTTTGTTCATGTAAAAAGCTTCATTTAAGCCCAGTAATTTTTTTTCAAATCTGATCCCACTGGGTCATCCCATGCAAACATGTGATATGGATATGAGTTTAGATTGATACACAAAGGGCATGGATGTGTACAGATGCATGTAGCGTACAAGACACACGAACAAGTAATGTGAGAAGGAGTGCAAACATAGATATGTGGTTCATACACATAGAAAGTGAGTGCATGCACTGAATGAACTGTACCAATGGGTTGCAAAGCAATCTGCCATTGCTCACTATAAATATGCTACACAAACGGAGCTCAAGAAGATTAAAAGAAAAGTCAAGAGCATTAAACAGACATATCACTTTTTGAAAATAATGAGTAGTATGTATTATAACTGGAAAACATTTCTCTTTCATCAGAAAAAGGAAATTAAATGTAAAGCTATGGTGGACAACATAGATAGAGAAAGCCACAGCACTACTTAGTAATACGCAAAAATTGTGTGGAATATATGGTTATGTAGGCAGAGACCTATATAACAAATATGCTCAACTGCACTCAAAATCTCTCCACCTTCCCATTTCCCTAACCTCTCCCACCTCCCCCATTATTTGCTTGGCCAGTCAGGCAATATAGATAAAAAAATAAATCACAGCAAAATAAGTGAAACAACCTTTTGGGGGTACCAAAAGTTAGGCACCCCCAAGTGATTGCATTTACTTAAACCAGTAACTTTACCAGTAACATCAAAAAATTTTACAAAAAAAATCAATAGAATACAATGAAAAAAACCCACCAAGACAAATTAAAATTTAAAATAGCAAAGCCTTTATTGAGAAATAACTTAGCGAAACTCCGCTTCCCCCCTCTTCAGAAAAGGCGACAGGGCGACCATCCATCCTGCGGCGCTTGATTTCTCCTCCCTGGCTATTCACTGACAGCTTGTCCTCTGCCCCCATCTCCTTCTCCAGCTCTTCTTCATCCTCCTCCCAGGAGCAGCAGTTGGAAGGCGATGTCGGCTGGCCATGTGGCTGGAGGCGCATTATCAGGAGGTGGAGAAGCTGCGGGGGCAACCCCTAGGGCCTGCATTCCTGGAGGGGTGTGTACCATGGCTATGGGGCTGGGGTAAGGGTTGTAAAGGAGTGCGGAGGGGGCAGCCGGGTGTGGGTGCTGTTTGTGGCTCTCCAGTAGAAGCAGTAAGAACGTGCTGGTGCCCCCGGGACTGACCTGTTCTTAGTGGCGGCCGCTCTGTCCCTCTGCCGGCGTTTTTTGAACCAGGATGTCGGTCAGGAAGCTATGTAAAAAAATTAGCAGAGAGCCTAGACAAGCTAAGGTAAAACAAATGGAACAAGCTACTAAACATGGTATAAAGCCTGCAGTTCTCTGCTACACAAAAAATATCAGTTGACAAAGCAAATAGCCAGAGTTACCCTGGATTGTCTAAAAATGTAAAGCTTCTAGTGGCCCAATCTGATCCAATAAGCTCTTTTGTGATCTCCTTACATATTTACCCAGAAGGACTTTATCAAAGGCAATAACATTATCCATTAAGATTTCCAAATATTATATAATATGTTGTTTTGATTAAATTAAAATTGAGTATGCTTGCAAATAAGAGGGAATCATTGATATATAAAAGCTCTGAACATACATTCAGAATAAACAAAAATGGTTTGAGTTTGTACAAGCATCATATTTATGCACAGACAGTTATGTATTCTCCAAGCTAACTAAAAGACATGGAATACTGCAACTGCAACTATGCAAAATAATTTGGCTGGATATCGCCTATAAAATATTTACCATGTTTGAAATTACAGAAACATTTCCTTGGCATAATGTGGTATTTCCTCTGATTAAATTCACTGAAATATCTGCTTTATTACCATATAACATACATTACACATGGGGCTGCTATAATGATAGAGCAATCAACTAAATCCACAGTCATAACGTATAATTTAAAAAGCCCCTTGTATCTTTCTATGATTCCAGTAAAAAAAAAAATATATATATAAGGTATTATCTAGCAGGTTCAGATCTTTCCAGTCATCAATACAGCTTTACAAAGTCTATACAAAGTGTGTTCTTTATCTTGTTTTTTCTTTCTAATAAAAACATGAGCCACACTGGCCACACTGGGTGCCCTACTGGGCAGTAACAGTTTAATAATATCACAAAATAACTTCAGTTATAAACCACTGTACAGATATGGGATCCCTTATCCAGAAAGCTCTAAATTATGGGAAGACCGCCTGCCATATACTTGATGATATTGATGATTTCCTTTTTCTGTGAAATAATAAAGCAGTAGCTTGTATTTGATCTCAACTGTGATACAATCCATCCTTATCTGAGACAAAATAACCCTATTGGGTTTAGTTAATGTTAAAATGATTCTTTTGTAAATGATCCAAATTATGGAAACATCCCTTATCTGGAAAACCCCAGGTCCTGAGCATTTTGGTTAACAGGTCTCATACCTGTCCCCATATATTACTGTAGCAGTTCCATATATTATTATGTAAATTTGCACAGTTGGCCTACTGTGCCCCACCGCCATCCTAAATTTATTTTGAAAATATTTTATTAGATTTTCATGTTAAACAAGCATTCTAAATATTCTATTATGTGCCTTACTGTCAGTCCCTATTGGGAAAAAATATGTTTTAACACAATAATGAATATTTTATCTTGCTGCCTTTTTGTGTACCAGCTACAATAAGAATTTTATGTGCCTTTGCTTAAAACTCTTCATCTTCACATATGTATCTCTACATTGAATTCATAATATTTTCTGTCTCAATTTCAGCACTTTCTCCCTCCACCCCTCACCTTCCAGAAAATAGACATAGCAGTTTTGTACTGCTCTTATTCTCTACTTTTCATACCAGATCAAGAACACACAAAATAACTGCAACACCTTTTTGCCTATGATTAAAAGACTTGTAGAGTGGAAAATCCCATCTTTGCAGCAATACTAAATACTGTATAAATCACAAAATGAAAAGAATAACTGACTTCAAATACTCACAGCTCACAGCTTTTTCCTATAAATACCAAAAGAGGGTCTGTGAACATCATTTGGTAGTCAGTTGTCATTTGTAAGCACATTAGTAGGGAGTATGATAATCAATAAAACTGTCATGTTACCATAAAGAAATATGCAAGGTTTTATGGATGAAAAGTGCTGCTATGTAAACGCAATTATTTAGTTTGCCGTCATGAAATCTTTTTAATAAGTAACAGTACCTAAGCAATATAGAGCGGCCAAACTTTCTCACTAGCCTCCAGCACCCTTGGCACATTATCTGAAACCAGTTTTTGGATATTGATCCACAGATCTACATTTACCTAATCTCCTTGTGAGAATAAAATGCCATATACCTTTTCACCAGAAGCCAACATGTGAAAAAAGTTCATTAAATAGTAGATACTATGAAATTCTGAAGAAAAGTATACTTGTGTAGTATCTGCAGCAATACAAGTTTTCAGAAACCACTATACAGCTACCGTTAGCAGTATGGGAAGTCCTGTTACATGCAGGATGCATGTAACCGGAAATCTGTTAAACTTTCAGTGTTAAATATTGCAGCAGTCAAAGGCTCAAGTGGTGGTACAAGTACAAATACAATTGTTTTAAATAAAAAACATGTTGAGAAGAACTATATGAATTTTATAATTAAATATGTAGCAATCCCTTCAATGCAGTGTAAACAATAGCAGCTCTTTGCCTTTTGTTAGTTTTTTTAACTGGTATGTTGACTTTGCCTCCAATAGTATAGGGTAATGGACATTAGTTGGTGACAGTACCTGCACCATAGTGCAGGTGGTGATAGTATAGGCAGGGTCTTTTTCGTAGTCAACCACATGAAGGCCACAGGTTGCAGACACCTAAAATTACTTTCACAGAGCTGATGAATAGCATATCTAGAAAACCTGTTACCACCAACCTGCTAAAATAGCACAATCCACTGGAAAAACAATAAATGTAAGCCTAGCAAGCTCACAATTCTGTGCCTTTTTAGCCATTTCTAGCCCCATAAAATAGCTTCATCATGTTCCTTTAGTTTTGTTAAACAGTTCAGAAGCCTGTCTTCAGAATTGCCCTTTCTGAGAGAAGAAAGTCATTTTAAGCTTTGGGGTAACCCGCTTTCCCTCTACATTTCCTAACATATGGCACATAAACTATACACTGGGCTCATGTGTAGGGAAATATAATAACTCTATTTTATTAAGGTTTCCCAGGCTTGTGTAGTGTAATGTATTGGCTGCAACATATACGTCCATTGAACTTTTACTTCCCGCCTTATGCAAATTAGGCAACGCTAGCACAACTTCGCTTCACTTGCAGCAGTAACGCTAGCGATACTTTGCCAGCGTTTGTCGCCATGGACTCAACTTTGGATTTTAGTGAATTAGCGTTGTCCTGGCGAATCTACGTCTGACGAATTTTCGGAGGTTACTAAATTTGCCCCATAGAGAGAAGCCACAATTATTCCTGAAAAATAAAGACAGAATAAAACACATGCCACAACTTGAGGTCTATGATCCAGAATTAGTTTATAAAACCTTCAGCCTAATACCAGCGGAAAGGGCTTTTCCATTAATCCAACTGCAAAAGTAAAGAAGGGCTTCATACTATTTTCTTTTATTCTCCCATAATAAATGCAAAGAAAAATACACAACTCAACTTTGTAGCAAACCTGACTGTTGTTAAAGTTCTTCCAACTTAAAACCTGAGTACAGATTGGTTTAATAATTGTTTCTTCCATGCATCCAGTTTATGCATAACAAACCAAAAAGCAAATTTATGGTAAGAGTGATTACTGCTTTTCAGGTTTGTAAAGAAAATGTATCTGCATGAACATTAAACTGCAATAATCATTAAAGTACCTTAGTAAATTACATCAGTATGTGCTCCCCGTTTTTTTAGAGCATTTGCAGGTACTGTTGTAAATGCCCCTTATACTGTATATTATATATATAGAATATGAGTGTTAACATTCATTCTTATAGTAAGTTCAAGTGGAGACTACTTGAGACTCTATTCGGGGTTCTAACGTGAACCACAACAAGCTGACCTGCTCTCTAAAAATGATCATTTTGGCTACTTAAATTTCATCTCAACAAAATACATGAATGGGTCTTGTAACTAAACCATAAAGAACAAACACCTCCCTAAAAGTAAAATTAAATATGAGGAATATTCTTCTACCCAAATTGGTTATCAAGAAGGCTGAGTGTTCAATTCTTCAAATCACTACAAAAGTTTGTAGCAAAAAGGAAGATCATTTGCATTGGAGATCTGGTTTATATTTAATGATCAGTTGGACTCTCAGATAGTGTTCGTATAGAAAATAAAATGAAGCTGAGGCAGCCCTTGTAACTCTTTGTAAGGCTGGCGCTCAGAGCTTCAGACTTCATTGTGTTCATGCTAAAATTTTAATATAGAGGATTACATTTCTGTAAGGTATATGAACTGTACCCCATGAAATGGAATTACAAGACTTCATCTGCGCACACCCAACCATATTTAATGTTTCTCAAATCTCAGATAAAAAAACATCTGGTCCTTGAGCTGAATTGGATGGGGAAGCATATATGCTTTAGCTGGTACTTTGATGGAAGGCTAATCTTATTAAAAAACTAACCTGATTTTTGAGTGTAAATGTTCCTACAGTGGTTTGTGAACTGAGATTATGTCTGTGCCTTCTTGATTTTTTTATAAAACTTTTATATTCAATACAGTAAATGTATGTTATATGAGAGGAGGTTAATTTAAAATACCATGACAGAGCATAATATGTATAAGCAATAATCTCTGCGGCCAGACTTGCACAGAGGTGTTTGCGAGATTATGCCCGCACTAGGACTTCAGCACTGAGACTGGTGACAGTCCATAAGGTCAGCCCTTTACTAAGACTTCAAATAAATAGGCCCCCTGCTGTCACTCTGTTTGTTGATATGAGACATTTTCAGTTTGTCTATACTACAATGTGTGCACACATGGTATCTCTCTATAACCTAAATCTGTACAAATATTTTTGTTATGTTTATTAATAGCAAAGTGTCAACATGCATGAGAGAACTGAAAAGGTTTTGGGTAGTCTTTCATATGTAGTGTGTGGTAATTAAAATACTGAAGTATTTCAATAAATATTCCAAAAGCAGGTATTTCGAAACAAGACTATTGATATAAATCATGCAGTAAATTAATTCTCTCACCTTTATTCCACAGCATTTCCTTTATATTTTAATCATTTAAACACTACTGTTACCAAACCGGCAATATATTAAAGTGGACCTGTCACCCAGGCACAAAAATCTGTATAATAAAAGTCCTTTTCAAATTAAACATGAAATCCAATTTCTATTTTTTATTAAAGCATTCATAGTTGTTGTAAACTCATTTAAAAATCTCAGCTGTTAATCAAATATTGTCTGCCCCTCCTCTATGCCATGGGCATAGAGGCGGGGCAAACAATTACTTTCACTTTCATTCAGCACGTCCTAGATGTCACTGCTCTCCCCACATTCCCCCCGTTTTCTTTACCATTTTATTGTGTAGCCAGGGCATGGGGATGGACATCAGGTCCCCTATTCTGGTGCACAAACAAGATTCTGAGATGATACAAGCCTTGTCTTAATAACAGTGTCCACAAAATGGCTCCTGCCTGCTTGCTATCATTTTGAATTCCCAGACTGAAGGAAACAAGATTCAAATAATTTATACAGTGTAATTTAAGTTCATTTTGCTTGACTAATGTGATAAAATAGGATTTTTAATAATTTTTTTGGGTGACGGGTCCCCTTTAAAACATTTGATCTGCAGTGTAAAATAATCTGCATAAATTATACCACCGTTCTTTTATGAAACCACTATATGGAAAGCAAAAAAAGATAAATGCCACAAAGGATACAGTATCTACTTGATGATAACTCAGCAATATCCATATTGCAAGTAACATACATTAGTAAGTAAAGAAAAGTAAAAAGAGATCAAATAAGAACTGCATATTACATGGACATAGTTATATAGTTAAATTATGTTGGATCAGGAATGCATTTGATAGTTTTTGCTGAATATTTTCAGTTTGGAAATATACAATTTCTGTATGAATGTATTGGCTTATACCACTTTGTTACAGTAACATTTAAAACGATAAAATATGTTACAAATAAATGCATCTATTTCTTATACATTATGTTGTCACAATACTTATATTTGCAACTTTTCTACTGTATGGTTACCGGTTGTACGTTTTAACATATTCAGGTAGATTCTTTAATATATTGGCAACACAAATAAGATTTTAGTTTCTGTTCTGCTTAAATGATTGACTAACATTTGCATGTTGACAAAATATACAAGCTCTGAAGCCCATTTAAGTATTCGTGTTTTTAAATAAGTCACACACAGTGATCTCATTAATGTGGCTAGATGTTTTGTTTTCTCTGCTGCACAAATATCTGTTCTCTGGAAACCAGTAATGCAAAAAGCTCCAAAATGCACACTGCCATTTCCCTTTCAGTTCTATGTAAACAAGCAATTGTTAATTTTTTTATGAATTTACTTATTCTCTATAATAATTAGACAGTACTTGTACTTAATTACAACTAATTCCATTCTGATAGCAAATAATCCTGTTTTTAGTAATACTGAAATGTTTTTTAGTAGCATGACAGCACTGTGCTTCAAAGTACAGAAAAACCCTGTATCAAACAAAAATATGAAGACATGGCATGGCACCCAAGCTTAAATGAGAAGGAAAGCTACCAATATATTAGCCACAGCAGTGCAAGCTAGAATGCAATTTTTATTCTTTAGAATGCTTTTCCTTACCTGAGTAAACCGCTCTAGAAGCTCTCTGTTTGTTTAGGATAACAGCTACCATATTAGCTTGCTATGACATCACTTCCTGCCTGACTCTCTCCCTGCTCACTCATAACCCTGAGATCAGATTACAGCAGGGAGGGGGAGAGGAGCAAACTGAGCATGCTCAATCCCTAGCCCTGGAGAATTAAGATGAAAACAGGAAGTCTGATACAGAAGCCCAGTTAAACACAATAGAAGGAAAGAAATGTGGTGTTTCTTTTGACAGAGAACTCAGATCAGCATTACTTTGAGGGTTTACTAGTGTAATTATATAGACCTTCCTGATAAAGTTTACTTAGTTTTAACCTTTCCTTCTCCTTTAAGAGGGAAACGCTTACAAAACTAAAAGAAGATGGTGGCACAGCAATCAGCAAATATTACCCTGTGACAAGTGTCAGCCAATGGAAGCAAATAAGCAAATAGGTAGGTGCTCCCCAGTGATTTTACCTTCTCCTTCACATATGTCTTATTAAAGCAGATCTGTCAGTGAGTTACAAACAATAGTTTGATGACAAAAAGTGTTGCAATGTCACATTGGTTATTTTAGTGGGTGATCTAAATCACATCAACTACGGCACACTTGCACAACTGTCCATCCACTGGTAGCTATCCACAATTTTTAGACAGGTAATCCTTTAGTGATCACAGAACTCCATGATAAGTTGTAGTAGTAATAATAATAATAATATGGATAATGATTCTACCTCACAACCTCTAACTTGTCCATAAAGACACAAGCTGCAGAGCACAGTAAAAGCACAGGCACAAGTTCTTCTTAATTGAGCACTAAGGGGTGAAATGTTGCACCCCTTAAGCACTTGCATCCAAGATTATCATAAATGCTGTAAACTGCTCATATACTAACCAGAAAGGCAAAGGTAAACCCTTATATGACTGCAAAGGATCTGCAGTAAGGTTTGGCTGACACACGAGCAAAGTTTGGAAACAAGTTCTGTGGACTAATGAATTCGAAATTTAACTCTGTGGCCACAATCAACAGCATTTGATGAAAAAAAAAACATCTTGCCTACTGTTAAACGTTGTGGTGGATACATTATGTTTGGGGTTGTGTGGCAGCCAGTGGCAGAAAAATGTATTTGTAAAGGGAAGAATTGATTAAACACAGTTAGCCAAGCCAAACAGTCTGCCAAGAAGCTGAAAAATGGATGACTCCTACAAGAAGACAATGATCCTAAACAAAACTCAAAAGCTGCCTTGAGCTACTTGAAGAAAAGAAAGCTGAAGGTTCTGCTTGGGCCTCAAAATCATTGAAATGCCATTGAAATGATCTTCAAGGAACAAGAACTGGAAGACTATTAACTGGATACAACAAATATCACATATACATTGATTCCTCCAATATTTGTTCACTAGATTTCATTGTATATATATATATTTATATATCTATATCCATATATATATATATATATATATATATATATATATATATAAATATATATATATATATATATATATATATCAATGTCCAATATTTAAACCGTGTTCTTTTGGAAGCGATGACACCTCTAAGACATGGTTAATGCACTTGCATGATCATCCATAATATTTGCTCCAGACAATGGCCCTATGTTTGCATTGCTTATTAAACCTATGTTCTTCCTCTAAACAATACTTCAAAATGTGGTGGTGCACTAGACACAAAATAGATTCTACTTTGTTTGATGCCCCAACCTCCCTTGCATTCTCTCATTTGTCTGCTAAATTAACCATTAATCAAAACAATTACAATATGCAAATATTGCGTTTTTGTTTTCTAAAAAAACAGTTCTATGAAATATTTTCTTTCTCAGCTCTGCAGCAACAGGGATTGTTTTCTGGGCACATTTCCAGTGGTAGTATTCAGTACCTCAATGAGGAACAACTGCAGATCCCAGATGCATCTTCTATATTAAAAAAGTGTCAAAATATATAGCAACAAAATAGGCATTCCACCAGGACCGCATTTGTATCTATCCCAAGGGACAATATCTAAAAAGAATATAAAGGTAATTTACAGTCAAACCAGTCTCACTGTACTGACTCCTTACCTATTTTCAATGAATCTGTTGTTTCCTCTTTGTCAATTTTTGATTGATTTTAAAATTGCACTGTGGGTTATAAAAGTGGAGATTTTTTACACATTTTTACAAACCTTCCTTTAAAAATGTTTAATATTATACAGTATTTCATGATATGTTTAGCACTGTTGCCCCAAAGTTAATTTCCATCAAAAGTAAATTAATATATCATTATAATCTATAATCTCATTATAATATCTATATATGAAGGGGACTCATACGGCAGATATGCCACTGGACTTAAAGGGGTGGTTCACCTTTAAATTAAATTTTAGCATGTTATTCAATGGCTAATTGTAAGCAGCTTTTCAAACTTTTCAACTTTTCAAATGTCCTCAAATTTTTATTTTCACTTTTTTTAAGTTATTTGCCTTCTTCTTCTGACCATTTCCAGCTTTCAAATGTGGGTCACTGATCCCATTTGAAAAACAAATGCTTTGTAAGGCTACAAATATAATGTTATTTCTACTTTTTTTACTCATCTTTCTATTCAGACCCTTTCCTGGTCATATTCCAGTCTCTTACTCAAATCAATGTATAGTTGCTAGGGTAATTTGGAACATAGCAACTGGATTGCTAAATTGGCAAACTGGAGAGCAGCAAAAAAATAAAAAAATAAAACCAATTGTGAATTGTCTCAGAATATCACTCTAATGTTAAAAGGTGAACAAGCCCTTAAAAGAGACAGTGTACAAAAGAAATGTCTTTTTCATCATATAGAAAATTAAAGGAAAACTATACCCCCAAACAATGTAGGTCTCTATAAAAAGATATTGCATGAAACTTCTCATCTTTAAAACCCTGCTTCATGTTAATAAACCATTTTAATAATAATGTACTTTTTAGTAGTGTGTGCCAATGGGTAATCCTAAATAGAAAATTGCCATTTTAAAAAATTAGGGCCACCCCCCTGGGATTGTACGATTCACTGTGCACACAAACACACAAAATAAACCATACATGTTAGGTCACATGAGCCAATTAACAGAGTTTTGTCTTTTGCTTCTACACTTCTTCCTGTTACAGTTGTTGTTATAGAGTTGTAGTATTTCTGGTCAGGTGATCTCTGAGGCAGCACACAGACCATCACGAAATGGTGGCTCAAGGCAAGAGATGTAAAAGGGCAGTTTTTACTTAAATATATATTCCAGTTTGGTAAGATTCTTTTATATACCACTTAATTTGATATAATTTGATATAAACAATCTGTTGCTTAAGTATTTATTTTGGGGGTATCGTTTTCCTTTAAATAGAACCTGTGTTGAAAATGCATTCTGCCTATTCATTTAATTTACTTAAATTTTTACCATGATAAAGCACTAATTGGAAAAGTTTTTTTTCACTGAATATCTTCTCCCCCTGCCTCTCATTATAAACAGGGCAGAGCTCCTTCTCTAACTTTGAACAAACAAACTCTTCCCTTTCTTAAACTACAGCATTTGAGGAGCTCAATATCAAATGGATTTTCAGTGTACTGGTAATTCGTTTTATCAGCTACTCCTCAGATGGTCACAACCAGAAAGTGACAGGAAGTGCTAAAGTGAAACTGATTTCAATACTTATACCAGAGGCAGGCATTGTGACTGTTGGGTGGATCAAGAACCAGGCTAATAAGCAATTTTAATATACACCATAGAGTCCATTTTGAAGGGGTAGATCATATTTACATGAACTTTTAGCATGATGCAGACTGTGATATTCTGAGACAATTGCATATGGTGTTTTTTTTATTTCTGTTTTTTTAAAATTTAGCTTTTTGTTCAGCAGCTCTCCCCCCTTGAAATTTTAGCATCTGTGTAGATGCTATGGTCTAATCAACCCAGCAGAGGCTGGAATATAAGTAGTAGGGGGCCTGAATAAAAAAAATCAGTAATAGAAAGTAACACAAAAAGTATGATTGCAGTCTGAGAAGTAATTTTGGCTAACAAGTTAGTTGCCCGCTATTTAAAAGCTGGAAAGAGGTAGAAGAAGGCAAATATAATACACTTAAAAAAAAGACCAATTAAAATATGCTAGGAATTCTACAACATACTAAAGGTGAACTACCCCTTTAAGAAAGCAATGGATATTTTAAAATGATTTCCTTTTTCTCTATGATACACAGCACTTTGTACTTCTTTGATTTAGTACTTTTTAAAACTGTTAGCACAGTAATTATTCGATTCTAATGCATGTGCTATAACAAGACTCTTTTAGAAAGCAAAATATACCCTGTGATAATAATGTTAAGCTCAGTGATTAATTATAAATATACCCTGTGATAATAAGGGAGTGATAAGTGATGAATTATGGGATATTTGCAGTGTGTACATGTCCCAATGTACATTTATAAATCTGTGTCAAGCAAAGATTAATTCATGTTGTAGCGATGTTCCCTAGAAAAGGTAACACTATACTGCAGTCATTGATTTGTGGATAATAGTTAGATGTGACCTAGGGATGTGTGCTGGTGACCAGTACATGCTACCTACTGCTTATTTGCTATAGATAAATAGACAAATTTTTATACAGGTATAGGACTTGTTATCCAAAATGCTTGGGGTTTTCTGGATGAGGGATCTTTCTGTAATTTGGAACTCCATTCTTTCTTTCTACCAAAAAATTATTTAAACATTAAATAAACCCAATAGGGTGTTTTGCCTCCAATAAGGATTCATTTTATCTTCATTTGGTTCAAGTACAAGGTACTGTTTCATTCTTACAGAGAAAAAGAAAATGTGCTTTAAAAATTAGAATTATTAAATTAAAATGTAACCTATGTATTGTATAGGAAGTTTCTGGATAATGGGTTTACAGATAATGGATCCCATACTTGTACCTTATACTGTTCATTAACCCCAGGAGTCTTCTGAGCACTTTTGCAATATGTATTTTTCAAGATATTAGCCATTTTAAAATTGCAAATAAAATGAATTTGTATCAACATGGCTACCTGCTGGTCATTTTGGCCAATTATCTACAGTGTTGAACAAATATTAGGAGAAAACATGTTGTAATATTGCTCTACTTAGAGGATTAATTTGAGAAAGTCTTCTGCTGTTTCTCTGGTCATTTCTAAGCAATGCAATATCATAACACAATTATTTTCTCAGACTTTAGACTGTAGACAGACTAGCAGGTGGTGTGTTGTTACAATCCATGGTATTTGCATACCTTCCAACTGTCCTGTTTTCAGCGAGACAGTCCTGCTTTTGACAGCTCAACCAGCTGTCCCGCTATTGTACTTAAAAGTCCCTACTTTCTCAACAGCCACAAAAAAAAAAAATTTCTAACCACAGCATCATTGGGGGGCGGAACCTACAGAGTTGTGCTTCAGTGTCACCTGAGACTGAGAGGCGTGCCTGGACTCCGACCCCCCCCCCTTGCTGAAAGGAGTAAAGGAGCTGAAACATGGCACCATCTCACTTCTACGTAGGGATGTAGCGAACGGCGGAAAAAATGTTCGCGAACATATTCGCGAACTTGCGTCAAAAAATGCGAACGGTTCGCGAACGTCGCGAACCCCATAGACTTCAATGGGAAGGCGAATTTTAAAAGCTAGAAAATACATTTCTGGCCAGAAAAATGATTTTAAAGTTGTTTAAAGGGTGCAACGACCTGGACAGTGGCATGCCAGAGGGGGATCAAGGGCAAAAATGTATCTGAAAAATACATTGTTGACACAGCGCTGCGTTTTGTGCTGTAAAGGGCAGAAATCACACTACGTCACTCAGGTGATGTTTCTGGACACGGAATGTGAAAAAGCTCACACAGCTAGGTGGCACTTGGTTAAAGACTGGGCAAACAATGCCTGCAAGGGCAACATATACAGTAGTGGGTACGGAATATATTATTGCTGCTGTAAAAACATCACTCAGGTGATGTTTACGGACACGGAATTATTATTGTTATTTAGACAGAATGTGAAAAAGCTCACACAGCTAGGTGGCACTTGCATACCTCCCAACTGTCCCTCTTTTGACCACTCAACCCCCTGTCCCTCTTTTGTACTGGAAAGTCCCTCTTTTCTCTGCACTGAACAGCCAGAAAAAAAACAGTTTCTAACTTAATTAGCTTTTGGCAGAGAGCTCAGAACAGCTAACAGGTGCAAACAAGATACTTTGCAACAATTTTGACTCTGGTTGGTGCTGGTAGTGGTGAACTACTAGGAGGAGCAGCACACCAGTCCCTCTTTTCTCTGAACTGAACAGCCAGAAAAGAAAACAGTTTCTAACTTAATTAGCTTTTGGCAGAGAGCTCAGAACAGCTAACAGGTGCAAATAAGATACTTTGTAACAATTTTGACTCTGGTTGGTGCTGGTAGTGGTGAACTACTAGGAGGAGCAGCACACCAGTCCATCTCCCCAACACAGCTAGACTAATAGCACTGGGCTCTTATAGTAGCAAAGTAAAAAAACAAAAAAGAAAATAAAAGCAGTCCTTACAAGGACTATTGGGTTACAGGCAGCAGTCAGCAGATGAGAGATCAGAAGCAGTGCCCACAGCAGCTACATACAGAGCACTGCAGTAGAAGGTAGATTACTAGCCAGCAAAGCTACCTAACCTAAAATGTCCCTCAAATTCCTGCAGAGTTCTGTCCCTACAATACAGAGCAGTATCAAGTAGATTACTAGCCAGCAAAGTTACTATCAACTGTCCCTCAAATCACTCAACAGCTCTCTCCCTACACTAGCTCTTCCAAGCACACACAGGCAGAATGAAAAAACGCTGCAGGGCTTCAGTTTATATATGGAAGGGGAGTGGTCCAGGGGGTGTGGGGGTGGTCCAGGAGGGAGAGCTTCCTGATTGGCTGCCATGTATCTGCTGGTCTGGGGTGAGAGGTCAAAAATAAGCGCCAGCTAAGGCGAACCCAAATTGGCGAACGTCGCGCGACGTTCGCGAACATTCGGCAGACGCGAACAGTCGATGTTCGCGCGAATTAGTTCGCGGGCGAACAGTCCGCGACATCCCTACTTCTACGCTGCTGCCAACGGGTGGTGAGCTGGGTCCCAGTGCTGTTCATCATGGCGGTGGCCTGCTTGTTTGTGCTGGAACTCTGGAACTGTATGTTTCTGTGAGTAACTGGCTTACTGCTTGGGGGAGGGGTGGATTTAAGGAGGAGGATGTCGTGCAGCCGGGAAAGGGAGAGCCCTACTGTTTCTACCTGGCCGGTAAAAATAATGGTTGATCCCAATGTTATTAATAGGGAAAAATGATAAATATATAGGAAGGCCGATATTTTTTTCTGGAAAAGCTGGCAACCATAACTGTGTGTGTCAGTTACACTTACAGCGTGAGTTACTGTGTGTGTGTTGCTGTGTGTGTAACTGTGTGTAACTGTGTGTGTGTTAGTGTTTGGTACATTTGCTGTTGTGTGTGTGATGCCAGCTGTGCCCACACTCATGCCCCTTATCCCCACTCTATTCACACAGTGCCAGTGGCGTAACTACCGGGGGAGCAGGGGGTGCGATTGGGCCAGGGCCCGCACCCCCTCAGGGCCCCCCCGGCAGCTAATGCGCCGCGATTCCTGGCCGTTTCCGGGTGTACGGAGGGGGGCGGGGGGCCCGGCAGAGCGTCCCGTGCCAGGGCCCGCCCCCCTCTAGTTACGTCACTGCACAGTGCCCAGGCACTATGTCTGACATCAAAGTATCAGGCGCAGGTTCTTTCCCCTCCTCTCTCCCCACTAGCCCTGGGCCAAGGCTGTGAGTTGGGTGTTGGTGCTGTGAGTTGTAGTTCAATAATCTGTGGAGGGAATTTCTACATACCCTTAGTAGGGACTGCAATACAGCTCTCCCTGCCTATTAAAAGTGATACGGTAATCAGGGGGTGTGGCCACAAAAATGGGCGTGGGCAAAAAAAATTGCTGTGCTATGCGCGCCACATTTCTTTGTCCCTCTTTTTATTTCTAAAATGTTGGGACGTATGTATTTGCAGTTTAAAAACAGCTTATATCTTAAACATTTTTAGAAATATGTAAGAGAAGAAAGCTCTGAGGACTTTTAGATGAATTTGTTCTGAGTGTTTACATTTCCTTTAAGACTCGCTGGATTCAATATCTGTATACCTGATCCTAACTGCCCATTCACATCTAGTAATTGCTTGACTTAGTGGGGACCAGCATAACTACAGCTGTGCATGATGGGCGATATGTCGGCTGTACCACCTCTTATAGTTACTGTATGATATAATAAGATCACTGCAAAATACATGAAAGGTTTGGTATACTTTATTTAGTTGCTAGAAATTGAGCAAAACCATTTAAACAAATGTAAATTTTTAAAGCTCAAAAAAAATTGGCTAAAATGTGTTTTCTTCTTAGAGTAGTTTTGTGTTAGGCCATTTAAACTAAGTCTCTACCTTTTTAACTTTAAACAAAACTTACTCCAGAAAGTTCTAACCACACAAGTAATAGGGAAAGAAAGAGCCCCATAAAGCTGATTATACCCATTCAGGAAGGAAAAAAGAAGGCTGCAATTCCGCTGATGTCTAACAGTAGGTGGTGAGCTTCTATTGGAGAACATAAGATAAGATAGGTTGTGTATTAAATACTTATTCCACACAGAATCACCACTATAGAAAACAGAATGGAACACAAAGATCTGCACATTGTGGCCTCTTCCCCAGGTTACTGGCAATGTTAATCATTGTCTGGGGATTTAGTATACGGTATGTTTATCCCTCCCCGTCCAAAAAAGACCCTTTCTCATTATGGTTTCTAGCTATCTACATCTTGTTTGATCCACCACAAGATAGGAACTATAATTCAAGTTAAAACAATTCATTTTAACTATCTAACTATACTATTCTGGACATCATTGTTACTAATTAAATGTTAAAAAGTTAATGAAGTAGTGCCTGATAATGTCTTTATCTGACATACATAAACTTTCCTTAGGTTTACTCTGATTTTGAATGTTTCAAGAAGTTGAAAATATGTCTTGAATATACCAAATATCAGAAAGAGCAAAGAAAGGGGTTAAAGTATGCTTATGGCACACAAAAAATGGGTGTCCTGTTATGCAGATTAATTTCGTGTGAAAGCTGAGATATAATTAAATGGTACACCAGCAATGAAAGTTTTGAAGTGATGAAAAGCCAACACTAATTGTATTGATTTGTTTATCGCTTGTTTAGGAAGCTCATTAAATAAATGGAGTGAAACTATTTCCATATTCTTATCTGCTTTGCAAATGAGAAACCAAATAACACTTCCATATGTCTGTTCATTGGTGTTATACTAAAACTCAGTGGGTTAGGTGCTTGAGCACACAGATGCACCATTATGTATCCAGCATGATGTCGTCTTGCAGCAAACTAAAATTATCTTTATTGACATTACTACTTTCCTATATCATCCATATACTGCTTTGGAAATGTTATGTACATGCGCTGGCTGTAAAGGTAGAAATAGTAAAAGGAACGTTTACAACCCATAAGAATAAAATTACTTTACAAGAGGCATATTGTGTGAGTGAAATCTGAGCTGCTGCTAAATTACAGGTATTGGATTCCTTATCCATAAAGCTCAGAATTACAGGAAGGCCATCTCCCATAGAATCAATTTTCAGCAAATGATTTCCTTTTTCTCTGTAATAATAAAATAGTACATTGTACTTGATTCCAACTAAGCTGTATACATTTATATTGTTGGCAAATATCTCTATTGGGTTTGTTTAAATTATTTTTTATGGGTATGGCTAAATTACTGAAAGACCCCAAGTCCAAAGCATTTTGGATAACAGATCATGTAGCAGTATATGTAAATCCTGTGAGGGAGGCTGCTGGGTAATTATGTGATTACAGAATGGTACCAGCACAACAATAAGTACATGTATAGCAGACAAGAGGAAGTTATTCTGTTGAGCTGCAAAGGTGAAAGGAAACAATTAGTTACCACATTATTATTATTATGCTATATTATAGAGCATCAACACATTTATGCAGCACTTTACAGAGACTGATCATCATTTACGTCAGTTCTTACCCCAGTGAATCTAACACAGTCCCCTGTCACACTCGCGCAAGTAATAAAAAATAAAGAGACTAACATATAAAACGAACAAAAGATTATTCTTACAAGTTTTCAGAACGCTATAGTTCTTCTGGTGGATGGGTTGGCATGTAACATACATGTGGAGCATATGTAGAAGAGAGACAGGCATGGTATTAACATGAAAACCCTGTGACTACTAAACATATGTTCAAACCTAATTTTTCAATAACTGAATGTGGATATTCTTGAAAAGCAGCTGATACGATAAATTGGCATAGTATAAACTATATGGAAATATCAGTTAAAACACAGTCTGTGTTATTAGTCAACCTGGCAAATTGTTGACATACAAAATAACATAACTATGTTTTACTAACAAAAAAATGCAACGTGAACCTGAACTACACCCTTTAAAAAAGGTAGCATCCTATGAAAGTGATTTCATAGAGAATGGCCTTTGTGAAGAAACTGTTGTGCTTCTATAAAAATTCCTAGACCTAGACCTTTAAGCTCTACAGGGAATCCTAAAATTGAAGTGGAAAGTATAACTGCAGCTGTATCAAAATAAACATTTATCAGTGTCATCTCTTTGTCCTTCAGTAGATGAACTCTCTGTTTTTTTGCTTCACACATGAAGGGTGATAACAAATGAAACTCTCAAAATCACTTATATGTTATTGAGTAGGTCACTTCAAATTAAAAATGTTTTCTCTTCTGACATCCTGACCCTACAAGCATTGAGACAAAACCATCTCTAGAGGAGTTCTAGGAGGGCCTGCAATAAAGAAGAAAAACTTGCTGGGAATTCAATCATGGAGTAAGGCCATATTTATTCATAGGCAACTGAGGGACGGTGCCTAGGCTAGCAGCTTCAGGGGATAATGGATAACAATTTTTTCGAGGAAAAAAAGACTCACTAGCCGCCGGAGGCTTGTTGTGTAAATCCAACAGCAGAGCTGGGGGTTGAAGGGTACCTGGCCCGTAGATAGCATTGTAGGACATGATATCACTCACAGCCTGGATGTGACATCATGAGCTGAATGCAAGCGTGTGGGGGGGAGGGAGCTTTGGCCCGGTGCCCGGTCCAGTGCAGACCTAAATCTAGACTAGAGCAAGCAGTGCCTTTAAAGTGCAAAAGTATTTCTTTCTCTCATATATATTACTATTTGTGGTGTACAGTCTGTTGAAATACATTTTCATATACCATATATACTCGAGTATAAGCCGATCCCAGTATAAGCCGAGGTACCTAATTTTACCTACGAAAACTGGGAAAACTTATTGACTCGAGTATAAGCCTAGACACAACTACAGCCCTGTCTCCCAGCAGCGCACATTCCGCCAAAGAGACCCCCCCAGCGATCAACCGGACTTCTTTGCAAAGTTGATGGTGACAGAGAATTTCCAAACGGATTACTGTGTGCATTGTCCCACTGTCCCACTACCATGTGCAGAGGGCGCTGTGTGATATTGTCATCACTGCTAATCCTTCATACAACCAACAGAGGGCGCTGTGTGATATTGCCATCACTGTTAATCCTTCATACAACCAACAGAGGGCGCTGTGTGATATTGCCATCACTGTTAATCCTTCATACAACCAACAGAGGGCGCTGTGTGATATTGCAGTCACTGTTATTCTTTCATACAACCAACAGAGGGCGCTGTGTGATATTGCAGTCACTGTTATTCTTTCATATAACCAACAGAGGGCGCACTGTTATTCTTTCATATAACCAACAGAGGGCATTGTGGGATATTGCAGTCTCTCCCCAAGTGAACTGTTGGTATAGGAATGATTAAAAGTGACTGCAATCTCATCTACTGCCCGTTGACCCGAGTATAAGCCGAGGTAGACTTTTTCAGCACATTTTGGATGCTGAAAAACTCGGCTTATGCTCGAGTATATACGGTACTGTATCTGTTTTTTAAATGTATTGCTATTTGCCCAAAACACCAAAATATGAATCCATTTGGATATTAATGCAAGTAAATTGGAAATTGTAGACTTAATACAAGCATTTCATACTTTGGAAAGATACGTTTTTTGTAATATTACTGTATGAATATCGTTCCTGCTTTGATATATAAAATAAAATGTTAATGTCCATCTGTGTCTCCAAATCATTTCTCATGCTGACACTATGCTTTAGTCTGACACATCTACAGTGTGTTCAGATGTATAACGTACATATTGTCAGGATACTGATTTTGACAAGAGATAAAGTTTCAGTCTAGGAAGAAATCAGTCCTGCATAGTGATTATTGTAATGTAAATAGTGTGCCATCTAGAGTGCAGTGAATTGATTAAAAGTTTGGCAAATAAAATGGAGCCAAACTCAAAAACCAAATTGATGTATACTTTCTCTGAGCTTCTCTGAGCAATTTTGTAATTTATATGAGGCTTCTTTTTTAAGCGATTTATTTGATATTAACAGTTTTAGTGAGTATTTTTTTTGAGTCAAAAACTCCTTCTGTAACTGAGAGGGTTAACTGATTCTGCAGGAAATGCATTGATAGCTAAGGTTTCTGCCACACTTTAAAGAGATATGTTTAGCCAAAAGAAAATTAAATGAAATGAAAATGAATGAAAAATGCCAATGTGCATTTACCACTGTTGAGGTACTTATTCGTTTTTTGAGTTTATAGCCCCTTTAAGTCTTACTCTCCAACAATACAAATATCTTATTAAACTGACAAATAGACTATAAAAAAACATAACAGAATATAAAACTAATTGAACGCTGAACACAATCTTCCATGCCTGAATTCATATAGATCTCAGTTTTGCCAGTGCTCTCTACAACACATTTCTTGGAAAAATGCAACATTGTTGTTTAAATTATGGCATAGTTATGGCACAGTTAATATTAGGGTATCAACAGTTATGGCATATCATAGCATAGTTAGTATTAACGCATGCAAATATGAAAGTCTTCCTTATATATGGACAGAGAGAACTTTTTGTACACATTTATTTTCTATGTCCTTGGTACTAATGGGGATGCCGATTCACTGTGCAAAACAGCCAGCAAAATAGAGAAAGCCCAAACTTAACTTGGGTAAAGCTTGGTCAAATGCGCAGAGAGAGGAAGACCCAATGAAAAGCTTACATGAGCCCCATTCTGGCTGTGTATATAGTACCAAGCAAATTGCCCAGGTTCTTATTCCATGCTACCTCAGAATGCTAGAATACACTAAATATAATAGGAGAAATACACTTTTACGACCCTGTCTAATTTACGTATTCCTGGTTGGGCAATTTTAAGAGCAAACACACAAATTTAAGCAGTTCTGAATCTAGCACCACTTTCTACTGGGAACAAAGCTTTTGTTATAGGGCAAAACCCAAAGAACAGACATGCCTCTCTCATATAATATCCAGTTCAATTTATAAATAAAATTATACCTACATGCAATCAACATTTATAAATGACCTTAGCAAGTAACCAAGAAAATTGCATGGGTAATTGTCTCAGGAGCAATTCAAAGAAAGTGGAACAGAAGGCAGGATTCAAAGAGTAAAATAATGGCACACTGCACCGTCTTCCACTTGGTAAATGAGACCTTATGTCGAATACAGTTTGCTACATATAGGATTAGATATATGCAGTCACATACATGAACAGACCTTGACAATATAGTGCCCCCTAAAGATTTATAACAGTATTGCATAAGAATACAAAGGCAAATATCTTAAGCTAGCTGATCCTTTTAGCTGTAACTTTTGAGGTTTTTTTCATATAGCCAGCGCTGAAACAGGTTAACCTTCATCATAAGAATCACTTTGGGAAAAGGAAAATCAACGCTTGGAAAGTATCATATGCAGAATTCAAATGTTTCTCTCGGTGCTACTTGGTATAGGTGAAAATAGGATTACAAATATACTGTATTTGATAAAAAGAAGATTAATGTAAGCAATAGTTCTAGCTTTCAGACCAGAGACAAAGATTGCAGGGAATGAAAGAAGTCTCTTGGTTAATGCCAACAACCGTAAGATACTGTCTTTGAGCTTTGTAGAAGACATTGCAGAAATTGCAAGCATCTGAACTGAAAAGGCATGTCCATAGGAATTAGGGGTATCTGGATATGTCTTCTCCTATGGGACAGTCTGTCAAGATTGTTGAGTCAATAACATGAGGCTAGGATGTAATAGTGCTAGTAGTGCTATATAATAATATTTATACTAAGGCTTAGCATTTTTATTATTCTCTGCATACATGGTTGCCCACAATGTGTGCTGATTGGTCAGATACAGGGTCGGACTTGGGGCCCAGGGCCCACAGGGGCTTCCTGTCTCAGGGCCCCCCCCTCCAGCCCTGACCCTGCAGCAAATCCTGCTCTGGACCCTGGCCGCAGCCCCCTTCAGCATGCCCGCCTTCCCTGGAGCACACGTCATGCGCATACCTGTTTTTTAAGCGACCGGGCCCAGAGATGAGATTGGGGCAGCTAGGACAGGGAGCGGGTCTGGGCCGGCAGGGCCCACGAGAGCTGGGGCCCACCAGGTTTTTTCCCGGCGCCCCACTGGCCCAGTCCGACCCTGGTCAGATAGGAAAGCCTGTGACTTTGGGGTAAACTAATGGAGTACTGAAGCTCATCTCCTTTGAAATCATTTAGGTGCGTGTTTTTTGCCACTATGCCCTGCTGATATGTTCCCTTATACTCTTTTATGATGCAGTTGCATTCATTGCATTAGGCAGGGTTATTGCAGGCTGAAGGAGGTCATAATTTTGTTAAAAAAAAATGATCTTGACTTCCTCCCAGAGAAAGCATTACCTTTCTATGGGAATTTGGTCAAAGCCTATAGAATTCTAAAATGTGATTGGTAGATTGGTGGGACAAATGTTTTGCCAAAAAACTCAATTTGTTGATCCGCTAGATTACAGAATGGTCCCTGGAAAGTTTTGTTGCATTCCTTTTCCAAATGACATGTGGTTACATGAAATAACACTGCAGACTGGGACCTGAGCTACACATTGGAGCACATTTACTAAGCTCGAGTGAAGGAATAGAAGAAAAAATACTTCGAATTTCGAACGTTTTTTTGGGCTACTTTGACCATCGAATTGGATACTTCGGCCTTCAACTATGACTTCGAATCGAACGATTCGAACTAAAAATCGTTCGACTATTCAACCATTCGATAGTCGAAGTACTGTTTCTTTAAAAAAACTTCGATCCCCTACCTCGCCAAGTAAAACCTACTGAACCTCAATGTTAGCCTATGGGGAAGGTCCCCATAGGCTTTCTAAGCTTTTTTTGATCGAAGGAATTTCGTTCGATCGATGGATATGGATTAAAATCCTTCGAATCATTTGATTCAAAGGATTTAATTGTGTCTGAATGCATAAATACAAAGCTACAATAAATAACGGACAATGTTTTCTCCTAATATACCATGTAAGTTTACCAGTTTGTTGGTGTCTATCATATCACAGCACTGGGAGGTGATATGCAGGATTATAAAAATGACACATAACACTGTTTATCTACAGACATAATAGATTCTGCAAGCACAATTAGCAATAAAAAGCCCTGTACCGTCAATATAATTATACCTACTTCTCTTAATGTTTTCATTAGACAAATACCATGCATGAGGAAATAACTTAAAAATGATAAAAGTATCTTTAAAGGACGACAAGTATTCTGCAGTAATGGGCTGTGGCTTGTTTGGGAATACAAAGACAAACAAGAATGAAGTAAGGATTAAAAGCAAAATCTCCACAAAAGTACAAATCAGCTAAAGTAAAAATAACCATTTGGATTTTTTTGTTGAAAAGTCATTATCATCAGCTTGGCCAACTTAATAAAGAAAGCAAATTGTTATTGGGTCAATAATATCTAAATCAATAAGAGTGATTCCTTACCATAGTTTTACCACGAAACATTAGTTCATATCGATTAGCCTGTTTGATTAAAAGTGTTGCTTAAATTGATCCACTACTCTTAATGCATTGCTCTCTCGTTTGGAAATACAGTTTATATAAGTAAAAGCAAGGTACATTACGTGCTTCTTAGCACTGCATGGAAACCAAATAGATTAACACAGTATCATTTTAGATCTCTCAGTACCATGCTGATTTGACCAAAAGGCAAAGAATTTTTTTTTCTGCTCATATCATGGAGGATACATTGGGGAACTGCTCTGCTGGGAGAAGCCGTTTCAATAATATTTATTACTTCTTCAGGAACAGTACTGACTTCTCCAACATGGTACTCTTCTATACTAAGGGATGTTGTCATGTTTCTTTTTTGAGAGCCTTTTCTGCTGAATGTACTGTATGTCTTATTCCTACTGCGCACCATTGCTTGGTTCTTCAATGATCTGGATGTGGAGAGTGTAGATGTGGTGGGTGCAGAAAAAAGTATCAAAGCTTTATACCAGCTACTAAGGGCCATCATCACCTTTTTCAATGACAATCCGAATATATAAACAGTTAATAAATGTGTTATTATATTACAATTACAGTACATTCCTTTATTCATTTTACAGCCCAGTTTGAACCAGACAGCCCAGTTTTTCTTGGGTTGTCCAGTTCAAAATTACCTGTCTGGCTGTCAGAGTTCTGAAACCCAGGCAAAATGTAAGCTTATATCATCACCAGCCCTCTCACATAATTGCAGCTTTTCCTTTGATGTCACCATTTAGTGTTAGAAGCCAAGAAAGCTGGCAATCCTAACTGATAGATCCTGGTTTGTTTTTTTCCCCTAGATTTTAAATAATTGGAGTAGAAACCCGATTTTCCTTTTGCCCATGGAAATGAAGTCTTACAGGTTATCCATAAAAATTGGCTTATTTACTCTGCACATTGCACTTGCTTTGCAAACAAGCACTGAAGTGTACTTCTGCATGGAATATTTTTACAAAGAAGCCAAGCAAGTTCAGATTCACTTAAAAAAACAATAGGCCTGAATTATTTAGTTTGTTTGAAAAACATGCTGAACATAATATGTATCAACTATAGTAGAAAAAATAATGAAGTTCTCTGCAGTCAGTCTTGCTGAATTGTTCATAGTCTGAATCTAAACAAGAAACTGAAAGAGCTTTTCCTCATTAGGATATTGTCTCTCCAAAAGCTCTGCCAGTTTAGGTAGAGGGAATCGTGGTGGGGGACACTACTGCCTGTCATGCCATTATTAGCATATTAAAAGATTATATTTGGACCATCAATAACCCTTACCACTAGGGGTAGGTGAGAAGAATGTAAAAACTTATTTTAAAATATTATCCAGATAAAGCCTCAACTATATGTCTGTTTATTTAAACACACATATATTTATTATTTAATCTTGCAGTCAACATATGCATTAAATAAATAAGCATACATATTTATGGTGTGTATTACTGAGTATGCTTGCTAGCCAGCACTGTGTGTGTGTGTATCAGGCATCACAGTCAGATAGAAAATGATTCCTGGTTCAAAGTCTCCCACTAAGTTTTTGCTACTTGTTAACTTCTTGCTAACATTCAATAGCTATTTAGAAATATTTTAGATGTACATTGGCAAAGCTTGTTGCTACAACTTCTTTGAATTCTGAATGCGATCAGTGCATATTTAATTTTTCATATCAATGCCACGCAGCATCAAAATATCAAATATTCAAGCCTGGCAGCCACAACTGAATTCTGCAAATGTCAATGTGAAGGCATATTTAGATCCTTACAATCATAATCTGCCAGAATGTGCAAGGCATAAAATATTTTTTTTTCTGTATGGAAATTATAATTTACAAAAAAGTTTAATCTATGTATTTGGAGTAGTAACTTCAATGCCAGTTTAGTTCTATAGCTCTATAGTTTAGTACACCGAAGAATACTTTATATGCCTAAATAGGATACAGACAGAAATAAACAAATGATGCCCTCTGTAAAGGAAGAAATGTGTATTAAACCCTAAATAAGTGACCAACTGAGTTCTGCAGGCACAATAACACAAGATGCTGGAGCCAGAACAAAGTATGCAGGATGATCTATAGCTGTGCCTGAAATGATAAAACAGTTTCTTCCCTACCTAATATGCAGCACCATCTGGCACAAGCACACAGCAGTAAGAGATCATATGGAAATAAAGAACAAAGGCAATTCAACTGCTGGAAGACGTAGCCAAGGTATTAAAAAATCTGTCAGACTTGTTTGTGTCCATGACGAATTAATCATGGAAATATTTTTGCAGCATTCAAATTAAAACATGGGGTAGGTGTTTCTGATTACAAGTACTTTTATACATAGCCCACATTTTCTTAAAAAGAGCTTCCTTGAAGAAATAAAGCGATAATGCAGCAGACAGATGCCTCAATTAATACCGTTCAGTTAAGAATTCAGTTTAGGATTGTGCCATAGCAAATATAGGTTGATATCCTTTGTGGCAAATTAAGAACTCCAATATATGTATTTATATATAAGCTCACCCAATAGGCAGGTAATTATAGTCAATAGCCAAACCAATAGGAATGTAATTTTCCAGGTCCTCTTGCCAAGGAAATAGCATCTGGGTGATCATCTTAGGTATTGAATCATTTGTATAGTTCTTGTTTTTGATCCAAAAGTCAGTAACACCACGGGGGTGATTTTTCAAAATCTGATTTTGTCAGATTTTTTTAATAAAAAACTCAGTCCAAACTTGAATCCAC
Source organism: Xenopus laevis (assembly GCF_017654675.1). Lineage (NCBI taxonomy): Eukaryota > Metazoa > Chordata > Amphibia > Anura > Pipidae > Xenopus > Xenopus laevis. Next base: position 75,572,283 of record NC_054377.1, read on the forward strand.
GATGTGACCTTATTTATTAATAAAAAAGCATGATTTACTTGGATCGAGGACAAGCTTTATAAAATTAGGGATGCGCCGAATCCAGGATTCGCCAGGATTCGGCCTTTTTCAGCAGGATTCGGATTCAGCCTAATCCTTCTGCCCGGCCGAACCAAATCCTAATTTGCATATGCAAATTAGGGGCGGGGAAGGAAATTGCGTGACAAAAAAACAAGGAAGTAAAAAAAATGTTCTCCCTTCCCAGCCCTAATTTGCATATGCAAATTAGGATTCAGTTCTGTATTCGGCCGAATCTCTCACGAAGGATTCGGGGGTTCGGCCAAATCCAAAATAGTGCTGCATCCCTAGATAAAATCAAGCGGAAATCTGAATCATATGATTTTGTCCTTAATCGTACGATTTTTTTCGAGGCTTTTTCCCTAAAAGCCTGAATTTTTCATATTATTGCCCAAAAAGTCCGAAATAGTACGAAATAAAAGATTCTGGGTATTTCCATCCCCAGGGTATAATAAATCTAGAAAAAAATTTCCCACTAAAAATTTGGATTTTATAGTAAAAAATAAGTTTTTGGCATTAGGACTTTAATAAATAACCCCCTGTGAGTAGTAGGCATGCTATTTATTAATGTTTTAACTATATTTATGTGTGTGCTAATAAACTTTGCCAAGGCTGCTAGGCTTCTGTCCTGACAGACTATGAGTCTGCGGGATAACTAAACACTGTAGAACCAGCCCCAGAAGGAGCAATGGTCCAGCAATTACAGAAAACAGACAATGTAGTACTGTGTATATTGCTCATATGTCTGATGCAGAATGACTGTCCCTTAGTACTGACAGCATATTTAGAAAATAAACATTAACATTAAATGCTAAAATTATTGCAATTAATACCCAAAACTCATTTGATAATGGTTTTTGTGTTTTATATTGAAAAAGTCCTATCTTTGATATAACGTATACAGAACATACATTGTTTCTTCTCTGTATATAATCAAGCCTAGATTTGGAGCTGCCAAATTGCTTACATTTGCTCAGGTGTGTTCCATGACAAAGTAATCATACACTTTATTTAGGAACAACATTTTGTACCTGTACTTATATATTTGTAGAATGCCAAGAGAAATAAAGTCGAACTCAAACTCAAACATAAACCCCCAAATTTAATATTTGGCGTTATCGCAGCACGCATTCGCACTTTTGCGAGTATATTTGCGTTAGCGGAATGCAATATTTTTCGCACAGATATATTACATAAGCACAAAACGCAAAAATAAGATGAGTCGCAATGAAAGATGTTTTCATTGGAAAAAAACTAATAACCATATACCTTTACCACATATAAAAAAAAATGCTGACATATATCTTTGCCACATATAACTTGACCACATTTTTAAATTACATGAAGAATAGCGAAAAAACCTACGCAATGCGAACGGTGGAATTGCTCCACGAATATCTTTCTGCAAAAGTTGTACATACACCTTCTTCTCACAACACTGATAGCAAAGTCACGTGAACACAATTACATTGCGATTAGATTGCGAATAACATTTGCACTGAAAAGCGACTACAGATACGACTCGTTAAAAAACCAAGCGCAATATAAGCAATTTGCGATAAGAAGTTTTATTACATTCATAGTGCAACAGCGCAATAGAGCGCAATAGCAAAGGTTCGCAAAGTGGAGGGAAACGGCGGAAACAGTCGCAAATGTAGCAGAACAGTCGCAAAGCGAATTATTACATACCCACTCTCGCGAGCAAACTACTCGCATTTCGCTTTGCGAACAGTTTATGCGATTGCGCGTGATATTACATTCCCCCGAAAGAGAAGAAATACCCAGTACACAGAACAGCAAGTCATTTCATAGTATCATTTCTATTAAAGGGAAATATTTGTAGATGGAAAATATGTTATATTTATACATTAGGAATATTTCACTGTTTGAAAGCCTACAATACATTTGCTTACAAACTTTTATAAATGTATGAAATAGTTGTAACATGCGGATGAAAAGAAAGCCTGAACATTACATACACCAACAAATGCATAAAACACTTCTTTAAGATAGTTAAAACTTAAAATGTAATAACTTGTTTTTTTACACTATTTTGAATCTTTTCAACTGTCAAAAAAATATATAGAATAGATATATACAGAATGAACATGTCACGTACTTTTGGCCTTCAAGAGAAATCTATTGCTTTCAAAAGTACGCTTAATACTGTATCATCAAAACTGAATGAGATTATAGCTATAACAGGTAGGGGCACATTTACTTAGCTCGAGTGAAAAATACTATGAATTTCAAAGTTTTGACCATCGAATTGGCTACTTCGACCTTCCAATACGACTTTGAATCAAACGATTCGAACTAAAAATCATTCGACTATTTGACCATTCGATAGTCGAAGTACTGCCTCTTTAAAAAAAACTTTGACCGCCTACTTCGCCACCTAAAACCTACCGAGCACCAATGTTAGCCTATGGGGAAGGTCCCCATAGGCTTTCAAGGCAATTTCTGATCGAAGGAAAATCGTTCGATCGATGTATTAAAATCCTTCGAATGGAACGATTTTTCCTTCGATCTCTTGAATGAAGGAATTGCGGTAAATCCTTCGACTTTGATATTCAAATTCGAAGGATTTAACTTCGATGGTCGAATATCTAGGGTTAATTAACCCTCGATATTTGACCCTTAGTAAATGTGCCCCTAATACTTAGGGGCAGATGTATTAAGGGTCGAATATCGAGAGTTAATTAACCCTCGATATTCGACTAGGAACTAAAATCCTTCGACTTCGAATATCGAAGTCGAAGGATTTAGCGCAAATGCTGCGATCGAACGATCGAAGGATTATTCCTTCGATCGAACGATTAAATCCTTCGAATCGAACGATTCGAAGGATTTTAATACAACGATCGAAGGAATATCCTTCGATCAAAAAAACTTAGGCAAGCCTATGGGGACCTTCCCCATAGGCTAACATTGACTTCGGTAGCTTTTAGCTGCCGAAGTAGGGGGTCGAAGTTTTTTTTAAAGAGGCAGTACTTCGACTATCGAATGGTCGAATAGTCGAGCGATTTTTAGTTCGAATCCTTCGATTCGAAGTCGTAGTCGTAGTCGAAGGTCGAAGTAGCCCATTCGATGGTCGAAGTAGCCCAAAAAACACTTCGAAATTCGAAGTTTTTTTACTTCCAATCCTTCACTCGAGCTTCATGAATCGGCCCCTTAGTCTCCATGAAATGTAAAGAGAAACTGTCCTATTATTAACAAAATTACAGAATAAATAGTAATCCCCATCGGGGGAATGTAATAAAAATCGCTAACGGAAAAACTATGTGCAATGCGAAAAGTTATGCCTTTGCGCGAACAAATTTTGCTTTGTGCGAATTTAATATAGCTTTTGCGAGCCTGGAAACTGTTTAGCGACCACTTCCGACAGTGAAAAACCGTTTGCGAATTTTATCGTTTGCGCCAATGCGCAGTCAATGTAATAAAACTTATTACTGAAAAAGTCTTTATGTTTGCTCCAAAAGATTATGACACCTTTAAGCACTTCTTATGAGTGCGCAATTAAAATTCGCAATGCGCAATTAAAATTCGCAATGCAATAACAGTTTAAGGAACAATATTACATTGTGAGATGTTGGTTTTTAGTCTTATTGGTGCGAATTGTTTTGCTCTTTGCGACTTTTATTACATTCCCCTGCATGTGTTTTAATTAAATCCTTCAACAACCTCTTGGAATTTGCAACAGACCCTAAGGGGCTGATTCACTATGGGTCGAATATCGAGGGTTAATTCGATATTCGACTAGGAATTGAAATCCTTCGACTTCGAATATCGAAGTCGAAGGATTTAGCGCAAATTCTGCGATCGAAGGATTATTCCTTCGATCAAACGATTAAATCCTTCGAACCGAACGATTCGAAGGATTTAAATCCAAGGATCGAAGGAATATCCTTCGATCAAAAAAACTTAGGCAAGCCTATGTGGACCTTCCCCATAGGCTAACATTGACTTCGGTAGCTTTTATCTGCCGAACTAGGGGGTCGAAGTTTTTTTTAAAGAGACAGTACTTCGACTATCGAATGATCGAATAGTCGAACGATTTTTACTTCGAATCCTTCGATTCGAAGTCGTAGTCGAAGGTCGAAGTAGGCCATTCGATGGTCGAAGTAGCCCAAAAAATACTTCGAAATTCGAAGTTTTTTTTACTTCGAATCCTTCACTCGAATTTAGTGAATCGGCCCCTAAGACTCTGTTCCAAAAGCAGTGCCAAGGACTAGCAGGTAATGTCTTACATAGGATTACATGTGCAGGGCCGGATTTACATAGTGGGCGCCACTAGGCCCACTGCCATTAGTCGTCCCTGTCCCCTCCCCTTTCATCATCTGGACTCAATGGGGATTGGCGCACAGGAAATGTAAATTATTGAATCTCCAGCGCATGGATTATTATAATCCATCTCTTTTAGTGCTGGAGAACACGATTGTGCTCTGTAGACTAAAATATCCTGTCCCAGTCTGAGCACAGTACAGTTAAGTACTGGGGTAGCAGCATCGGGTCTGCACCCCTCCAGATACGCATTTTGTCTACTGCATTCGCTGTGGTGTGATCTCTAGGGGGAGCAGGCCTGGCCTGCAATCACACACTGCGCTCTAAACCGTAGTTACGCCACTGAAGCCGAAAGCTCCCTTAGGAAACAGTTGGAGTCAAGAACAGTGATAATGAAGGCAGTCAGAAAAGTGTCAGAAAATTAGTAACAAGGCCAATACTGCTGCAAAATCAGGCATTTTATTGCAGTTGGCTGCTCCAGGAGAAACTGAACATCTAATGGCTATTCTTATATGTACTCTGCAAAACTCAGCCAGATGGTTTCACAAGCTGACACTCTAAGAGGCAGATTTATCAAAATGTGAGTTTAGATCTTAGTAAATGAAAACACACCTACGTTCTAGTGATTCTTATAGGATTTTTAGAATTGTATTTATCAATGGGTGAAAGTTATAACTCATCATTTGATAAATACAATCCTAAAAATCCCATAGGAATGAATAGAACGTGGGCACGTTTTGATACATCTGCCCCCAATTTTCTTAAGATAATTCTTCATACTCTCTCTCCTCACTGGAAAATACTTCTTGTGACTTAGTATACACTTTTCACTCATTCTTATTATAAAGTGCCATCATATTCCCCAGCTCTGTACAGTAGAAGGGTGTATACAACAAACCTACAGATTACATATAAATACTAACCAATACAAGAAAAAAAGGGGGCCCTACTTATTACACACATGCACTGTCAGAACAATTATTAGCAATATAACAGTTGATTCAGCTTTTACATATTTTCCAAAGCTTTCTTATATCGTTCTCCCTATAGCATCAGCATCAGCATATATGTATAGATCCTGTTTTTAAAAGAGCAAATGCATTGGGCTAATAATATTAGGCTCCTACCCATTCAGAATGTCTCTTGACATCTTCTATAAAAAGATTGTCTGTCTTGGTGAGAGTCCCTCATAAGCTGCTAAAGAGTTTCCTCCCACACAGATTCATTGACAGATTTCAATAGTATCACACTGAACTGTCTGACAGTAATGCTGCTCCTACTGTGTGACTCTTTGGAATGAAGTCATTAGGGTGATTGAAAGAAATATGCAGCAAACACATTCGATAAAAATAAGTCAGACTACAACTATGACAATGTATTCACTCGGTAGCTTCTATTGTTTATACAGCATTTTCCTCTTACAGTTTTATTCTAAATATAAAGTTCCATGTGTTGTTAAACTACGCTTAACATTTTCATGTGCCAATTACCTCCTATGCAGTATTTTAGAAAAATCAAAGGCCACTGGATTTTTTTTTCATGTCCTCCAATGCAATGGGACTAATATCAGGCAGCACACAATGACACATATGTCTCTAACCTAATTCTATTGAGTCCTTCCTCTTTATGCAAAATTATTTTGTTTGCTGTCTTCTTGAGATGGGGCTAGTGTCAGATTATAGATGATATCCAACTGTGTGGTATGGTGGCAATCAATTGATAATAATTGGCTTGTCAAATGCCATGGATCATATATTCAGGGTCCATCTGTATTAGGAGCCCACAACAAAATAAACAGACTGGAACTGTAGACAACATGGTCCAGGAACATGCTTACTGGTTTAATTTACACCAGACATCGTTATTTCTCACATATCTGATGCTTTGGGAGCAATCACAAACTCACAATGGAAGGAAGTTAAAGGGGATGTTCACCTTCCAAATACTTTTTTCAGCTGAGTTGTTTTTCAGATTGTTCAATGTTCCTGTCTCTGCTGTCTTAGTCTGGCAGCTCAGTGATCCAGGAGCATCTGAACTGTTACAATTTCCTACATTTAAGGGCATATTTATCAAAGGTCGAGGTGAATTTTCAAATGAAAAACAAAATTTGAATTTCGAGGTTTTTTTTCTGTACTTCGACTAGGAAATAGTTCAAATTCGATTTGAATTTGAAAAATATTCAAAAATTCGAATATTGAAATTTTTCACGTACTGTCTCTTTAAAAATTCGACTTCAACCATTCGCCATCTAAAACCTGCCGAATTGCTGTTTTAGCCTATGGGGGACCTCCTAGAACCTACTTGGAGTCAATTGGTGGACTCTGAAAAATCAAAGTTTTTTTGGGGGGAAAACTTTGAATCGAATTCAATCGATTGCGCTATTCATTCAATTCATACGATTCTAATTCAGCCGAATACGGACCTATTCGATCGGAAACTGACCTATTCAACCAAAAGAACTTTGACTTAATTTCGGTTTGTCTTTTTGAATTCAAATTTCGAAGTTTTTTCAATTTGAAATTCGACCCTTGATAAATATGCCCCTTCGTTTATACAATTAGTAGATACATGTCTAAGCAGCGTCTGTGAGGGATATACAGTAGCAACTATTGTATCAATTCTAACAGCTGCCTTTAATGAAATTTAGAGATTCTGCTCAGCAGGGACAACGATAAGAAATGTATCAATTTAGAGTCGGTCAAAACCCCCTCTCCCAGAGCTGCTTTAGAAGGTGAAAAATGTAATTTAACACTTCAATAAACTGTCACAAATAGAAAATAGAAAGTAATTGGAAAAAGTCTTTATTTCTGGTGAACAATTGGAAACCAACTGAACTAAAAGAAGTGTTTAAAGGTGAACAAGCCCTTTCAGGAAGCACCTTTACATTCAACTATAAATACTGTATAATGCAACTAAATATTCTGCATAGAACACATCATATTCAGAGTATACTTAACACTTAAGAAAGTTTTTCTCCTTTGTGCCTCCGCTGTGAGGCTGAGGTTAGTGCAGTTCTGACCAATGCTTTTATAGGTCAACTATATTAAGCCATCAGCTAAAATAACAAAGGTGTCTCTGAGGCCAGACCCAGCTATGCGCCTCTTAAGTGAAAATCTGAAACATAACATACCTGACCTATTTAAAATGATAGTTGCTAAACCTCTATTCCAAGCCAGAAGGTTAATAACATTACACTGGAAAATTCCTCTCCCCCACTGTACAAAAATGGATTAAAATAGTGATTAAAATCATCAACCTAGAAAACTGATTCTCACAAAAAAGGCATATGCAATGCATTATGGGAGAGCCGCCAACCTTGGTCCGACCTGTTATCTGATTGATATGCATCAACCACTGCTTTATCTTTTGTGTTTCCTTTTGTGTGTCTGTCAATGAGTTCAAAATCCACTACCTGCTTGTTCATTAATTCAATAATCTGCATCTTGAGTGTCTGCTGTGTTGATATGACATGTATCTACTCTTTCCAGTTTGCCTCAATAGAAATCCTACCCAAATAAAAGAAATAAAAAATCACACTACACAAGTTTGATTGCAAAGCTTATGCACAGAACAAAGGCATTTCATAGATAATGTCATATTCTTCTGCCTTTTCTTTTAAAGGATTCCCTTTCATAACAAGTCTGCTAGTTCAAGCTTCCTTTTTTTGTGAGAAAAATGTAGTCGTGACAAGAGAGTATGAAGCTCAGTATGACTACTGATGAGTACCTGCAGCCTCTGTTTTAAACCCATTTAAAGGCACAAAGCTAATCAGCATTCTTCAGAGCTGCAAGTTTCAGGTGTCCTTGATAAACGAGTCACCTCGATTACTTTACACTGGGTAATTATGCCTTGGGTTATTATATCATACATTTTTATTAAATATATATACGTGTGTGTGTGTATGACACTCGGGAAATATAAGCCAAGTTACCGAACATTAACTTTGTTTTTGAGACACGACCTTGAATAACTTGGTGATCGAGGACTCTGCTTGCAGTTCTCAGTTCTCTGCAAGCAAACGGGATGCCACCTTTTGTACTGTTTGTTTATTCACATTCTTTAGCATGAAATAAGAGCCTTCAATTATCAAGTGAGAATAATTCTGTGAAATTAAATCGTAATTGAGAGAGGTCTGATTACCACCAGGCACAGAGTAGCAGACAAATAAGCTGAAAAACAACAACAAAAAAGTCTATGATCTCAATGCCTTGGGACTTTTATGGAAATAACTTCTGTTGAGAGAGCTTATTTTCTGCTCCCAATGGTGGTCGTGCAATTGTTAAGGGATAAAAAAAAGCATGAACGATTTTTAAGCCTGTGGCCATTAATCTATTGAATAGCATACAAAGGAAAAACTGCAGATACACATCCAAGACTCATAAATGCTAGTGCCGTGCAATTTCCTCCCTAAAGCTCCATTTTGTTGACAATAAAAATGATATACACATCTAATAACATTTAATACATTTCAGTACACAGTCTTAATTTGTATCCGAAATAAACAGGTTGTAGAAGAGACAGATTTGGGAGAATAGTTAGTTTGCCACGGTTTTTTTGAGGATGCTATAAATAATAAATAAGTGAAAATTCTTTGCGTATTGCATTCTCAGGATAAATGGGCATTTTATGCTTTATTAGAGCTTTTTTAAACTTATATAAAAACAGTAAATTATTAAGTTTTTTACTAGTCCTGTAAATTATTCAATTTAAATTTCTGTAAACTGAGAGTAGAATGTACAGTGTATAATGACATAGTGAAATAACCGATATGAAAACAGAATTTAGAGAATAAGTTACCGGGGTGAAATCTATGAAAGCCAAACTGTCTGAGAAACTGGGGTTTATTGTAACAAACTTGAACAGGAATCTACATTCTACATTCATCAATCTGCAATATAAGGACAAAAGCATCTCTCAGACTCTTGGTAAATATTCTTGATTTAGGGACATATTATTCAAAGGATGAATGGACAATCATAACATTTAACAAGAGAGCACTCTACAGTTCTACTGACTTGTCTGTGACATTGGAGTCCTGTTTTAGTGACTGTGTTGGAGAATTGTTTGTTCACTCTGATAAATTTGTTCCTTAATACATTTTTACTACCTCCATTGAGAAAACAAATGACACCCAAAGCTCTGAAACTCCACTGCAGGAAGCACATGGTCCATTCCAGCTACTCAATGGCTCAGCTTAAAGATAATAAAAGTCAAAATATAATGAATAGAAACATATATATAAACCAATATTACAGATTAGGAAACTAGGATGTTTTATCCAGTCACCCAATTATTCCCTAACATGCCAAGTTACATCTAGACATGCCTCTAATCTACCCGTTACACAGCCCACATTTGGGTAAGACCCAACCTAACAACTATAAACAGGTTTACTGCATTATATGATGCAATATCCACTTTCACAAATATTCTCTTGTGTAAGCAGTAATAGCACTCCATGCAGTTTGATCAACACAGTCTTCTCAGGAGAAACTATAGAAATCAAATGCTGGAACTAGTGGCGGATGTTTGTCATTTTATTGCATGCAAAAGGTGCTATGAATGGCACACAGGAGGGAGATATGTAAGAGAATGTACATTAGGCTTTATTCATATCTAGGTGCATTTACTTGGTACATCATTATTCACTTTAAAAAAACTGCAAAAATGGCATAGGGCAGCATAAAGAGTAAACACCTGGGCTGGATTAAACCACTTGTTTAATGTGTCTTGCCCAATGGACAATAGGAACATACTTGTGAGAGCTACAGTATTTCAATGCCTCGTCCTACCGTTCATCAAGAAGCAGCACTTATATTAAACATACACAGCAGAGTGCAAAATTCATCATGTCAGCAAAATACCATGTTGTGGTGTGCCATGAGCTTCAAAAAACATCTGGAACTTTGTGTTCTTATAACTAAAAAGCACAGGTGGACATTAAGGACACTGTGAATATACCCTATACAATTCAAAAAAAGCATTTAAGATGAGACTCCATAAAGTTTTGTACAAAGTGTGTTTTTAAAGCTCTGTTACAGGGCCGGAACTAGGGATAGGCAGAGTAGGCACGTGCCTAGAGCGCAAAGCTGAGGGGGCGCCAGGCACATACCTGCTCTGTCGCATACCCCATGTCCGGTCCTGTGTCTACGACTGCCGCTGGTAATTTCCGTTTAAATGCGATTGCGCGCATGCACGTAGTTTCACTCTGGCGCGTAGTTTCACGCATGCGCGATTGAGCACACACTAAGCCGGCGCCATGGCCGGCCAGGTTGCCTAGGGCGCCTGGCCGAGTTGGCACGGCTCTGCTCTGTTAGGAGTATATGTGAAAAGGTAAAGGGGTTCTTGAACTGTTGGGATATACTGCTTCTGCAAAGCAATAATTAACATATTTCTTGTTTCAAACCAGCAGGGCAGTAACTAAAACCTTCACTGCATCAATATAGTATCTAGTGATTTAACGGCATCTGGATAAAGAACTGCAGAACTGGCACTTGTTCATCTCTAGGAAAGAGACACAAAGGGGTTATTTATCAAAGGTCGAGTTGTTTATTCCGTGAAAAATTCCAGTTTCCGAGGGTATCTTTCAGTCAATACTAACATTTTTGGGTTAAAAATAAAAATTTTTGGGGGTTAAAAAAAAGAACTTGAATTTTTCGAGTTTTTGAAAAAAAAAAAAAAATCTAATTTTCCGAGATTTATTAAACCCTGGAGCTGGAAATAGCTCAAATCGGAAAATACTCCAGCTAAAACCTGTCAAGGTCAGGTAGAAGTCGATTGCAGAGGCCCTTTGAGCCATTCGAAGATGTTAATAGCCTTCATGAAGTTCCGAGTTTTTTCGGTGGGTTTCGCTGGAAAAAAACATTCCATTCGAGTGATTTGAGTTTTCCCGCGGAAAACTCGTACAATTTGAGTTTTTGGGTTGTTCAACTTAAATTCACTGATTTGAGTTTTTCCCATTCAAGGTTTTTCTTAAATCTGAAAAAAATTCAAGTTGTGAGTTCATTTGATATATAACAAACCTTTTGACTTTTATAAATAACCCCCAGTGTTGATGAAATCAATAGTTGCTATCCTATGGACTTCCATCACAATCATTACGACATTCACAGAAGAAACCCAGAGAAATGGTAGTGTTTATGTATCACTTTACTTCTAAAAGCCTGTT